>NW_011494876.1:2644793-2660181 GCF_000754665.1 Bison bison bison
GCTCAGAGCTGGAAGGGAAATGAGAGAACAGCCTAGAACAACTCATCCTTTTTCTTTCTTTCTTTGTGTTTGGATCCTGGGTCCTGGGGAAAAGATCAGGGGGAGAGTGGTGGGGAATTCCCGTTGCCTGAGCTGCACATTCGTGGACAAACACTGCCTCAGGGTGAGCGTGATGGTCTAGATGAGTGGCTCTCAACGGGGGCAGGTGGAGGTGGGGAGGGTGGGGATTTTGTCACCCAGGGGACATTTGGCAATATTTGGAAACAGTTTTATTTGTCACATCTTGGGGTGCAGGGTGTTCATGGCTGCTAGTGGATAGAGGGCCAGGGTCGTACTGCTAAACATGTCCAGTGCACATGAGAGCACCTCCCCTCCCAGAAACTTTTTTAATTGTTGCTTGGAGGATGATGGCTTTCCAGCGTTGTGCTGGCGTATGCTGTACAACCACGTGAATCAGCTGTATGTATACGTATAACCCCCCACAACTTCTTGAGCCTCCCTCGCACTGCACCCCCCACCACCACCAATCCAACCCCTCTAGGTCATCAAAGAGCACCAACCCAGTAAAGAATTTTCTGGCCCCATGAGTCAGTAGTGCCAGAGTTGAGAAAGCCTGGTTTAGACATTGGGAATTCATTCAGAAAGCATCAGCCTCCATCAAAGCCTCTCAGAGCCACATCTGAGGAGGTCATGATGTCACATGGCAGGTAGTGGGTCTGCCTGGCCTGGCATTTCAGAAGCCCCCTCTGCAGCTGAAAGAACCCTTTCTGCTTGTTGGTCTGATCCCAGCCACACCACAGAGAGTGGGTTACTGTTTCAGGATCAGTCCAACTTGGTTGAAACTCCCATCACCGCTCTAGCTGCATGGCCTCAGACAAATGGCTTCAATCTCTCAGCTTCCTAGAGAACAAATGTAAATTTCTGCCACGTGGGGCTGCGGTGGAATGGGAGGTAATATTCAGAAAGCACTTAACTGCATGCCTGGCACTTGGCCGTCTCAATATTTGAGAGTTATTATTACTCTTATTATTAGGTGCCCCAGAGCGCCAACCTCCTGTCTCTTTCCTTTTAACTCTGTCTCAGCCTGTTGCTCACTTACCAGGGAGAAGGAAGATTGCAGAAACTCAGACCTCATGATCACAGACAGGGATGGAGGGAGAGGGCCTGGATCCATGGATGAGCCTGAGGTCTGGCGGTTCTATAGGTGTCAGAGATCCAGACCACGCTGGTGCCCACAGTTGGGGAGCTCTGTGGCTTGGATTTTCAGGAATGTTTGCAGCTGGAAAGATGAGCCCCTTGCTCCGAGTCTTGATGTCCCACCTTGTCTGAGCTGAAAAAAGCTACGGGAATCTGAGGCCTAAGTATGCCCATATAACACCTCTTAGTGGTAATGGAGCCTGGCCTCCCTGTGTAAGGACGCTAGACTGTCAGCTCCTAGGCTTGAGCCTCTCCCTTGCTAATCTCCCCCTCTCCCCAGTATCAATTAACTTTTCAGACAATTCTCATTTGCTGCAATTTAGAAGAGTTAATTTGTTGTTTGAGTCTGTGGATGAGCAATCTCTGGGCCCTGAGTTTAGGAAGACAGTCGGGGGGTGGGGAGTCCCAACAATAGAAATTTTCCATTGAGATCATTATCGGCCTTGGAGACTCACTGACTAGTGAAGTCTGGCTCTTAGCTGCAGATCTGTTTTGAGTTCAAGCCCCTCGGCAGGGAGACAAATTCCAGCCTGCCCGGAGGTTCTCATAAAGGTCTCCCTGAAGCACCCCAGACGTCACCATTTTTTAAAAATTGCAATTGCAGTTGATTTCCAATGTTGTCAAAATCGCTGCTGTCCAGCAGAGTAACTCAGTTACATGTATATGTGTTCTTTTTCATATTCTCTTCCATTGTGAGTTATCACAGGATATTAGTTAGAGTTCCCAGGTCTCACCATTCTTAAGTGAACCGTGGATGGCCAGGCTTTCTGTCCCTGAGCATTTTACCTTGTGGCCCTTTCTGCTCAGGATAAGGGCAGCCCAGGAAACAGATGGCTTCCCCTGTCTTCTTCTGCCCTCTGAAGCTGTTTATTGTGGGGACTTTAGTCAGCTCATGTGGGTGATGCATCTTTATCTGTCAGTATTGTATGGAACACAGCAGCTTGGAGGACATTTGTATTCCAGCTTTTCTCTGAGCCCCAGGACTGCTGCAGAAGGAGCATTGTAAATATCCTTAGTGGGTGTTCAGAAGTTCCGCCCCCACCCGTTGTCATCCAGTAGCTGAACCCAAAGCCCTCCTGGGAGCTGTAAAAATCATTCACTCTCATCCCAGACCCTAATACTGCGTATGTTAGTGGGACAAACTGTATAAGATGCCCTGTCATCCTTTATGGTAACCCCCTGCAAAACACGTCTCTAATGCACTGGTTTTCTCGAGTTGCCATTTCTATTTATTTACAGAGTTGTCATTTCAAAGGGAGCCATGCTCGTGTGTCTCCCTCATCCACTCACAGTCCCAACAATCCTGTTTTTTATCCATCTTCTATACCAGAGTTTGATATGAGATTTTTTTTTTCTTTTTGAAACAAAAAGAATGAGGAAAAGAAAGACATTTTAAACATGTTGGCTCTGACTTGTTTTATGGTCATTTATTCAACAAATTCTTATTGGGTGCTCCCGCGTGCCAGGCACTCTGTTCATTGCCAAGTGTACACTGGTGAATAAATCAGACTCAGTCCCTGTGTGGGTCAGGGCCCCAGCGGGAAACAGATGGCACAGGAAAGGGTAATTAAAGGAAGCCTAATGAAGGAGGCCACTGGGTAGCAACTGAGGCCTTAGGCAGAGAACCTCAGCCAATGTTCAGCCTGGCAGAGGGAGCCAGGGTGATAAGCACCATGCTACCCTCTGATTTCCTACTGGGAATCAACCCCAACCAGAAGCCCAAGAGTAAGAGAGCCAGCCATTGATGCAGCTTTGTGGGAGAGCAGGGTGGAGATGGTTATAATTGTAGCAGGGAATGTATAAGCACACACTAAGGCAGATTATGGTATGTGGTATGAAGGACATGAGCAGGGTAGAGATCTGAGAGAGTATTGAGGATTAACAACATTAGAAAGATTGTCATGGAAGCTGTCTGAAGTGGTGTTTAAGCTAAGAATTGGATAAGAACTTGACCTTGCATAGGAAGGGAGGAGGAGAGGAAGAAGATGAAAGGCTTAAGAAATAGCATGTGCAAAGGCCTTGAGGCAAGAGAGAGCTTTACAGTTCTGGTAACTGGAAAGCAGGCCAGTGTGCTAAGAGTGTAGTTGTCGAGGGGAGAGCTATACTTAGAGCTATGAAGCACTCACATTTTATTGCTGGCTCAAATTGAGCCTCTTGGAATCCCTCTGAGAACACTGTCCTGGTCCCTTTTCAGTGGAGTGTGTAAGTAGGAAGAAGTCAGATGACTTGCAGAGTAGGTTGGGGAAGCAAAGGCAAGAGTAAGGTCAAAAATACCGTGCGTGTTGGGGAGTGTGAGGGGAGAACTTGTCATTTGAAAACAAAAATGTTTTGGGGGGAGAAAAAGTCTGTGAACTGTTTCTGTTGACCTTTGGGTTGCTGTAGCTTATTTTTGCCTTTTGGTGCTGATTTCTGGCTTGGTCATCTGCTGGATTTCATATACATAGTGTATTTGAATTTCACCCCTGGTATCCTGTCTTAGCCAAGCAGGTAATATATAAATCTGATTAAAGCAAAGCCTTTCCTGAAGTAAACAGTAAGCCCTGAAAACATGTAGCTAAACATATGATTCACAAGTCTCCTTCTTTTGTTGCATGAGTTAGCCAGTTTGGGCCATAGGGAACAGACTCTAGGGCTCTTAGGACAGATGCATTGGTCCTTAGGAAGAAAGGTGGATATTTCCTGGGTGGATGTTACAATAGTTACAGAAGGCTTTCTTCCAGCCTCCAGAGATCTGAATCCTTCCTCGTTTCCTCAAAATTTCTTCCTACAGTGAAGCGCCAGGAGTTCAACAAGATTTTCCATTGTAGGGAGGAAATCATGTGACTTTGTCCTCCTAGAATCTCAGCACCATGATAGGAGATGAGACCAAGTAGGTTCACAGTTTAGGACAGTTCAGTGACTAGTGCCCAAGGCTCATCCTTAAAAATCTCAGGAACCATCACACGTTTGTTTAGGGCCCTTGGTGGTCATGGACTTAGTTCTCATTAACAAGGAAAGGGAGCCAGTACCTCATGGGAATTCCTATCTCAAGCTCAGAGGTACCAAGTGAATACTTAACACTGTTTTAAAGAGAATGGTCACCAGGCCTTCTCCATCTCTTTTAAGAGAGAGTTTCATTGGGCACCTACTGGAAAGATGGAAGATAGTGCCAGTGAAATAGTAATAAGCGATCTAAGAAAGAAACAAGTTTTTATTTCAGTCAAGTTGAAGGTTTTAACCTGGGAACAGCCTCTTAGAAGGCTCCAAGAACTCTCCCACCCATTAGAGGGCTACATATAGTTCTAGAAGTTTTTGAGACAGAGGGGGCTGTACATGAAATGACATGTTACTGACAGTTTGTACAACCTAGATCTGTAAGTATGAAGCGGTAGGCCACTGTGACCCTTCACAAGATCAAGAAGGAATATCTTTTTTTGTTTCTGGATATATATTTTATTTCTTGTGGACAGTGGTGACTAAATCCCACTCACTCCATAAAAGAATGTTATCCTTCAAGGAGCTGTCTTGCTGGTGATGGGAGAATGCTGCTCTTCACAGTTGAGGAGGTATTTCTGCCGGTGAGGGAGGTGTGATTGATGCCTAATGTACAGTGGAGGAGAGAGGTTCAGAGAGCAGAAGAAGAAAAAAAATAAGTGCTTTTTTTTGGGTGGGGCGCATGCTGCATGGCATGTGGGATCTTAGTTCCCCAGCCAGGGATCGAACCCATGTCCCCTGCATTGGAAGTGCTGAGTCCTTCCAGACCACTTGGGCCACCAAGGAAGTCTGAAGAAAAATTTTTATGTTCAAATTTTTCTTATCTGGCCACAAAATATGAATTTTATTTCACAGTAGACACTATAATCTTTACACAGTGGTTCTCAATCTTTACCACATATGAAATCATCTGGGGAATATAAAAGAATACAGATGCCTGGACCCCACCCCTAAGAGTTCAGTTTAACTAGTCTGAGGTTTGTCCTAGGCCAAGGGGTGTTTTAAGACTTCCCGTAATTCTACCAGGCAGACGAGCTTGAGAAGCAGTGTATTAAGGCAAATCCAAATTCTTCAGCAGGTGCATTTATTTCTGGCTTCTGGGATGATTTATGAGTGGTTCTGCTTCTGGTGCCCTAGTTTGGTCTGTTTTCTTTCTGTCTGTGAAGTAGCACACATCCTAAGGGAGAGAGCACTCATTTCTGAGCATACAGGATGCTCTCTGGTAATATCTTTGCTCTGCCACATCCTGCCCAAAAGCATCTAGAAATTGCCATTAAGGTGATGGTCTCAAGGGTCGAATAAGCCCCTATTTAGAGTTCTTGGCTTGGACTGTTAGCAGTTCTGTGACCTTGGACAAATTACCTAAACTCTTTGAGTCTGAATTTCCTCATCTACAACAACCCTTTCAGAGAGTTAAATGAGAAAGCACTGAATACAATTCCTGAGCTCAGTCGCTCAGTTGTGTCTGACTCTTTGTGACCCCATAGACTGTAGCCCGCCAGGCTTCTCCATCCATGGGATTTCCCAGGCAAGTATACTGGAGGGGATTACCATTTCCTTCTTCAAATACAATTTCTGAATCATAGTAAACACTCAAAAACATTTGCAGTTTTCATCAGCAGAGATGCACAAAACTCTCAGGATAGATGCATTCTGATTTTGTCATAGCTAAGGACTAACCCAGGAAAATCAAATGAATGACAGTAAAGAACAACAGCAATGCTTATTGCTTTTATTCCCATCTTGGAGATGGGGAACCCAAAGATCAGAGAGTTCAAGGTCACGTGGCTCATGACTGGGCCCGTGGGGATGAGAGCAGGTTTGCCAGGCTCAACTTTCCACCACCATTTCATATTGCTCTCCATAAAGCTCTTGAAAGAAGAGGGGCCTCCTGGTGATATCGGCCCTTAATCTGGCTGAGAAAAGGAAGTTGACACAAAGCTCAGGTTTTTCTCCGATGGGAAGGGTTCTCCAGAGAGGTATCAGCCAGTGAAGCCAGAGTGGGCAGGGTCGGCCGACTGCCACAGGCACCTGGAAAAATCCTCTTCCTCACCCTTTCATTGTTGGCTTCCCTTCCTCACAGCTGTCTAGCCCATATGCCACCACACAGGAGCCAGGGCGCCTGCCTAGGCTCAGCCCAGACAACCTCGGCAGCTGCCATGGCAAGCTTGGGGCGACCGGCTGTGCCCGGTGGGTCCCCCCCTTCCTCTTGCTCACTGCTGTTCTGTGCTCTGGTAGAACCACGATCCTCTGCATCTTGCTTTCAGTAGTGGTTCTGCTACTGAGCCAGTGTATCTCACAGCGAGCCCGCTTTTTAACAAAATGACAGGAGACTTTTACACCCCACCCCACCCCCGCTTCCGATTCTTTGTGCCTCTCCTCTCTCGTCCAGATGCTGTCCACTTTACATCCCCAGGATCTACTGTCATCGATAGAGCTGAGGTCCTTTAAGTGGGACACTGTGTTAACCACTCAGGTAGACGTTTCTTGGTTAATCTTTGTAATGGTGCTGTGAAGCAGACGTCTCGTGTCCTTTCTGTTTCACAGATAAGGAATCCGAGACTTACAACATGTTCAGAGCCACAGTACAGCCAGCAGCTTGAACCAAGGTCTCAACACTTGAGTCCTGTGTGTTTAGTCATAATCCCATGGTTCTCTACCAAGATCTTCCCCCCCGGAGTGGGGAGTGGGGGACATTTGTCAATGTTTGGAGACCTCTTGAGTTGTCACAAGAGAGGGTAGGATGCTCCTGGCATGTAGTGGATAGAGATCAAGGATGCTGCCAAATATCTCATAGGGCACAGTCCTACCCCCACAACAGAGCATGATCTGACCCCCAAGGTCAGAAAGCGCCAAGGTTGAGAATCTCTGCCACAGCCCTAAACTGAGCTACATTTTCTTAGTTCATACTATGAAAATGATGGTTAATACGGTGTTAGAATACTGACTGTGCTTTGTAAAGTACTCCCGCCCCTCCTCACCCTCTGTCTCTCCCCGGGTTGGGCAGAGCACAGCCTCTTCACTCCCCGCTTTGATAATCCCTGGGTTTGACTTTGTCAAGAATTCACTGCATCACTTTGGCAGCAGAGGTTGAATCTGTCTTCCTAAGTTTCCTTCCACCTTTGCAGAAGTTCATGGATATGCTAGACCAGCTTCAGGAACGCAGTGGCTCCAGATGTGGAGAAAGCAGGTGGGTTCTCTCAGACCACCCAGGCCTTCTGCTTCCCCTTCTCCTCTGTCTGCTCCTCCCCTTCCACCACCACCAACACCTCTCTTCTCTGTTGAGGGTTCCACTTTAATCGGTATCTGCGGCCCTCATTCTAAGTCTGAGGGGAAAACCCCAAATCACAGAACAGGACCAAGAGAGAGAAAGTAGGTCAGGATTCTAGGTTTGCCATCTCTGGCTATCTTCAGCATCCTGGCCTGGTGTGGCTCAGGCAGGACCCCCAGGGCCTGTGGGCACTGCTGCCACAGCCTCAGGAGGGAGGGCACAGCCTATGGTGAGCTGGGCAGGTAGGAGCTGGCTTTCTACCTGGCCTTGGGAAGACACGCTCGGTTGAGAGCTTAAGCCTTCAGTCAGGCTAATGCGGATTTGAATGCTGCTTGCTGTGTGATCTGGAGGACTGATTCTTGCCAACCCTAGATTTCTTTGCTGAAAAATGAGAAGGACTATACCCACTGTCCAGGGTTGATGAGATTTGAATGAGGTTAAACATGTGAAATTGTTGAGTACCATGCCTTGCCCATAGTAGATATCCAAAAAGGCACCTCTTGTGAAATCCTCAGTGGAGACAGACTGACAGAGGACAAGCCACAGAGGTGGGGCTGGGAGGGCACATGGACAGTGGTCTTAGGGATAGTAGTCATGGTAATGATGGCATTCATTACTGAATAGCTGCTATGGGATGAGGGCTATGCCTATGCATTAACTCACTGTGTACAGGTCTGTTCTTATTCCCTATTGTAGCCCCCACAACAGTTCTCCTCTTCACTCTTCCTTGGCTTGTTTTTGTCTGCAGCACTTAACACTATTTGGTGTAGTAAATATTTTAATACTTAGTTTTTTGTTGTTCTCCACTAGTGGAATGGAAGCTGCATGCAGGCAGAGACTTCATATGGTTTGGTTTTTTGCTGCTGTTGCAGCAGCTGAAAGTGCCTGGCAGCTGAAGCACAGTAGGCATTTGGTAAATCTGACACGTGGTAGGCATTCCTGAAATATGATGCTGAAAGAATGAGTCTCCATTTTACAGATGAGAAAACAGAGGCTTAGAGAGATTAAGAGATTTGCCCAAGATCAAATGGCTCATGAGAGGCAGCTGGAGTCCTGAGCCTTTGTGAGCAGACTGCCTCATAAAGCAGTGTTTGGCCGGTGGTGATGACCACAGATAAATGTCTATGGGGCCCATACTTAAAACCGGTACAGAGGCAGCAGGTGCTTTGCTTGGGTTCAGAACTTCCAGGTCGAGGTGTGGGTGGAGATGGATAGTTTGAAATCTGAAACCACCTGTCCTTCTCACGTGAACTCCAGGTATTTTCAGTTGCAAACAGCTCTGAATAACTTAGCACAGGATTTGGAGAGAAACTTATTTTCTTGTCCCTTCTCACTGTGTTCCAGAAATTACAGATTTGTATTTAATACCCCTGTCCCCAGCTTTGTTTCAGCCCCAGAGAAAGCGCACCTGGCTTCTGGATCTCCTGGGAGATAGGCTGAGGTAAAGGGGGTAGGCTGCCAACTTTCTCCATGGAATTTTATAAGCTTCTCTAATTACAAACAATTCTTTTTTTTTTTTTAAGTTGCACAATTACAGAAATGTGTATTATGTAAGTTGAAGTTGTTCCATCAGTTCTCCTCCCACCACAACCATTGGGTGAATAGTCCTTTGGTATTTATCTCTGGGCATACACTGACAGATACAAACAAAAAAGTCATTGTGCTGTTTTGCAGTTTATTGTTGATTTAAATATTTAATGTATTTATGTATTTATTTTGGCTGCCCCGGGTGTTAGTTGCAGCCTTAGGATCTTTTTATTTGTACAGCGTGTAGGATCTTTCATTGTGGCATGCAAAGACTTAGTTGTGGCATGTGGGATCTGGTTCCCTGACCAGGGATAGAACCTACATTCAGGGCATGGAGTGCTAGCCACTGGACCAGCAGGGAAGTCCATATTGTAGTTTTTTTCTTTTATTTTTTATACTTAACAGTATACCTTGTTCATCTTTCCTTGTTGGTCTTTGTAGCTCTAACTCATCTGAACCTATACGGTATCTCATGGTATGATTACAGTATCATCCTTTTACTATATCTTCTATTGCTGGACACTTGGTTTTTTTACAAGTTTATACTGGCACAATTTGTTTTCCAGTAAAAACCTTTTTACTTACATCTGTGTGCTTATTCACGTTTTCCAGTAGCATGAATTCCTTGGGGATTTCAGGATCAAGAAAGTTATGTAGATGCTACCACATTGCCCTCTTGGGTTGTGTAACTTTGCCCTTAGAAGACTAGGGGCCCTGAGATGGTCCCTTGGTAGGACCAAATCCTGCTTGAGGACAGGCACTGTACATCAGGCTCAGAGCGGTCACCTACTTGCTCTGATATTCAGGTGTTTTTCATGCTCAGAGAGCAGGGAGGGACCTGCTCTGATGGCCCAAGAGTTGGAGACAGACCAAGTAAAATCCCTCCCTCTCTACCAGCCTCCAGCATCCTGATGGGTTTCTCGGGTACCAGCCATCTGAACAGTTTCCAGGGGAGCTGGGTTGCCATCTACCCTGTCTGGGTTGGGGAATTAAGTCATCAGTCTTCAGCAGCCAAGATCTGGCGGGAAAGGTAACACAAACTGTCCTGGAAATGGTGTATCTGACAGTGACCTGGCTCTTGGCAGGTCACAGAATCCTCGCACCTTCCTTGGCGCTGGCACAACCAAATTACATAACAGGCAGCTTTTCAGACTCTGAAGTCCAAGGTTGCTGGCGAGTGAGTGGAGCTGGTGCCGGGATCTGTTTACATGTTCACAGTCATATGACTTCAAAGCAGTGGGGTTTTGGGGGTTTTTTTGGTGTTTTGTAATTTTAAAGGCATCAAAATTAATTGAAGAGCTTGTTAGAAATGCACATTCTTGAGCCTCCCTCCTAGAAATTCTGATGCAGTAGATCTGGGATGAGCCCCCCAGGTAAATATGACCCAGGTGGTGCCAGGACCACACTGTATTTTAACATGAGCCTTGTCTGTTCAGTTAGGACTTTGTAGGGGCAGAGTCAGGCTCCAGGTACCACGTGATTCATTTACGGGCTGGTGATAGATTTAGAACAGTGAAAGATGACCAAGTTCACACATCTTGGGTTTAGTCTCTCTCTCACTTCCCTGGTAGCTCAGCTGGTAAAGAATCCGTCTGCAGTGCAGGAGACCCTGGTTTGATTCCTGGGTCGGAAAGATCTCCTAGAGAAGGGATAGACTACTCACTACAGTATTCTTTGGCTTCCCTGGTGGCTCAGACAGTAAAGAAATCCGCCTGCAAGGCAAGAGACCTCAGTTTGATCCCTGGGTTGGGAAGATCCCTTGGAGAAAGGGACGGCTGCCCACTCTAGCGTTCTGGCCTTGAGGATTCCTATACGGTCACAAAAAGTCAGACATGACTGAGCAACTTTCACTTTCACTTTTCTTTTGTTTCTGCCAACAAACTATACCCCTAAATATTTCCTGACTACTTAGGAATCGTCTAATTATTTTCATTGATAACCCCTCTGGCAGCATCCCATCAACTCCTCTTGCTTCCCTTTTACCCCCTTGATTAGAACTTACCTTTCTCCTACACACCATTCCCTCGGGAATCAGGTGCTGCCTTGGTCCCTATCCACTAATCCATACTGATCTGATCATGAGCAGTGTCTCTCTCAGATCATGGAATCAAAATCACAGATTCTCACAGAAGTGGGTGAAGGGGATCAAAAGATACAGACTTATAAAGAAAATAAGTCATGGAGATACAATGTACAGCACTGTGACTCTAGTTAATAATACTGTATTGTATACTTGGAAGTTGCTGAGAAATCTGTAAGCAGGTCAAGAAGCAACAGTTAGAACTGGATGTGTAACAACAGATTGGTTCCAAATCGGGAAAGGAGTACGTCAGGGCTGTATATTGTCACCCTGCTTATTTAACTTATGCGGAGTACATCATGCAACATGCCAGGCTCGATGAAGCACAAGCTGGAATCAAGATTGCTGGGAGAAATATCAATAACCTCAGATACACAGATGACACCACCTTTATGGAAGAAAGCGAAGAAGAACTATAGAGCGTCTTGATGAAAGTGAAAGAGGAGAGTGGAAAAAGTTGGCTTAAAGCTCAACAGTCAGAAAACCAAGATCATGGCATCCGGTCCCATCACTTCATGGTAAATAGATGGGGAAACAATGAAAACAGTGACAGACTATTTTTGGGGGCTCCAAAATCACTGCAGATGGTGACTGCAGCCATGAAATTAAAAAATGCTTACTCCTTGGAAGAAAAGCTATGACCAACCTAGACAGCATATTAAAAAGCAGAGACATTACTTTACCAACAAAGCTCTGTCTAGTCAAACCTATGGTTTTTCCAGTAGTCATGTATGGATGTGAGAATTGGACTATAAAGAAAGCCGAGCACCCAAGGATTGATGCTTTTGAACTATGGTGTTGGAGAAGACTCTTTAGAGTCCCTTGGACTGCAAGGAGATCCAACCAGTCCATCCTAAAGGAAATTCATCTGGAGTATTCATTGGAAGGACTGATGCTGAAGCTGAAACTCCAATACTTTGGCCACCTGATGTGAAGAACTGATTCATTTGAAAAGACCCTGATGCTGGGAAAGGTTGAAGGCGGGAGGAGAAGGGGATGACAGAGGATGAGATGGTTGGATGGCATCACCAACACAATGGACATGAGTTTGAGGAGGCTCTGGGAGTTGGTGATGGACAGGGAGGCCTGGTGTGCTGCAGTCCATGGGGTCACAAAGTCAGACACAACTGAGTGACTGAACTGAGAGAGTAGATCTTAAGAGTTCTCATCACAAGAAAAACAAGTCACTATGTATGGTGATGAATGTTAACTAGAATTACTGTAGGGATCATTTTGCAGTATACACAAATATTGAGCCATTTTGTTGTACACCTGAAACTAATATGATCTGTCAATTATATCTTAACTGGAAAAAAAAATCTTTTGTAGTACCTAAAAAAAACTTGCAGACTCTCAGCTGGGAGGAGTTTGGAGAATCTCTGGTGGAGGTTCAGAGGAAGAGGTAAGGTTCAGAGAGAAGGGATTTATTCAAGATCCTTTTGGTCTTTGCAATAAAGTTGGGACTGGACTCCAGTTCCTTTGCTTTCCAGACCAGTGAAAAGTTCATAGTAAGCAAAGTTCATAATCAGCATATAATCCATGGAATTTCGCAAAGGAAAATTAAAGATTGGGCTAAGGTAGGGGGAGAGTGGCTTGTCCTGTGGGTGAGGGTCTAGGGCACGTGGCCTCAGTAGTTGGGGAGCACAGGCTTACCTGCCCTGCAGCGTGTGCAGTCTTCCCAGAACAGGAGTCAAAGCTGTGTCTCCTGCATTGGCAGGCAGATTCTTTACCACTGAGCCACCAGGGAAGTCCCCTCTCCCTCTTCTGTGGGTTCTCTGGCTCCTGAGCCAGAGGTCTCATGTGCAGTTGCAGCTCAACGAATCATCACACTCAGGGCACCTCTTTCCAGATCAAGCAATGGCCTAGAAAGTCCCTTAGCCCCTCCCTCCTCTCCAAAGTACACTGTGTCCTGACTTCCAACAGCTTGTATGAGTTTGGGCTAGTTTTTAATTTCCGATAAATGGCATCATACTATGCATATTCTTTTGTGTCTGGCATCTTTTACTTTATGAGATTCATGCGTGCTGTTGCATATAGCAGCAATTCCTGTTTATACTGGAGAAAAATACCCATAAATGAAAGAATTTTACAAGTGCTGCTTCTGGTTCCAAGCTCTTTCATATTGATGGATTTTTACTTCTCTTTTCCTCCTGTCCCTCCAGGAGAGTGGAGGGCCTCCTGCCATATTCCTGCTACTCATAAAAATAAAAGGCAGGAGATCAAAGACCAGTTCTAAAATAGCTCCTGTGTGACATTGGGCATATTATTCCAACTTTCTGTTATCCACTCAAAAAATTATGCAACAACTCCTGTTGTTCAGTTGCTCACTCCTGTCCAACTCTTTGCGACCCCAGGCTTCCTTGTCCTTCACTGTCTCCTGCAGTTTGCTCAGATTCATGTCCATTGAGTCAGTGATGCTATTTAATCTCGTTCTCTGCTGCCCCCTTCTCTTTTGACCTTCAATCTTTCCCAGCATCAGGGTCTTTTCCAGTGAGTTGACTCTTCACATCAGGTGACCAAAGTATTGGAGCTTTAGCATCAGTCCTTACAAAGAATATTCAGGATTGATTTCCTTTAGAATTAACTAGTTTGATCTCCTTATAGTCCAAGGGACTCTCAAGAGTCTTCCCTAGCACCACAGTTCAAAAGCATCAATTTTTCGGCACTCAGCCTTTTGTATGGTCCAACTCTCACATCCATAACAATTCCTAGGAACTTTCTCTATGACAATACGCAGAATACTGCTTTTAATAGTGACAAATATGGGATGAAGACAATGAGAGTATGCCATCTTATTTCTCTGGGCCGGCACTGTTCTCAGGACTTTGTGTGTTAACACACTTAACACTCACCTTCCTGCTAATGAGGTAGATTCTACTATTATTCCCACTTTATAGCACTGTTCTAAGGACTTTGTGTGTTAACACACTTAACACTCACCTTCCTGCTAATGAGGTAGATTCTACTACTATTCCCACTTTACAGCTGGGAGAACTTTACAGCATGGAGCTGCCCAGGGTCTCATGGTGGAGCCATAGCTGTAAGGGACAGAGCTGGATGCAGTCTGCGAAGCCAGTGCTTTTCTCCACCGCCCTCTGCTCCTTCTGGGCGTTTCCTCAGTGCTGCCCACAAGCTTGGGCAGGATGCTCTCAAACCCCCATTCACCTGGAAGAACCCCCCTCTGGTTCCTAATCACCCCCTGGCCTGGTGCCCGCTGCTCTCCTCTTGCTCACTGTGCTCTAGCCCTTCTGTCACTTCTCAGAGCACCTGGAACTTTCTCTGGTACAAAATATTCTCATTCCTCTGCCTAGAATACTTCCCCCACCAAACTCTTGGTTTGACTGGCTCCTTCGCTGTCAGACCCTCATTATCACCAACACAGGGCTCTCCGCCAGCACTCTGTCTAGGGAGGACCAGTCTTTAATTCTGCATCTAAGCCTCGCATTTCTTCCTTGCCTCCTAATGACTTGTAATAGCTGTAACGGTGTGTGATTCAGTCAATCTGCTTTTCCTGTACGGTGGAATATTCCTGTGAGGTGCTGTCTGAAAGGGCCTTGTTCACAGTAGCACTCACGGTGCCCAGCAGCGGCAGGGCTTCAGCAAAAACCCTTTTGAAGAAACCATGTGAGTTTCTGGTCCCTGGCTGCCCACTCTCTACCACAAGGGAGCCGTTTTGCTTCTGCCTCCCGTGGAGTCAAGTGTTTGCTGAACAAATACTCCAGTGTGGTCTGCTTGGTGACTGGGGCTGATGGCTTCTGGAAAGCAGTAAGGGGCCAGTGTGAGCTCAGAGCAAACGCCAGCTAGTCATCATCAACTGGTTCAAATTTTCTGCTCATCTTTTCAGTTAGCCATCGGCTTTGTGGCCACACAGCCACCACAATCCCCCACGGAGCTGAGGAGGAGTGAAAATTGACCCCACATGTTTCAAAGAGTGCTGTCTCCTGATTTTCCCCTTCGCTACCTTTTATGCATCTGTCTGTTATGGGGGTGAATGTATCAGAAAGTTAATGCACAAGTGAGCAGGTAGAAGGCTAGCGACTTCCAGTCCGAGCCCATGTTTTGATCTTGATCAGGCTCGTCCTGGTTGACTATACTGGGTCTGTCAGATCTGAGACTTGACTCAAGTCCTATTGTGATGCTGGTCACTTCCGGACCACACTGGTTCAAAGGCTTGTTCCTCCCATAGTGCTGTCCACTGGGAAAGCCAGAATTAGTCATGGCCTTCTCTGGGACCAGCTGGTCTTCGATTTCGGGACCAGTTTCCCTGTGCATCAGGAATGAGGAAGTGACCCGCTCTCCCCTCTCCTCCCCCATAGCAGCTGATAAAGGAAATTGTTTCA
>NW_011494876.1:2660281-2665865 GCF_000754665.1 Bison bison bison
AAATTGTTTCAAGTCTCCCTGGTACCATGGAAACAGATGGCAGACGCGTGGCCTGTGTACACTTACAACCTGCTGGTCACTTGGGACCTGCTCGATGGGCAGACCACCAAGGGAAGAAAGGAAGGTGTGCCCAGGGCTCGAGATTTCAAAGCTTCAAATGGGGGAGGGAGGTAAGACAGCCAAGGCCTGAAGCTCAGGGAACTCCTGAAACCCACCCAGGGAAGGACAGGCTGTCAGGAGTAGGTTTGTTGAGAGGAGTTTAGAGAGAAAACAGCTTGGCAGTTCCCTGATTTGGGAGACACCCCGCCTAGGGGAACACATTCTTCCCTCTTCAGAAAGTGGGTGTGTCTGCCCTGCCTGGTGGTCAGGCTTAACCCCGCTGCTCCCAAAGTGTCAAGGACTAGTCCCCCTCAGTCTGCCATCAGCTGCAGCTCCAGAATTAAAAGTGTTTGAGCAGTGTTTCTCCGTGGAGCTGAGTTCGTCCTCAAGACTGGGATGGTAAAGAATCTGTCCACAATGCAGGAGACCTGGGTTCAATCTGGGAGATTGAAGACCTGGGAGAGGCCCTGGAGAACGGAATGGCTACCCATTCCTGTATTCTTGCCTGGAGAATTCCATGGACAGAAGAGCCTGGTGGGCTACAGTCCATGGGGTTGCAAAGAATCAGACGCAGCCGAGCGACTAACACCTTGCACACTTTTCTCCATCGGGCTGTTTGTCCACCAGGGTAGATTTGGCATTGTCTGGACACAGTTCAAGTTGTCGAAAGTGGAGTGGGGAGGGTGCTTTAGGCACCTAGGGCAGATGCTGCTTAACCTCCCACAATGCATAAGGCAGCGCCCCACCCCCCCTACCCCCGCCCCAGCACAGAGAATCATTCTGCCCCAGATGCAAATACTGCCAAGGTGGAGAAACCCTGGATCAGTGTCTCTGAAGGTATGGGCTTTTCTGGAGTAGAAGCTCCTGTAGTTGCAAGGAAGGATTGCCCTTGAAGTGCTGTCACAAGCCAGGCAGTGCTTCTCTAACCCTCAAGGGCATGAGAATCGGCACCAGAGGATCTTGTGTGAATGCAGATTCCGATTCTACAAGTCTGGATTGGCTGCTATTGTCCCTGGTCCGCAGATCACATTTGGAAGAGCAAGCGGTTTTGAGTGCATTCATAATCTCCCCCTCCTTCCCTTCTCACTCTCCCTGTCTCTCCATCCCTGTTCCCCCAGCCTTCCCTGTCGTACTCTGTTCAAACCCTGTCACCTGGGAACATGTGGTGGTTAAACCGCACTGCCCAGATGACAGAGTCTCTCTAGCTGTTGCCAGTTTGAGGTTCAGGGTGTTGATGAAATCAGTCGACTTAGCTGGTTAAAAAAGAACCCAAGGGACCTGAGCAGACTACTCCCCAACACACACACTTAAGCAAGATGGTACCCCAAAGGCATTTTTTGCATGGTCTCAGACACTTAGCCTAGACAGAGCCCTTGACTTCGGGGATGCTCACACATGATACAGTTTCTCAGACTTTCCCGTTTTAAACCAGAGGTTGAAACTATTTCTAGAAAGGGCCAGATAAAAAGTATTATAAGCTTTGCAGGGCATGTAGTCTCGGTCACAGTGACTCACTCCTGCCATTATAACAAGGAAGCAGCCATAGACAGCATGCAAATGACTAAGTGTAGTTGGTTTCCAATAAATCTTTATTTACAGAAATAAGTACATAGTGAGCTGGATTTAGCCCCTGAGCCATAGTTTGCAAGTCCCTATTCTAAACAGTTCCTTTTTCTTCACGTTTCTGCTTCAGAGAAAAAAGAAAGAAAGAAGAAAAAAAATCGGGAAAACCTAAATCACCAGTATGGGTTGTAAATAGAGGGCAAAAATGAGTAGATATTCTTTCTTTTACTGCATCAAAATGTGAATGCATCCTTCAAGTGGGCAGAACCATAATTTTCTCCCTATGCCAGTTGTTTTTTCTTTGTGGTTTTGTTTTCATTTTGTTTTTGCTGGGGTTGAGAGGGATTAGAAAGGGCAATAAATAAGGAACAGCAAGAGGTACCAAAAGAACTGCCAGTGCGTTTAAGTCTGCATTTTCTTTTTTCTGTGCTTCAGCGAATACTTTCTACCCTTAGGATCAGTGGAGGGAGGGGGCACCACAAAGATTGCCTTTCTCTTCCATCAGGCCCAAAGCTTTCTTTGAAGGTATTGATTTTTTGCATCGTCACTGGCTTCTGTTAAAACCTCCTGTTTGCAGTGAGGGGGCATTGCTTGGACAGAAACGCTTGAGTGTGGCTTAAAGCGCCTGGCTGCATTTTCCAGTTGACAGTTTAACCGTAGAGAACCGCAGGCTAAATTCAATACTGACCTCTCTTTGTTGGGGCACGTCCTGTGGGACCTGAGGGAAACCCACAGCCCCTGCGGTGTGGACGTTTCTTTTGCTCCTGGCCATGCTCACCCCAGGGATAAAGATAAATCGCAGCGTTTAACTCCCCAGTCACCATCTAGAGCTTCTCACAAAGGTCGCTTTATTTGGAGAGGAAAAAACTCTCTCTGTCTGTTAATAAGACAGGGTGCCGCCGGAGGGGAAAGTGACTTGGCATCTGTGTCTCTGGCTGTGTGGTGGGATCTTCTGCCAGGGTCTCCAGGACTTGCTGGGACCCTGACAATGCCAGTGTTAAGTGTGGGGTCAGACCGTGGATTTCCGCTGGAGCTCTGGGGAGCTCTGAGTGCAGTTTCTGCCTCCTGTACACATACGCATAGCTGTGCTCATTCACACACACGCACGCACGCACGCGCACACACAGAGTCATGGCTTGGGCAGCAAAAAAAAAGTACATTTATTGCAGGAGAACTGAGGGGCATCAAGAGCCCCATTCAAGTAGATTGTACTGATGTGCTTTAAAAAAAAATACACACACATATCCCTTCTTTTTAAAGCTATTTTTAAACATTATTTTTGACTGCACTGGGTCTTTGTTGTGACGCACGGGCTTCTCACTGAGTGGCTTCTCCTGTGGTAGAACACAGGCTGTATGGCACGTGGGCTCAGTTGCCCCGTGGCATGTGGGATCTCCCAGAGCAGAACCCGTGTCCTCTGCATTGGCAAGTGGACTCTTAACCATTGGACCACCAGGGAAGTCCTGATGTGCATTGTTCTGACACTGAGTCTCATGCTACATGGAGAGTGTGTGCTCTTTCATGGGGAACTTTTAGGCCTTGTTTACTTTCTTCCCATGCATCGAACACCAGGTGCTGAGATCGGGGCTAGAAAGCAGGAACCAGCTCTGGCCCTCTTGATGCTTATAGGCTGGTCATATAGAGATGGACAGAGAATCAAAACTACACAAATTTATGGCAGTTGTGACAAGGCTTAAAAATGACATTTTTCTCAGCTAATCATCACCACAGCTTGTGAATTCAGGTACTGTGTTATGCCCATTTTACAGATGCATCTCAAGAGGTCTCAAAGTTGACCCAAGTCCCCTCTCCAGTTCTGCTCAGAATTGGTTCTCGAGTTGCCTCTTCATTGAAATATGAATCTATTCACACACAGTACAGTCTCAGAAATGCATGACTTTGGGGCTTATAAGAGGCAGGTTCAGGAAAACAGCATACAGTATTTGCTAGATTATTTCTCCTGACCCTAATTTCATTCCAGGGCTTGAGTAGAAAGCCCAGCAAAAAACATCACACCCTCCTCCATAGCTTTTGTTTCTCAGTGTGATTTTTGAAGAATTTTTTTTCCTTCCTTACATTTATCTGCTCAGGCTAGTCATTCATCATCTTGCATTGCTCTCCTCTCCTCTCCGCCTTCGGATTGGGGAGGTTCTGGAAGTGATTAGGCTGTTGTAAATCAGCTTTTATGATGTGCACGTCACCGATAAGCAGTGCGGAAAGCAGGAGTCAGAGAACTCTACTCCGCTTGCCCTGACAATTATCCCAGTAATGACATTTAAATTTTTTTAAAAAGTGACTGAAAAGTACGATGCTTGGCAGAATAGTTGCTCAGTAGGCATATCCAGTGTTCAAATTGGGCTCTTTAATGAGAACACTGCATTATATTTACACCGTTTTATTGAGTTACAACACATATAAGGTAAAGCAAACTAACATTTAAACTGCACTTCAAGAAATTTTTCCATGTGCATTCTTTTATAATCATCACCCAGATCTAGGTGGAGAACATTCCTGTGCCTTGAATATCTCCCTTGCGCCCCCACCCATTCTTCTGACCTCTCCACCGCAGACAGCCTCAGCCTCTTCTTGAACTTCACATAAATGGACTTGTACTGCGTGGACCCTTGAGCCTGTGGGCATTTTCTGTGACGTTCATCCATGTTGTCCAGTGTACATATTCACTCTCATTGTGTAATATTCTATTATAGCATGGTTTTTCAACCGGGGTAGTATTGACATTGGGGGCTGGATAATTCCTGGCTGTGGGGACTGTCCTGTGCGTTATAGGGTGTTCAGCAGCATCTCTCTGCTGCTGCTGCTGCTAAGTCACTTCAATCATGTTCGACTCAGCAACCCCACGGACTGTAGCCCAACAGTCTCCTCTGTCCATGGTATTCTCCAGGCAAGAATACTGGAGTTGGTTGCCATGCCCTCCTCCAGGGGATCTTCCTGACCCAGGGGTCAAACCTGAGTCTCTTACGTCTCCTGCGTTGGCAGGAGGTTCTTTACTACTAGTGCACCTGGGAAGCCCCAGTAGTGTCCCCTATCCCTAGTAATTTCCCCTAGAATTGAAAACCATTGCATCATATCACTGTACTAGAATTTTAGGAAACTTTTTATATGGAAATAACTTCAAACTTGCTGAACAGCTGCAAAAATAGAACAAACAATACCCATAATGTATTTACCTAGATTTTTAACAGTTTACCCATTTGGTTTATTATTTGCACTGTCTTGCACACACACATCGGAGAAGGCAATGGCACCCCACTCCAGTACTCTTGCCTGGAAAATCCCATGGACGGAGGAGCCTGGTAGGCTGCAGTCCATGGGGTCGCTGAGAGTCGGGCACGACTGAGCGACTTCACTTTCACTTTTCACTTTCATGCATTGGAGAAGGAAAGTCAACCCACTCCAGTATTCTTGCCTGGAGAATCCCAGGGACAGA
This sequence comes from Bison bison bison, assembly GCF_000754665.1. NCBI lineage: Eukaryota > Metazoa > Chordata > Mammalia > Artiodactyla > Bovidae > Bison > Bison bison. The sequence goes on from NW_011494876.1 coordinate 2,665,392, forward strand.
GGAGCCTGGCGGGCTGCTCCTCATGTGGGGCTTATCTGGTCTTTCCTCCTGCATCCATTCAGGGTGTGTGCGTTCTTGATGGAACACTGCAGCAGTAGTGTGTCCTCCTTCAACCACCCCATCGGGAGGGGCATGATGGTGATGGAAACTCATTGGTAATGGAGGTAGTCAACAGTGTTGCCTGATTTCTCCTCTGCAGAGTTACTTAATTTTGCCTTACAGAGGATAAGCAATATGTGGGGAAACATTGACACCGTGCAAGTATCCTGCTCTCCAAGCAAAATTTACCCAAGTTGAGCAGATTTCACATCTTGCATGAGCCAGTCTTTACCTATAATAGTTAGAAAATGATGATCTTCCAAATCCAGTACTCTTTCTGTATGTGCACCCCATTCTGTTGTACACAAAACCCACTCTTTCCCCCATTTATTTATTGGTGTTTTTATTTGTTATCAGTATGGATTCAGGAATTCT
>NW_011494876.1:2665965-2690214 GCF_000754665.1 Bison bison bison
ACACACACATACACACACACACACACACATACACACACACACAATGTATTTCTGAACCACTTGATAGCAAGTTGCACCTATCTTGGCCATTTACTACCGTATACTTCCATGTGTATTTCCCAAGAATAAGTTTCTTCTCAAACATGATCCCAATTATCAGTTAACCACAGAAAATTTAACATAATGCATTGATCAGTTGGCCCTATGTCCCAATTTTTGCCATTTAGGAGAAATAATCCATTACAGTGTTTATTTTTTGCTTCAGTGCAGATTCCAGTCCAGGATTAGGGATTGTGTATAGTTGCTGTGATTCCTTAAGATCCTTTAGTCTAGAATGTTGACTCAGTCTTTGTCTTTTATGATACTGGATTTTCTTTAAAAAAGAAAAAAAAACAAACAGTGCTTTTTCTTCTTCATAGAATAGTCCTCATGTGGGGCTTATCTGGTCTTTCCTCCTGCATCCATTCAGGGTGTGTGCGTTCTTGATGGAACACTGCAGCAGTAGTGTGTCCTCCTTCAACCACCCCATCGGGAGGGGCATGATGGTGATGGAAACTCATTGGTAATGGAGGTAGTCAACAGTGTTGCCTGATTTCTCCTCTGCAGAGTTACTTAATTTTGCCTTACAGAGGATAAGCAATATGTGGGGAAACATTGACACCGTGCAAGTATCCTGCTCTCCAAGCAAAATTTACCCAAGTTGAGCAGATTTCACATCTTGCATGAGCCAGTCTTTACCTATAATAGTTAGAAAATGATGATCTTCCAAATCCAGTACTCTTTCTGTATGTGCACCCCATTCTGTTGTACACAAAACCCACTCTTTCCCCCATTTATTTATTGGTGTTTTTATTTGTTATCAGTATGGATTCAGGAATTCTAATTTTTCCAGTGGTTTATAAATCATTATAGTTTTAATGCTCAAATTGCTCAGCTTTAGCTGGTGGGATCCCTTTGAAGTTGGGACCTGTGTTCTTCTGAAAACCTCCCCCCTTCATTTTTCAGTCTTAAACACTTCCTTACCTTTCAGTACATAACAAGATGTTCCACGCTCATCTTTGTCCTTCCTTTCTCCAATCCTGGAATTATCCATTTCTCCAAAAAAGTCCTGTCTAAATCCTTATAATGGGGAATGTAGAAAATACCACAATTTATTTATCCTTTCTCCTGTTAACTGACATTTAAATTGTTTCTGGTTCTGGACTAATATAAGGAAAGCTTCACTTAATACCCTTGTGCATTTTTTGGACCCATAAACTGATTTCCATTGGGCATGTAATCAGGAGTGGCAATGGAAAGTTACAGAACAACAAGGACAGGGAACTGTATTCAATATCTTACAGTAACCTGCATTGGAAAAGAATTATATATTAGAATATATAATTTATATATATCTGTATATATGTGAAGAGTCTAGAAAGAATTTATATATATATGAAACAATATTTAACAGAATCACTTTGCTAAACACCTGAATCATTGTAAATCAATTATGCTACAGTTTAATAAATAAATAAATAAAAAGAAAGCATAGAATCTCCACTCTGGTTATATACCCAACAGAAATGAGTACACTAAGATCACCAAAAAAAGTAACACAAGTATTTAAAGCAACTGATTCATAATTCATATATATACATACACACACATACATATATGTATGTATATTTAGTTTTGGGCTTCCCAGGTGGCTCAGTGGTAAAGAATTTGCCTGCCAATGCAAGAGACGCAGGATTGATCCCTGGGTTGGCAGGATCCCCTGGAGAAGGAAATGGCAACCCACGCTAGTATTCTTGCCTGGGAAATACCATGGACAGAGGAGCCTGGCGGGCTACAGTCAATAGTGTCACAAAAGAGTCAGACATGACTTTGCAACTAAAATAACAACAACATATTTAGCTTTAGTAGGTATTGCTTCCCAATGGCATTCATGGTAAAGAACCTAACTGCTAGTGCAGCAGACTGAAGAGATGTGGGTTCGATCCCTGGGTCGGGAAGATCTCCTGGAGAAGGAAATGGCAACCCACTCCAGTATTCTTGCCTGGGAATCCCAGGGACAGAGGAGCCTGGCGGGCTACAGTCCTTGGGGTTGCAAAAAGTCGGACGTGACTGAGCGCGCACGTGCGCGCGCACACACACACACACACACACACACACTGCTAAGTAGTGTTTCACAGTGCTCATAACATTAGTTTTGTGCGGGGAGAGAAAGTCGTTGGCCCCAGTAGGTGGGGAGGAGTAATCAGTGGGAGGGGTTATAATGGGCCAGTGCAATTCAAAGACATGTCGCCTGTGACCAGAAATGACAGAATTGCTGTTCTTTTTCATTGATAATGATCAAGAAATGCTGAGATTTTGCCACCTGGTCCATTCTTAAACTGCTTTTTTTTTAGAAAGAGTGCTGTTTTTAAATGGACAAAATGTAAGTTACTCAAGTCCAGAATCTCCTCCTACCTTCAAATTGCTTTTAGTCTCAATGATGGCAGTGACAGCACGTCAGGATTGCAGGGCTCCTGCTGTTCGAGAGCATTAGGATCACTGCTTGCCCCCATCCCCACCCCAGAGTCCTACTGACATCTCTGACTGCTAGGTGTCTGTTTGGAATCTTGGAACAGTCATCTACTAAACAGCCTGAGAGGATAAATATCCCTCTGTCTACTTCCAGGGAGTCAGTTGGTTTTCAAGATATCTGGGATAGAGGCCAAGGGACAGCAGGCAGACCAGGAAATTACTGGAGGCTAAAGGTGGAAGTGCGGAGAAGGCAATGGCAACCCACTCCAGTACTCTTGTCCATGGGGTCGCTAGGAGTCGGACACGACTGAGCGACTTCACTTTCACGCATTGGAGAAGGAAATGGCAACCCACTCCAGTGTTCTTGCCTGGAGAATCCCAGGGCCGGGGGAGCCTGGTGGGCTGCCGTCTCCGGGGTCGCACAGGGTCGGACACGACTGAAGCGACTTAGCAGCAGCAGCAAAGGTGGAAGTGAGGTGGTCCAGTACTATAGGACTCGGCTCTAGGCTCAGTGTTGCTAGGAAGTATTTGGGCATGGCTCTGCCTCTGAAGCTTAAAGGTTCTTTGTCCAGAGAACTTATAGATAAATCATCATTAGAACCAAAGAGGTGATTGAAGCACTTTGGAAAGTGAAATTCTGAACAGAGGAAACCTTGTATATAAGATACACCGAAAGGCTCCTAAGTAATTTTGATGAAACTTTGGAGGCATGACTAGTCAAAAAAAAAAAAGCTTTTTAACCAGGTGCCCCCTCTAGGTGGACGCTGGCCCACTGACAGTGGGGAGAGCCCTCCTACATACTTGCTGAGCAAGCTTTTGTGCAGAGTACAACTGTGTGACGGTTTGCAGCGACCCTGGTTAGATGACCGTTTCGGTGACCCGTGGCGATGGAATCCTCATCACTGCACATTTGTATTAACTTCCGTGAACCTCTCCTCTGTCTCCCTCAGGCCTCTCCGCGGATGGTGGCGCCAAGCGCCAGGAGCACCTCTCTCGGTTTTCCATGCCAGATCTCAGCAAAGACTCTGGGATGAATGTGTCCGAGAAGCTGAGCAACATGGGCACGCTGAACTCGTCCATGCAGTTCCGCAGCGCTGAGTCGGTTCGCAGCCTGCTGTCCGCTCAGCAGTACCAGGAGATGGAGGGCAACCTCCACCCGCTCAGCACCCCGATCAGGTACAGAGACCTGCAGGCGCACGGAAGGATGCATCAGAGCTTTGATTTCGATGGGGGGATGGCGGGCAGCAAGCTGCCGGGGGCAGAGGGCGTGAGGATCCAGCCCATGAGCGAGCGCACGCGGAGGAGAGCCAGTTCGCGCGAAGACAACCGCCGCTTTCGGCCCCACCGGTCTCGGCGATCCCGACGCTCTCGCTCAGACAACGCCCTCCACCTGGCCGGCGAGCGCGAGGCCCTCTCTCAGTTAAAGGAGAGACCCCCCCTGAGAGCCAGGGAGGACTATGATCAGTTCGTGCGCCAGCGGAGCTTCCAGGAGAGCCTGGGCCAGGGGTCCCGGCGGGACCTGTATGGCCGGTGCCCCCGGACCGTGTCGGACCTGGCTCTGCAGAATGCCTTTGGGGAGCGCTGGGGCCCCTACTTCGCTGAGTACGATTGGTGTTCCACCTGCTCCTCCTCCTCCGAATCTGACAACGAGGGCTATTTCCTAGGAGAACCCATCCCCCAGCCCGCCCACCTTCGATATGTCACCAGTGATGAGTTACTGCACAAATACAGCTCCTATGGCCTCCCCAAGTCTTCCACACTAGGTGGCAGGGGACAGTTGCACAGCAGGAAAAGACAGAAGAGCAAAAACTGTATCATTTCTTAATCCAATGGGGAGTCAGGGAGTGGGGGAAGATGGGAGCTAAGAATGTAGATTCAGAAACTTGCACTGTTGGAAATTTTAAAGCGCTTTGGGGGTGGGGGGTTCCAGGGAGAGATGAGAGGAGCTCTCCCTTGATGGAGGCAAGGTTACCTATTGACTCCATAGGTAGTCACAGTTCTTGGCATGTTGAACATTATTTGCACATTTCACTTTGGAAACGCTGTAGGCTCAACGGAGGCCAGGGTTGGTCACCTCTTTCTCCGACCGTCTGTGTTGAGTTGCCACTGGCAAGATGGCAAAATTGTTTCCTGCTCGCTTATATATATATACATACACACACACACACACACATATATATATATAGCCTCTCTGGTTTTCTTCCTTTTAGGATCCTTTTTCCAGTAAGTAATTTGTTTATTAGCCAGGACCCCACACTAAGTTATTTACATGTCCATTGTAAATGCAATGTAAATGAGAGTTCTGATAAAATATTTTTGTATTTTGTAATATCAAAGGAATTTCTATATCGTAGGACTCAGTGGAGCCTTGCATGCACGTCTAGCATTGTCTTTTGAGTAGTATTACAGGGTGGTCCAGGACCACTTTTTTTTTTTTTTCTTTTCTTTTTTCTATACAAATTTGTTACATGTCAGTGAGACCTTTTTCAAAGGATTTTATTCAATTTGGCTTTTTGTGGCTAAAAAAAACCTCACAAATTACCTGTTACACCCAAAACATTTGACGCTCCATCCATCTTAAGGAGCCATCCTTAAGTCTGCTCCCACCCTCAGTAGAATCTCTTCTCTACAAAGTGGTAGTAATTTTTTTTTTTTTTTATAATTGCCAACGTAACTTCTGCCAATTAGAAAAACCAACCAGTGTCAGTCAAGTTCCGTGAAAAATGCCATCCCCGCTGGAAACACTGACGTTGCTCACCATTGATCTGTCCTGTGGGGAAAACAAAAGTGACTGTGCGTGGTGCCGTTGTGTGATGTCAGCATGACATTGTTTTGAGTGTGGCATTATTTCCTGGTGCTCGTTTCCTGGATTGTATTATCCGCTTTCCTTTACCAAGGCAGACAGAACAGCTGCCTTAGCCTGACAACCGGTTGTCCTCAGCGCAAATGAACTTCAGCTTTGGGAAATTCAGGCCAGAAAGGTTCCGAGGGGCTCTGGGAGTGACGGTGCTTTCTAGGTCGTAGGTCATATGTGGAGATGGAGGGCCGCTTCCACCCGCTCAGCACTCACGTCAGGTACACAGACCTGCAGGCGTGGAAGGATGCATCAAAGCTTTGACTTCGAGGGGATGGCAGGCAGCAAGCTGCCGAGGCCGAAGGGTACAAGAATCCAACCCACAGATCAAGGGTAGAGGCTGAAGGGGAATATGAAGGAAAGTCAGAGCAAAGAAGAACTTCCAGAAATGAAGTATAGGAGAGGTGAGAACCACCTTTGAACAACCCCTGGTGCTGGTGGGAAAAAAAAACAAAACCCAGTTTAACTCATTCTATAACCAGAGTATCTGGGTTGCCCAGAAAGATTGAGCCGCTCAGGAGATTTTGTGTTATGGTTCTGGAAAACAGATGTTGCTGAAAGAGAGGTTTCCGTTTTGAACTTTGGGGACCGTCGGTCAGATAGAAAATGAGCTCACAAGTGAGTGTGCTTAAAGAAGACATTTAACGGTTGTGTTGTTTATAGTAAACTAAAACCTCCTACCTAGCTTCGGTTAAGAGTGAAGCGCTTGCTTTTGCTTCCATTCTCCTCCTTCCCTTCATGGATTGTGGGTGAAGTGACCCATTGGGGGGCCCACCTGTAGTGAGATGTACTGTCAGTGTAGTGTGCAGTGCGTCTCAGTGGCCATCTGCCATGGTGAGGTGAGCCTGGTCTCTTTTCAGTATAGTAGTTAATATTTTCTCGTGTTTTCTTATGCAGAGGATGTGGAAAGTGGCTTTTTAGACACCATCCCACATGGGTCTGGGGAAGGAAGGCTGTAAAGGATGTGGAAGTGGCACTCCATTCAGGATGTATTAAAATAATTTGCTTTTCAGGTATTTATATGACATTTGTCATTGTCACTGATGTTTTTGAAAAAGCGATGCAAATGTTGGTTGTGGCTGTTTTCCGCATGCTTTCTTCATATCTAAATGCTTCATTAATTATCCAAGCCTCTGGAGAATTAACTCTATTAAGTTTGTATAGTGAGTTTGTAAACTGCTTGGCAAACTGATAAAGACATAATGTATACCACCACGCTACCAACGTGGCAGGTTTCTGGTAGAAACCGGGCGAGTCCAATTTGGAGTTCTAAGTTTCTGGATTGATGAGAATAGAAAGGCATTTTGGAAAAAGAAAAGAGAGACAAAAAGTAGATCATTTAACTTAGCAAATAACCGAAAATAATGTCTGTCTTCCGTGGCCTGGAATGCAAGGAAAGAAATTCTCCTAGTAAACGTTGTTTTCTTAATCTGTCCTTTTAAGAGTACCTCTTAACATTTCCCCAATGAGGCTTTGACCACCATCAGCAGAAAGAAGAAAGTGCCCTAGACACTGGCAACTGAGCAATATGCAAAGGGATGAGAGGAATAAGCAGTTTCAGATCTAGCTGCCCAGGGAATGTCCATCAGCTGAACTGGCCAGAGCTGGAGTGTGGTGAGATAGAAGCCTTAGGGCTTGCAGTCGAAAAAGCAAGATCACCTCCATCTTGTCCACCACTGCAGATGCCTCCTCCCCACCCTAGATGCAGCCAGGCACCCTGTGGAGATTGCTGGCAGAGGCCAGGTAAATCCTCATTGCAAGGATGGAACCTCCAAGGGAATGCCCGAGAGAGGGCAGGTCATCACTGTGTTGGGAATTCTGCCTCTTAGTGATAATTTACACCCAACATCCCAGAATCCCATTCCCCAAAATTCAGCACATTCCTTTATGAGGCCGGATCTGGTCCTTACGTGATCATCACCAGAAGCTCTTACTTAGTCAAGCTTTCCTCCACGGCTGGGGCTTGCAGTCATCTCTTCTTAGATCATCATTTGATCTTTAATAGACTGTGTTTAGAAAAGTAAATCTTTTCCCTGTTGATTTTCTTCTCTCATGCTTTGGTTTGGTTTTTCTTCCTACCTCTCCTCGTATTGATCTTCTTATCTTTTGGATAAAACCACACTTTAGCGTTCATTTCATTTCCTGTTGCTGCTCAGTTCATTGGCAACAGAACTGGCCCTTTCCCAAGTTAGAAGTCAGTGACAGTTTTCTGAATGGCCCTGCCAGTGCATATCAACCTTGATACTATGAGCAAATTTCTTAGCAGGCTGGTGGCATTCAGGTAGCCTCCCATCTGTCATAGCATTCTGGGATTTCTACCAAGTGTGAAGGTAAGTGAGGTCAGGGAAACCAAAAACATACTTCTCAGTTTTTGCCAATGTTCAAGGATGGGGGTGGTTTTTAGAGTTGGTTGTTTGGCCCTGTCCACCTATATTCACCTTCTGTCCACCCTCCGCCAGCCCCACAAACAAGCAGTTTGTCATTTCTCATATGGCAACTGAGGGTAGCTCTTTTTCTTCCCCTTGTCCCATTCTATAGGATGTTTCTTCAATACAACAAGATTATATTTTCCTCTTCTGCAATAGCTTTCTGCTTCTTGGGTACCACTAGCCATTGTTGAGTTCAGGTGGGGATGTCTCTGCCATACCTATACTGTGGGCAGATAGAACCAGGGTACCCCTTCAGAGAGCGTGGATGCAGCCTCAGAAATCTTTGCAACACTCTAGCCAGCCAGGACCAGTTGATCCGAATGGATTTGCTTTGTCTGATAACAAATCTTACTCGTGAACTGATTCTTCCTTGTGTTTCTACCCTGGGCTCTTTTGCCGTTTTCCCAAAACAGTTCACCATCTATTCAGGAAGCATCATCCATAAATCATTGTGCGATGCCAATCCCTATGCCCCGTATTGCAGATGCTAAAGGAGGCTGACTTCTTTAGACTAAACAAAAATCTCTTTGGCCTCCTTTTCCATTTTTGGATTCTTGGCCAGTTATAAGCAATCTGTGTTTGCCATTTCGCAGAGGTAAGATAAGAGTCCGTCCCATTCTTTTCTAGTCCCACCTTCTAATAAAGAACAACACAAATACTTAAATTCCAAGGAGAAGTGCTCTTTGCATATTTCTCTCTAACAGAAACCAAATGCTAATGCATAAGAAGGAGGAGCTATCTTTGACAAAGGAAAGTGGACGTTGAAATCAGTCATCTGAGGATTTCATGCCAGAAGGGTTGCTATCAGCAACTGTTTAGCACCTTCAGGGCTTTGACAAGGACTCTGCGGACAGCATTCCAGGTACAGAACTCAGCCAAGCCTCCTCTGCCAATCTTGAAGGCAGTTCCAGATTGCTGCCTTTTGAGGTATGTTTCTTAAAGCATGAGAGACATGGAAATGAAGAGAGTTTTTGTCTTGCCTCCAGTGGTCAGTCCCTTTGGGGCCTCAGCAGACACCAGAGCCTGCTTGTCTGACTACTGGGAAGCAGTCATCAAGGTTAGAGTTGAAAAAAGATTGCAGTCTTTTTCCATTTTCTCAAAATAGAAGTTCCTTCAATACAAGACTCCCAGAAAGCATGACTTACTGTTGGGGGCTGTACTAGTTTATAAGCTTACTTCCTGCTTATAACTTTCCCCAAACTGGCTTGTCCAACAGGAATCTAACATTGTGTTAGAAATTACTTCTGTGGTTTAGATACAGAATCCATGAGAGGGTAGGGGGAGTGTCTTATTCTATCCTGAGAGTTTTGAGATGTCCCTCACCCTACCAAGTATTTGGCCATTGATGTTCCATAGGTCGCTGACCAGGCCTTCTTAAATGTTTCAGAGAGAATTACTCAAGCCTTTCTAGTTAATTTCCATGTTTCTCCATAAAGTATTTGGTTCTATCCTGGACCCTGACTTCACATTCTAAGGCCTGTGGGTCCTCCTTTTTCCCTAGCAGATGAGGACCTCGGCAGTTCTCCTGCTCCGAAACGCATTCTTTCCTATACAGGATCATTTTGTCCATCTTCTGCTTTAATTCCAAGCGCGTAAACAAAACCTCAAAGGGCCTGAGAAGGTAAGGCACACCAGAGTCTGTGTTGTGTGTCGGGTGTCAAGCTATTTGTTTAGAAGGTCTGCAGTGGACCTTTGGTGTGGGCTCTGCCAGAGACTGTTGTGAACACTTTGCTTGAGATCCGTGCCCTGTGAAATGGATATGATGTTTTACTGATGTCTGTAATACATTTGTAAACTTCCAATAAAATTTGAATAAACGAAATGTTGCCGTTCTTCTCAGTCTTCCATTACTTTCTAGGTTTTTGGAAGTCTTTGCCTTTGAGCATCTGAGCAAAGGAATAGAGAAGGTGCACATGTCAGGAGAGGTGAGATTTGGTATGAAAGATGAACCTGATTGTTCAGATCAGGATTTCTCAACCTGGGCACTATCTGCATTTTGGTCCAGTCCATTCTTTGCGGCATAGAACCATCCTGCGTATAGTAGGATGTTTAACAATATTGCTGACCTGTGCTTATTAGATGCCCCAAGTTGTGACAACTAAAAATGTTTGCTCCCACCACACCCATTAGGGTATTTTTTTAAAAACGAAGAAGGAAAAAGAAAGTAACAAGTATGGGCATGGATGGGGAGAAGCTGGAACACTTTTGCACTACTGGTAAAAATATAAAGCAGTGCATCTTCTGTGGAAACAGTATGGTAGTTCCTCAAAAAAATTAAAAAAAGAACTACCATATGATCCAGCAATTCTGTTCCTGGGTATATACCCAAAATAATTGAAAACTGGGCTTCAAAGAGATAATTAGTACACCCGTGTTGATAGCATCATTCACAATAGCTAAAAGAGGCAACCCAAATGTCCACTGATGATGAGTGGATAAGCTAAATGTGATCCAAACGTACAATGAATTGTTCTTCATCCTTTGAAAGGGAGGAAATTATGACATATGCTGCAACATGGATAAACTTGAGGACCCTAAGCTGGGTGAAATAAGTCAGTCACAAAAAGATGTGTGTAATTCTGCCTTTACAAGCTACCTAAAGTGGTTAAATTCACAGGCACAAAGTGGTCGCCTGGGACTGATAAGAGCTCCTGGGAAGATCTTCGAGTATACATTTTCTCTTTCCAAGATGAGAATTCTGGAGATTTGTTGTACAGCAATGTAAGTGTACTTACTACTGAACTGTACGTTCAACAGTGGCACATTTTATGTTATCTTTATTTTACCATGATTTAAAAAAAAAAAAATCTCCACCCTTAGCTGAGTGTCCCCTGAGGACAGAAAGCACTGCTGGTTGAGAATCACCAGTTAAAATGCTTTGTACCTTCTTAGTATCTTCATTCCTTGAGGATTCTTAAAACTGACTTCAACCCTGGGCCACACAGTTAATTTTCACTTATTAGCAGGAATTGAAACCAGCAGATGGCTGAAAATATTTGTATTCACTTCTAAGCAAATAATAAGTGGATTGTGTGAAGAGTTCTATGCATGGCTGTTTTCTGGTTAGGATGCTATTAATACTGTCTGGGAGCCAAGACCAAAGCAGCATGTAAATTAGATTTCCGCATGTCTGATTCACAACATTTTGGAGCTGCTGGATACTACAATATTGTTTATTCATTCACTCAGCAAATGTTATTGAGAACCTGCTCTGTGCTGGGCACTTAGAAAACAGCAGTATATACAAAGCAAAGATCCCTATCCTAAAGAAGTTTGTGAACTTGACTTTCTACTAGATGAGAAATCTGGAACAGTAAGTAGTCCCACCCACCCTAAGCACAAGGACTTGGGAGCTGCAGATGGGAGTTATAAGCCCTTCTGAGAGCCTTTGGATGAAGGCTTTAGAGATGGCAGTGACTGTGTGTGTTCTGCTCACACACCCTCCTGGAGAGCATGCCCATCAGGCAACCATGGTTTCACTATATGAGCCCCCTCTTTCTGTGCCTCAACAAAACGATAGGAATCAAGAATGGCAGCCAACCCATAATCTGTAAGTGACCTAGCATGACGTCATAAAGTGGACCAATCAGCTTCTCTCTCTCAAGGTAAATTAAGAAATTCCATGTAAATTGGCACAGCCCCTATGGAATACAGTATGGAGGTTCCTCAAAAAAACTAAAAATATAGTTGCCATATGATCCTACAATCCCATTCCTGGGCATATATCTGGACAATATTGTAATTTGAAAAGACAGATGCACTGCAGTGTTCATTGCAGCGCTGTTTACAATAGCCAAGACTTGAAACCAACCTAAATGTCCATGGGCAGAGGAATGGATAAAGAAGGTATGGTATACACTGCTATAAAATGGATAACCAACTGTGTGGCACATGGACCTACTGTATAGCACATGGAACTCTGCTCAAGGTTATGTGGCAGCCTGGATGGGAGGAGAGTTTGGGGGACAATGGATAAGTGTATATGTATGATGAGTCCCTTCGCTGTTCATGTGGAGCTATCACAACATTATTAATAGGCTATGCTCCACTACAAAACAAACAGTTAAAAAAAGAAACTGTGGTGACAATACACAAATCATAATCAAATTTTGCTACTAGTGAAAATTAATGCAATTTTTAAAGGTGTGGTATCTATATAGAATAAAATATTACTCAGCCATAAGAGAGTGAAATAATGTCATTTGCAGCAACATGAATGGACCCAGAGATTATCATACTAAGTGAAGTAATTTAGACAAAGACAAATACCATCTAATATCACATGTGGAATCTAAACTATGACACCAGCGAACTTACCCATGAAAAGACTCATCGACGTGGAGAGCAGACTTGTGGTTGCCAAGACAGAGGGAGGATGGATTGGGAGTTTGGGATAGGCAGATAAAAGCTATCATATACGAATGGATGAACAACAAGGTCCTATTGTATAGCACAGGAAAGTATATTTAGTATCCTATAATAAACCATAATGAAAAAATATGAAAAATAATGTGTGTATGTGTATATATATATACATGTATGTATGTGTTACTGAATCACTTTCTGTATAGAAATGAACACAACATTGTAAATCAGCTATACCGCAATAAAATGAAAACAAAAATTCCAAGAGGCAGTGGAGGTGAAGCTAAGAGAATGTGTCGGGAGAGTGGGCTGGTGGAGTCCGGTCAGTGCACATCACGATAAAATGAAGGATGTAAAGGATGAGGAAGGAGAAGACAAGGAAAGCAGAAGAAGATAAGGAAAGCAGAAGGTCCAGCTGAGAACAGGTCCAAGAGCAAAGATGGACACGAGCACAGAGATGTGAAATGACCCCGAGGACCTGGTCCCCACGACTCCCTCACCTCCACACAGATGCCAGTTCCTTCCTTGGAGGTGCTGCTCTAGGATTGTTGCAGGATTTTGGTCCTTCACACACTCCCTGTGTTTACGTACTGTCACATTACATATCTGCGCAGGCTGCTCTTTGCACTGAAGTGTTCCTCGCAACCCTAATTCAGCCATGAAGGATGACTTCTGAATGCCAGCTGCAACACCTTTTGTTTTGCCCCACTCCGCGTTTGTTTTCAGTCCCATCTCAACCACTTGCTAGTTGGGTCCTCTTGGGAAATGCCCGCGTCCTCTCTGTTGTCTTGGGTTTTATCTAACGTGAGCATAGTGGGATTGTCGTTTGGGTTTATTGGAATAATGCACGTGAAGCTCTTGGCACTGTGTCTGCCATTGTAAGAGCTTGAAATATGTGGTGGTGGTGGTGGTGGTTGCTGCTGCCGCTGTTTTTACTACTATATCCCACCCAAAGAGAAAGGATGGCAGAAACTGGATATCATTAGTATCTTGTCTGAGAGTGTTCATTGTCTTCTAACGTGAGCATTTAGTAGGATTTTGCGACACCCCAAAAAGGCCTGAATCTTGACAATAGTTAAGAAATGCCTGCAGAGTTAATAATGCAAGTCTCCCACAGAGGTTCCAATTCAGTGGATCTGGGCTCGAACCCCAGAATCTGCTTTTAAAAGCTGCACTGGGTCTTCATTGCTGTGTGCAGGCTTTCTCTAGTTGTGGTGAGCAGACGTCTCATTGTGGAGCATGAGCTCTAAGCGCATGGGCTCAGTAGTTGTGTTAGTCAGTCACTAAGTCGTGTCCAACTCTCTGTGACCCCATGTATGCAGCACACCAGGCTCCTTTGTTCTCCACTATCTCCCAGAGTTTATTCAAAATCATATCCATTGAATCAATGATGCTATCTAACCATCTATTCTCTGCTGCCCCAGTAGTTGTGATACAAGGGTTTGGTGGCTCCGTGACATGTAGAATCTCCTGGACCAGGAATTGAACCCGAGTTCCCTGCATTGGCAGATGGGTTCTTAACCACTGACCCAGCAGGGAAATCCCAGAATCTGCTCCTTCAGCATGACCCTCTATTTCAGTCTGATGTAGCTAGGAACAGGTCACCCAAGCTCACCCACTCCTAAAGAAGCTGAGTCACAAGGCCTTTGGTCAGGATGGAGAGATCTGAGCCTGGAGTTGAGAATCCAGTTTTGAAGGCTCTCAGGTATATTCACTCTTGCCTAGGAATGACAGTCTTCAAACAAAGAAATTTAGTTTAACTGACTTTACTTTTTCTGAGAGATATATATCACTGTATATCAAAGAGATACGTGGAGTGATGCACAGCATTTGCTTGTTATGCAAAGTGTGGTCTGGCTGCTCGTTACCTAAAAGCCTATGCTTGAGACGATAGGTTGGTGGGAAGGAAAGTTTGCTTTATCTAGGAGTCTGGTAATAGCAAGGGGAAAGGGCAGACATGTCCAAAGGCAGAATCCCACCCCCAATCCCCCCACCGACAGTCAGTGGACAAGAGTTTTAGAGGAGAGTTTCAAGGGTGTACAGGCAGAGGGACGGGCTACAGGCAGAGACAACGCCGATGAAACTGCTCATCGGTTGTTTGACCAGCGTCATCTTGATTCAAGTATAGTTAATCTTCAGTTCCAGGGTCAGTTTATTTCCATTTGTTTGAGGCTGTTTCTCAGAATTGTGGCAGCATATGTCATGGCTACAGTCTGGTCATCAGGGAGTTAGCCTCTTCCACCTAATGGGAGTTTCATTATCTACAAAACAGCTCAAAGGATATGGCCCAGAATAGTATCTATAGCCATTGAGGAGGATCTAAAGTTCTTATTTTGTTTAACAAGTAAACTATTATTTTGTCTTGTTTGACTATTTTCCTTTGTGTCTGCTTTTTCTCACTTCTCTGGTTAATTTTATTCTTTGACCAAGGTTTTTTGTTTTTGTCTTTCTTTTTAACAGACACAAGACAGGCAGAGGGCATAGGGATGGGAGTGGAGAAGGACTTTAGGGTCCTGCTCTGTTTCAAGCTAATTGTAAAATGCCATCTAACAATTAAGTTAGGATTAGAGAATTGCTACTCTTGGCTCATGTAGCCAGTGGCTTTCACAGATCAAAATTACCTAGGTAGGTTATTAAATATCCAGAGTCCCTGGCCCCATCCCTAGAAAGTCTGATTCAGCAAAGCCTGGGAAACTGAATTTTTCGTAGACATCTAGGGATCTGGGAAGACCCGTTAGGAAAAACTGCTCAGAGCCTCTCTCATCACGGGGAGTCCTTCACCTCCTATGAGGGAGCCCTTCTGTGCTAAATGCATGCAGCTTGTGTGACAGAGCTTCAGTCTGGAAGGGTCTGCTTCTCACATGTTCATTCACCATATGTGTAAAGTACACAGGTTTCCTAATGGCCCAGACCGAAAAACATCAGCCTCTTTGGAAAACCAGTGTCAGGGTGACTTCTAACCACAGCTGGTTTTGTCTGAGAGAGATGTCCAGGCAAGACACCAAGAAAGAAACCTTAGGAGAAGATGCAATAGAAAAATAATCAAAGACAAACGCAGGCTGAAGTTTAGCCGGAAATGGTTAAGCCATTAAATGACACAATCGTTCTCAGCAGAACAGATTTCTCAACATAGTACTAGCAGATACTTGTTTTCCTGCTAGGCTGGCTGATTCTGGAGATAACACAGATCATCAGGGTTGATGGGCGGCTTTGTACCATTAACACAGAAGTTAGCAGACACAGGAGACTGTAAGTACCAGAAAGTGATCCCAATAGCTAGAGGAATTTGGACCATAAAAGGCAATTGTCTCAGGCCACATACTTTGGATTTTAGGTGGTTGAAGCTTACTTCAAAGTAACTTGAGCATAATGGAAAGAGACAGAGAATTTATTTGAAGGGGACTGTGTGTCTTGAAAGAATTGAGGGCAGCCCCTTCCTGAGAACTTGGAACCAGGAAGAAGAAAGCCACAAAGACGTCAGAAAAAGAATTTTATCCCGATTTTTAAATCTTTTTCCCTTCAGTTGTCTTGATTGGCCCAACTTGGGTCACATGCTCATTCCTGGTTGAATCAACTGTTGGAGGAGATTGGGTGACTGCTTGGTGCCAGCGTGCTGGTCAAGTACTAGTTCTTGTGGGTAAGGAAAGAGTTTTCAGATAGAGAAAGTCATGGGCTGGACAGACACCCCAAAATGTACCTCCTGTAACAACTCTCTTAGATCCCACGGGGAGGAACCAGGATTGTTATATATTAATTGTATTTTTAAACAGCCGGGTACACCATACTTACTAAATTGGAGCAACCATCTCAAGTGAAAGTTTCTACCATTCTCCAGACCTAGGCCTCCAATTGGCCCAGTCTTAGCCAGGTATTGCATTCAAAGAAGCACAATTCAGGAACCAAAAAATACCAATCAGTATTTCAAACCTGTACTATCTCTGAAGGAAATGCTTAGGGGAAGCACAGTGGCTGAAACCACCCACCCTGGCCAGGCACCATAGTAACCATTTGCATGAGTTGTTTTACGACAGGAGGTCCTGGTAAGGAACACGGAACTAATAAGCCACCACCAACCAGAAGAGTTCAGGAAAGGTCAAAAGGAAACACCACATGTCCAACCGCCTCCCAGAATCCTTTACTCTGGCATTCATCTTGGCTAAACAAGGCATGCACCGGACTCAGAGTCAGAATGATTGGCTAAGGACAACCTGGAAACTAATCCCATCACCATAAAACCCAAGACTGCGAGCCACATGGCAGAGCTGTTCTCCTGGATTCCTTACCCTGCTGCTCTCCACCCAGGTGCCCTTTCCTAATAAAATCTCTTGCTTTGTCAGTACATGTGTCTCCTTGGACAATTCATTTCTGAGTGTTAGACAAGAGCCCTGTTTCAGGCCCTGGAAGGGGTTCCCCCTTCCTGCAAAAAAATGGCAAAGGAGGAGATGAATTTTTTAATGCATAGCAAGCATCTTAAAATTCTTTCTCTCCATGGCTTCCCCCTCATTATTCTGTACATGGATGCCAGCTTTTCCCACCAGTTCTGTCTCTTCCACCCTGAAACATACCCTGTACACAGACTTTTTCTGTCCAGAAGTCCCTGTTCCCTCTCCTGCTCTTTATTATACAAATCCATCAGCTACTCTGCCCTGCTTTGTTTTTCCCTTTGCTTTACTAAATATCCAAACTCCTCGCATACTATGCAGTCTCTGATACTAGATGAATTTTTTCTCTAAAATTGCAGGACCACAGTAGTCTTTTCATCTGACTTCATCGACTGTATGAATTCCATCCAACTGGTGGTCTCAGACCAGGTAAGAGGATGACCCTGAAAGTCACTGTATCTATTCTTATGGTCAGGGCCCATAACCCAGGAAACCTTTGTGGTCAGGCCAGGACTCATATCTGACACTTCTCTGTCTGCAGCTCTTTTTGTCTCAGAGAGATGTCCAGACATGAACATAAGCTATGAGCATAGTGTGCATATGATGAAAAAACAGTATTAAAGTCCAGCCAAGTGGTCATTCCACATCACCCCCTGCACACTCTGCCTTGCATCCAGCCCTTCAGACCTGCCGTTCCATCCACTTAAAAATTCATACATCCCTGCCTACCTTCCCTGTTCTATCTGTTCTTGACCTGCCTGACTACTCCTCATTCTTCAGGGCTCAGCTTACACCTCATCCTCCAGGATGGTCCTGGCCACTTGGAAATATGTATCTCTGCCTTGGGCTCCCTGGGACTTGTGAGTTTATGCTTCTTCTCCATTTTAGCCTGTATCCCACAAGAGCCCAGGCATCCTAGTTATTTTTGCAGCCTGTTCCTTTGGGGCCTAACATATAGTAGAGCCTCAAAAAATATTTTGAAGGAATATTAAAAAGGAGATTCCTAAAAATTCCTGATTGAGTACATTAAAAGGGAGAAGGGAAAGCAGAGCTCAGCCTTCTACACTTGGATGTGTGCATTGCCTCCGTGGCTTCACGTCCTTCGAAGATGAACGCTCCTATCTTCCAAATGCTGAGTTGCTGTGGGGCAAAATTTCACACAAAGCTCCCTGTTAGTGCGTGTGGCTGAGATCAGGTTTGCATTACTGAATTTCCCCCTAAATTGTGGTGTTGTTTTTTTTTTCTTAAAGAAAAAACAAAAACCTCCAAGCATAGTGTTTTCCAGTTTCAAAGAGTAATAATGTGTCCTTGGACTCCACAAGGAAGCTATCAACATTTCAAGTACTGTCAGCTCAAAATGCAAAAACCCAAGTTAAGAGTTCATGCCATGGAATTATAATCAGTTTATGATTTAATGAAACAATAATCACTAGGAAGTGAAGGTTTAAGAACAGGCAAATCTATATTGATCAGGAAAATGCTCCCCGGGAATAAACTTTTATTAGCAAATGGGATAAATTATCATATTTCAGTATTCTTCTTTCATGGGTCGAGTGCTAATTACATGACTGTTGTTGATTAGAAAATATGTCTGAACAAGCCTGAACAGAACCTGGTCACACTTAGTAGATAATAGAAATCTGCAAGTGAATTAGAAGTAAATGAGATGGTACAGTCCTTAATAAAAGCCCCAGTGGCAGAAGAAACACAGAGAAGGAAGTTGATGCTTTCTATTCAGTAACAAAAAGTGAATCTAGCAAAAGCAAATGTTATCCTAATTTTTCAGGTACAATCAAGTGTGCTTATTGTAAACAGGATCCCAGTGGACAGAGGTTTGCAAAGGCATACATTCAAAAGGTAGGTGATGCTACTGCCATAAGACTTTTAGAGGCATTGAAACCAATTTAATTCTTCTACAATCTAGAGTTTTCTCTCATCTCTCTTTACTGAGGTGGAAAAACAAACCTTACCCGCTAAAAAAGTACAGGTGAAGAAGTTTTCCTGACCTGTAAGAGAGATCAAAGGGCTCTGAAAAGTGAAAGTGAAAATCACTGTCATGTCTGACTGTTTTTGACCCCCATGGACTATACAGTCCATGGAATTCTCCAGGCCAGAATATTGTAGTGGGTAGCCTTTCCCTTTTCCCAGGGATCTTCCCAACCCAGGGATCAAACCCAGGTCTCCCACATTGCAGGTGAATTCTTTACCAGCTAAGCCACAAGGGAAGCCCAAGAATACTGGAGTGGGTAGCCTGTCCCTTCTCCAGCAGATCTTCCAGACCCAGGAACTGAACCGGGGTCTCCTGCATTGAGGGTGGATTCTTTACCAACTGAGCCATCAGGGAAGCCCAAAGGGCTCTGAAGTCAACATTAAATTTCTCTGTCCTAGAAACAGGGAGAACTAACAGTATTCCTTTCATTTCCTAATTATTCCTGGATAGCCCAGGAAGAAAATTGTCTCATTTATTTGCAAAATCTATCCTGTAATCTCCGGAGAAGGCAATGGCACCCCACTCCAGTACTCTTGCCTGGAAAATCCCATGGATGGAGGAGCCTGGTGGGCTGCAGTCCATGGGGGTTGCTAAGAGTTGGACATGACTGAGTGACTTCTCTTTCACTTTTCACTTTCCTGCATTGGAGAAGGAAATGGCAACCCACTCCAGTGTTCTTGCCTGGAGAATCCCAGGGACCGGGGAGCCTGGTGGGCTGCTGTCTCTGGGGTCACACAGGGTCGGACACAACTGAAGCGACTTAGCAGCAGCAGCAGCATCCTGTAATCTCATCTATCAACTGTTTCAAAGTTGTTTTCCAGTTCTGCAGAATGATGGTTCAGGGGGCATTTTGTGTAAAGAATGGGTGTGGCTGAGATGTGTGATGCTCACTGAAGAGCCCTGTGTTGCCTCCTACATCCCTGCCCCTGAGCAGTGGGTGGGGTCATGTGACTAGCACTGGTCAAAGAATTGAGGGAAAGTGAGGTGTCACCCCTGGGCGTTTGCCTGCAATCTCACCACGGTGACCAGGATGCCCAGGGTGAGACGCTGAATCATTGGATGGGAGCAGACCAGATCCCTGAGTCACTGCACAGAAGACATGCTTAAGCAGCCTTGTTTCGATAAGGAATACAGCTGGCCCTTGAACAACTAGAGGCTCCAACGTGTCACCCAGGTGAAAATCTGAATATAATTTACAGTGGACTCGAGTGTGTGGTTTCTCCATATCCATGCTTCCTCTGGGCCTGAGATTCTGCATCCATAGATTCAACCTTCGATGCCGTAGTGCTGTAGTATTTACTACTGAAAACAAACCGTGTGTAAGTGTATCCGCGTAGTCCAAACCCGAGTTGTTCAAGGGTCAGCTGAACACCTTTGTTGTATTAAACTGTGGAGGTTTCAGTATTGGTTTCTATAGCAAAACTTGGCCTACTGCGACTAATACATGGGAACCAATTTAATCCTCTCAAGAGTCCTCCTTGCCTAGACCATCTATTCATGTGAGTTATTTCATGACTACGAGGGGTTCTGAAGGCCATAGGCCCAGTGCTTTGGTGGTTTCTTTTTTGACTTGCTGGCTTTGGTTTCATTACATTGTTTGACTAGTTACCACCTCAGTCCACAGCAGTGGCCTTGGAGACTGCAGTTTTGGAGACCATAAGCTCCAAGCCAGTGCACACCTATGTATTTTTCTCACCAGTGTATTCACACATGCTAAGCTCAGTGTGTGTACAAAGTAGGTGCCTCCCAATGATTTATTGGATTAAAAGAATAAATGTGAGAATTTAATGACTCATGCAGAGGTTATCCAGACTGCATGAAGCCCCCATCACCCAAAATACTGCCCTTGAAAAATTGGAAAAGACCCCACCCCCTTCATACAAAGACAGAACCTGTGGGAGAAAATCACTGAGCTGGACTCGACCTCCTGTGTGTTGTTATTCTAGGATTGGGGATGAAGCAATGAATAAGTCAGATAACCTTCCTGCTCTCTTGAAGCTCTGCTTTTCTCCTGTTGAATTTTCAAGCCAAAATTTGCCCTGTGGAAAGAAAATGTTCTAATCATCTAGTTATCTGAATTATCTAGTAAGAAAAATAAGGCATGGCAGAAGGTTCAAGTCCCCCCTCAGTATGTTGACTCTTCAACCCTCCCTTTCCCAGAGCCCATAGCTACTCACCAGTCTCCTTGCTTCACCATCATTTCTGGGGTTCCCCCTGGAAATTCCCCCGACCCCGTTTCGTACTTGAACTGAGGAGATGACCCCTACCTTCCTCCCTTGCTGAAACTCATCCTTCAGAAAAGCTGTTTCCTCCTGTGAGTTTCTCTTGCTCTCCTCCTGGGTCAGCATCCCATAGTTTCCTTTTTAATCAGTGGTTTTGGGCATGGCTTGCTAGCCTGTCCTGTGTTAAACATCTCCAATCTGGGTCAGTACTGTGAGTGCTTTTGAAAGGGTCACTGACTCTGCAAAGAGATGCCCCCAAGTGTCCTAACTAAAGCCCGCACGGCAGTGGCCCAGTAACTCAAGAGAAAAAGTCTGCTTCTCCCATCTGGTCCTCAGAGTGTCGTCTGGGACCATGCAGAGTAGTGTCAGAGCAGTGCTATGTGCTCAGAAGGGCAGCCCAAATGCACAGCACCCATTACCCCTTCTGCCAGCGCTCTCTACCTCCTGACCCCCCGCCCTGACCTGGTCACCACACAGCTGTGAATACAGAGCTGGCTATCCTCAAGGGGCTGGGATGGGAGGAAATTCTCCAGCATCCAGTCCTGCCTTTGTCCCTTCTAGAGTCTCAATTGCTAGGCCAGTATTTTGAGTAGACCCAACCTTACACATGAGGTTTCACATGTTCCCCTGAAACAAGTCTCTCACATCATCAGGGTGGCCCTCCTCCTCCTTCCAGTTCTTTGTTTTGCAAATTAATGCCATATGCACCATGTTTTGAATGATTTTCTTAAAAAAAAACTGAGGCAAACCCTAATGTTCATAGCAATAACCAAGATATTATATATGTATCATTTACAATAACTTAAATAGCTAAAATATAGAAGCAACCTAAGTATCCATCAACATTTGAATAGAGAGATGTGGTGGTATGTACGTACATATATATACACGTGCACACACACAATGGAATAATACTCAGACATTAAAAAGAACAGAGTTTTGTCAGTTGCAACAACATGGATGGACCGGAGGGCATTATGCTTAGTGAAATAAGTCAGACAGAGAAAAACAGTAGGAAAATCAATTTGGAACCAACCAACAGATTAAGTATTTGGTACTATTCAGATGCTTCTATGGGCTTCCCTGGTGGCTCTATGGCAAAGAATCCGCCTGCCAATGCAAGAGACACAGATTCAATCCTTGGGTCAAGAAGAGCCCCTGAATAAGGAAATAGCAACCCTCTCCATTATTCTCGCCTGGGAAATCCCATGGACAGAGGAACCTGTAGCCATGGCTTCAGTCCATGAGGTCGCAAAAAAGTCAGACATGACTTAGCAACTAAGCAACAACAAGTCTGATGCTTCTGGGGACCTAGGGTCTTTCAAAAGCAAACAATACACAGATTTAGACTGCTCACATTTTATATCTTGGCTCTGCCTTTTGGCAGCTGTGCATCCTTGGGTATGTTTGTCTCTCTCTGTGCCCCAGATAGAAAAAAAGATGTAACATGTGAGAGGCCAAGAGCAGTTCTCCTTTGCTAAGAAGGGAAATGAAACCCAAGTGTAAATGAAAAAATGAAACCCAAGCAGGCTGAACCAAAGAAAGAGATGGGTCAACTTGGTTGACTCCGGTTACTTTTCCTTCCAGCCTGACCCCCATCAAGATCCTTCTTTTTTAGGTGAAATTCATCACCCAGCTTCCAAGCTCAGAACCCAGGTCTGCTGGGGGAAGTGATGAGATGTCAAGTGAGAACAGGAGGTCCCTCTGACATGCTGTTTGAACTCCAGGCAGGACACGGTTCCATTTACTCTCCCAGTGGAACACCACATTGCTTCCTCTTGCTCTCTTCCAACAGAGACGATCTAGGAAAGGGCAAGGACCAAATAAGTAATCAAGCCTTTGGATCTGATCCACATGACATCCTACCTGTGAGCCCCAGAGAGATTCAAAGTTGGCAGTTCTGGGGCCAGTCCATATTTACACCATTTCCTGATGGCCCCTTCTGACTGGTCTTTGTCAAGTACAAAAGAAAGTTTACTTGGGGACAGCCCCGGTGGTCCAGGAGTTAAGACTTGACACTTCCTCTGCAGGGAGCACAGGTTCAA
The DNA here is from genome assembly GCF_000754665.1 of Bison bison bison. Lineage (NCBI taxonomy): Eukaryota > Metazoa > Chordata > Mammalia > Artiodactyla > Bovidae > Bison > Bison bison. The sequence continues at coordinate 2,688,764 of NW_011494876.1, forward strand.
TACCTGGTCAGGGGACTGAGATCCCACATGCCTCACAGTGCAGCCAAAAAAAAAAAGTTGACTTTCCTCTTTTAAAAACTATTTATGTTTCCGACACTATGTCTAATACCTTTAACATCTTTTAATAATTATTGTTGTCTAGTTGCTAAGTTGTGTTCAACTCTTTGTGACCCTATGGATGGTAGCCTGCCAGGCTCTTCTATCCATGGCTCTTTCCAGGCAAGAATACTGAAGTGGGTCGACATTCACTTCTCCAGGGAATCTTCCCGATACAGGGATCGAACCCGTGTCTCCGGCATTGGCTGGCAGATTCTTTACCACTGAGCCACCTAGGAAGCACCTCCTTTTAATGATTACACTTATACAACTGAAGTAGTCTTTAGTTGTGGACCTGGTAGAATGTCAGAGCTTTGGATAAGTGTCTTCCTGGGCCATGGGGGTCAGACCACAGCACTGAGGGTGAGGCTGGGGTGGTGCTTCCCCTGAATGGAATGAAGGGCTTCATTGCCAGTTGACTGTGAGGGGAAGAGAGAACCTTCTTCACAGTGAGGCTTGAGGGGACTAGGGCCAAGATTCTGAGGCATGGAGAAATTCCAGGGATGGCTGTGCTGTCTGGCTATGTCAGGGCAGTGATCACGCATGGCCCATGAGGACACCAGTCTCAAGGAAATAGAACGTGAATGGTGCCCCGTAGAATTGTGCAATAAGATGGCCCCATGCCAAACAAGACAAGAACTGGCTCAGTGGGAGACCTGGGATGGACTTGGGTTTATGCCTAAGTTGAGGGGCCTGGCCATAGTCATGCTTGGGCTGACGTGGTAGAGAAGAAACCATCTTTCTCCCATTGCTGTAGTCAGACTGGGTGAAGACAGAGAGCAGGCAGTAAGACTAACAGCAGGAGTGGCCCCTGGGATACACAGTGAACATGAAGCCAGCTCTTATTTGTAGAAGAGGTGGCAGATGTCCTGGGAAGTGAGTGAGTGAGGCAGAAATTATGTCTTTTGGTTTCATAAGGCAGATATTACCTATGAGCAACCAGACATCTGACTGTGATTAATTAATACGCTTCTTGGACATCTCAGCAGTGGCCACAGGACTGGAAAAGGTCAGTTTTCATTCCAATCCCAAAGAAAGGCAATGCCAAAGAATGCTCAAACTACCGCACAATTGAACTCATCTCACACGCTAGTAAAGTAATGCTCAAAATTCTCCAAGCCAGGCTTCAGCAATATGTGAACCATGAACTTCCTGATGTTCAAGCTGGTTTTAGAAAAGGCAGAGGAACCAGAGATCAAGTTGCCAACATCCGCTGGATCATGGAAAAAGCAAGAGAGTTCCAGAAAAGCATCTATTTCTGCTTTATTGACTATGCCAAAGCCTTTGACTGTGTGGATCACAATAAACTGTGGGAAATTCTTCAAGAGATGGGAATACCAGAACACCTGATCTGC
>NW_011494876.1:2690614-2690974 GCF_000754665.1 Bison bison bison
GAAAAGGAGTTCGTCAAGGCTGTATATTGTCACCCTGTTTATTTAACTTATATGCAGAGTACATCATGAGAAAAGCTGGACTGGAAGAAACACAAACTGGAATCAAGATTGCCAGGAGAAATATCAGTAACCTCAGATATGCAGATGACACCACCCTTACGGCAGAAAAAAAGTTGGCTTAAAGCTCAACATTCAGAAAACGAAGTGGCATCCAGTCCCATCACTTCATGGGAAATAGATGGGGAAACAGTGGAAACAGTGCCAGACTTTATTTTTCTGGGCTCCAAAATCACTGCAGATGGTGATTGCAGCCATGAAATTAAAAGATGCTTACTCCTTGGAAGGAAAGTTATGACCAAC
>NW_011494876.1:2691085-2693274 GCF_000754665.1 Bison bison bison
AGCTGAAACTCTAGTACTTTGGCCACCTCATGCGAAGAGTTGACTCATTGGAAAAGACTCTGATGCTGGGAGGGATTGGGGGCAAGAGGAGAAGGGGACGACAGAGGATGAGATGGCTGGATGGCATCACTAACTCGATGGATGTTGAGTCTGGGTGAACTCCAGGAGTTGGTGATAGACAGGGAGGCCTGGCGTGCTGCGATTCATGGGGTCGCAAAGAGTCGAACACGACTGAGCGACTAATCTGATCTGATCTTAGACATCTAGGGTGAATAAGGGAGATGGGCTCAGGTGGGCAGGCAGGGACAAGGAGTCATTGTATTTTGGAGCATCTGTGTGGGGTGATAGCGCTGTACCCCTGGCTGGGGACTGGACATCCCAGCTACATGTGTTTCTGTTGGTTTGTTTCCTGTGGAGAAGAATGATCAAATGGTTATGAATTTTAGATATGCTTACCTGTGTAAAAAAAAGGAAAGTAAGTTGTGACTTTTATGAAGGTATCAAATTCTAGTTTGTTGTAAATTGCAGTGGTTTGAATTTTGATGCCCAAGAAGATCTGTCCAAGTCTTACATCCAATACCTATGAATGTGACCTTCTCAGTAGAGGTCTTTGCAGATAGAATTAAAGATCTCCAGATGACATCATCTGAGATTTAGAGCAAGCCCTAAATCCAGTGACCAGTGTTCTTATAAGAGAAAGGAGAGGAGGAGGAGCCAAAATGGTGGAGGAGTAGGACGGGGAGAACACTTTCTCCCCCACAAATTCATCAAAAGAACATTTAAACGCCAAGTAAATTCCACAAAACAACTTCTGAATGCTGGCAGAGGACATCAGGCACCCAGAAAAGCAACCCAAGTCTTCGAAAGGAGGTAGGAAAAAATATAAAAGACAAAAGAGGGAGGGATGGAGTTCCGTCCCGGGAAGGGAGTCTTAAAAAGAGAGAAGTTTCCAAACACCAGGAAACCTTCTCACTGCCGAATCTGTGCCAAGCTTTGGAAGCACAGAGGGCAACATAACAGGGAGGAAAAATAAATGATTAAAACCCGCAGATTGCGAGCCCTACAGTAACTCCCCCAACGGAGAAGCAGCGGAGACGCCTGCACACGCCATTAGCAAGCGGGGGCTGGGCAGGGAGGTGTGGCGCGGGCTGCATCGCTTAGAGTAAGGACCTGGCCTGAATACCCTGAGTGCTATCTGAGCGAAATAATTTGGGCTAACAAACCAGACTGTGGGATATCTACCACACGAAAAGCCAGCCTAACCTAAGACACTGCCAGGCCCGCACACGGAACAAAGGACTGGACAGAGATAGCCAGCTGCAGACCATCCCCCTCTGGTGACAGGCAGCCAAAGCTGGAAGGGGACAATCGCAGTCCCAGAGAGACATTATCTATAAAACTGTAAGCAGGCTTCTTTGCTAACTAAGACTTCTTGGGGGTCTAGATGGTCAACATCTGCCTGAGAAGGTGCGCTGGTTGTACACCTAGATAACCAAGTGGCGGGGAGGCGATAAGTCGCAGCAGTCGCGCTGGCCAAGCACCTCATCACCTGAGCTGCTCAGACCTGGGAAGGGCACAAAACGCAGGCCCAACCGAGTTTGCACCTCTGAGGACTACCCGAGTGCCTGACCCTGAGCGTCTTGGACCTGGGAAGTGCAGGCAGCCCAGGGCCGGCCACGGGTGTTTCCCAGCGGAGCAACCTAGAGCCTGAGCAGTGTGGGCAGGGAGGCTACATGCGCTGTGAGCGGGGGCAGACCCAGTGTGGCTGAGGCACTGCGAGCACATGCCAGTGTTATTTGTTTGCAGCATCCCTCCCTCCCCACAGTGTGACTGAACAAGTGAGCCTAAAAAAAAAAAAAGAGTGTCCTCCACCGTCCCCTTTCTTCAGGACGGAAACCAGACACTGAAGAGACCAGCAAACAGAAGAAGCTATAACAGAGGGAACCGCCTTGGAAGCTACAGGCAATAGATTAAAACCCTGTGGTTACTACCGACTACATAGGAAGGGGCCTATAGATCTTGAGACATACAAGTCGGACCAAGGAACTAGCCAAAAATGAACTGAACCCACAATACTCACAACAAAACCAGAGAAAGTCCTAGATATATTTTTACTATTTTTACGATCATTTTTTCTTTCTTTCTTTTTTTGATTTTTAAAAAAAAATTTTAAGTCCTCTATTGTTCCT
>NW_011494876.1:2693716-2693976 GCF_000754665.1 Bison bison bison
TCTACTCTAGATTTTTAATTTATGCTTTTTGGTATTTGATATCAATTTTGTACCTGTATTTTCTTTATAATTTTTGCGACTTTGTTTTTGTTTTGTTTTGTTTTTTCTCTCTTTTTCTTCTTCCTTTTTTTTAACATTGTATTTTTGAAATTCCAAACTCTACTCTAGATTTTTTATTTTTGCTTTTTGGTATTAGTTATCAATTTTGTACCTATATTTTCTTTATAATTTTTGCGACCTTGTTTGTTTTTGTTTGTTCA
>NW_011494876.1:2694311-2695276 GCF_000754665.1 Bison bison bison
TCCCTAACCCCTCTCTACTCTACCCAACTCTGTGAATTTCTTTGTGTTCCAGACGGTGGAGAACACTTACGAAACTGATTACTGGCTGGATCTGTCTCCCTCCTTTTCATTCCCCCCTTTTATCCTCCTGGCCACCTCTGTCTCCTTCCTCCTTCTTCTCTTCTCTGTATAACTCCGTGAACATCTCTGAGCAGTCCAGTTGTGGAGTGCACATAAGGAAGTGATTACTGGCTAGCCCACTCTCTCCTCTATTGATTCCACCTCATCTCATTTGGGTCACCTCTAACTCCCTCCTCCCTCTTCTCTTCTCCATGTAACGCTGTGAACCTCTCTGGGTGACCCTCACAGTAGAGAAACTTTTCATCTTTAACGTAGATGTTTTATCAATGGTGCTGTATAGAAGGAGAAGTTTTGAAACTACTGTAAAAATAAGACCAATAACTGGAAGCAGGAGGCTTAAGTCCAAACCCTGACTCCAGTGAACTCCTGAATCCAAGGAACATTAATTGACAGGAGCTCATCAAACGCCTCCATACCTACACTGAAACCAAGCACCACACAAGGGCCAACAAGTTCCAGGGCAAGACATACCAAGCAAATTCTCCAGCAACAGAGGAACACAGCCCTGAGCTCCAAGATACAGGCTGCCCAAAGTCACCCCAAAACCATAGACATCTCATAACTCATTACTGGACACTTCATTGCACTCCAGAGAGAAGAAATACAGCTCCACCCACCAGAACACCGACACAAGCTTCCCTAACCAGGAAACCTTGACAAGCCACCTATACAAACCCACACACAGCAAGGAAACGCCACAATAAAGAGAACTCCACAAACTGCCAGAATACAGAAAGGATACCCCAAAATCAGCAATTTAAACAAGATGAAGAGAAAGAGGAATACCCAGCAGATAAAGGAACAGGATAAATGCCCACCAACCAAACCAAAGAGGAAGAGATAGG
>NW_011494876.1:2696659-2697284 GCF_000754665.1 Bison bison bison
CAGGATAACATCCCAAGACACATATTAATCAAATTAACAAAGAATCAAACACAAAGAACAAATATTAAAAGCAGCAAGGGAAAAACAACAAATAACACACAAGGGAATTTCCATAAGGATAACAGCTGATCTTTCAATAGAAACTCTTCAAGCCAGGAGGGAATGGCAAGACATACTTAAAATGATGAAAGATAATAACCTACAGCCCAGACTATTGTACCCAGCAAGGATCTCATTCAAATATGAAGGAGAAATAAAAAGCTTTTCAGATAAGCAAAAGCTGAGAGAATTCTGCACCACCAAACCAGCTCTCCAACAAATACTAAAGGATATTCTCTAGACAGGAAACACAAAAACAGTGTATAAATTCGAACCCAAAACAATAAAGTAAATGGCAACGGGATCATACTTATCAGTAATTACCTTAAACGTAAATGGGTTGAATGCCCCAACCAAAAGACAAAGACTGGCTGAATGGATACAAAAACAAGAGCCCTACATGTGTTGTCTACAAGAGACCCACCTCAAAACAGGGGACACATACAGACTGAAAGTGAAGGGCTGGAAAAAGATTTTCCATGTAAATAGGGACCAAAAGAAAGCAGGAGTAGCAATACTCATATCA
>NW_011494876.1:2697384-2697966 GCF_000754665.1 Bison bison bison
AAATAAATGCAAAAGAAACAAAAGAGACCATAGCAAAAGTCAACAAAGCCAAAAGCTGGTTCTTTGAAAGGATAAATAAAATTGACAAACCATTAGCCAGACTCATCAAGAAACAAAGGGAGAAAAATCAAATCAATAAAATTAGAAATGAAAATGGAGAGATCACAACAGACAACACAGAAATACAAAGGATCATAAGAAACTACGATCAACAATTATATGCCAATAAAATGGACAACGTGGAAGAAATGGACAAATTCTTAGAAAAGTACAACTTTCCAAAACTCGACCAGGAAGAAATAGAAAATCTTAATAGACCCATCACAAGCACGGAAATTGAAACTGTAATCAAAAATCTTCCAGCAAACAAAAGCCCAGGTCCAGACGGCTTCACAGCTGAATTCTACCAAAAATTTAGAGAAGAGCTAACACCTATCCTGCTCAAACTCTTCCAGAAAATTGCAGAGGAAGATAAACTTACAAACTCATTCTATAAGGCCACCATCACCCTAATACCAAAACCTGACAAAGATGCCACAAAAAAAGAAAACTACAGGCCAATATCACTGATGAACATTGATG
>NW_011494876.1:2698066-2698681 GCF_000754665.1 Bison bison bison
CCCTACATGTGTTGTCTACAAGAGACCCACCTCAAAACAGGGGACACATACAGACTGAAAGTGAAGGGCTGGAAAAAGATTTTCCATGTAAATAGGGACCAAAAGAAAGCAGGAGTAGCAATACTCATATCAGATAAAATAGACTTTAAAACAAAGGCTGTGAAAAGAGACAAAGATGGTCACTACATAATGATCAAAGGATCAATCCAAGAAGAAGATATAACAATTATAAATATATATGCACTCAACATGGGAGCACCACAGTATGTACGACAAATGCTAACAAGTATGAAAGGAGAAATTAACAATAACACAATAATAGTGGGAGACTTTAATACCCCACTCACACCTATGGATAGATCAACTAAACAGAAAATTAACAAGCAAACACAAACTTTAAATAATACAATAGACCAGTTAGACCTAATTGATATCTATAGGACATTTCATCCCAAAACAATGATTTTCACCTTTTTCTCAAGTGCACATGGAACCTTCTCCAGGATAGATCACATCCTGGGCCATAAATCTAGCCTTGGTAAATTCAAAAAAATAGAAATCATTCCAAGCATCTTTTCTGACCACAATGCAGTAAGATTAGATCTCAATTACAGG
>NW_011494876.1:2699626-2700547 GCF_000754665.1 Bison bison bison
TGATAAAAACTCTCCAGAAAGCAGGAATAGAAGGAACATACCTCAACATAATAAAAGCTATATATGACAAACCCACAGCAAACATTATCCTCAATGGTGAAAAATTGAAAGCATTTCCTCTAAAGTCAGGAACAAGACAAGGGTGCCCACTTTCACCACTACTATTCAACATAGTTTTGGAGGTTTTGGCCACAGCAATCAGAGCAGAAAAAGAAATAAAAGGAATCCAAATTGGAAAAGAAGAAGTAAAACTCTCACTATTTGCAGAAGACATGATCCTCTACATAGAAAACCCTAAAGACTCCACCAGAAAATTACTAGAACTAATCAATGATTATAGTAAAGTTGCATAAAATCAACACACAGAAATCCCTTGCATTCCTATACAGTAATAATGAGAAAACAGAGAAATTAAGGAAACAATTCCATTTACCATTGCAACGGAAAGAATAAAATACTTAGGAATATATTTACCTAAAGAAACTAAAGACCTATATATAGAAAACTATAAAACACTGGTGAAAGAAGTCAAAGAGGACACTAGTAGATGGAGAAATATACCATGTTCATGGATTGGAAGAATCAATATAGTGAAAATGAGTATACTACCCAAAGCAATTTATAGATTCAATGCAATCCCTATCAAGCTACCAACGGTATTCTTCACAGAGCTAGAACAAATAATTTCACAATTTGTATGGAAATACAAAAAACCTCAAATAGCCAAAGCTGTCTTGAGAAAGAAGAATGGAACTGGAGGAATCAACCTACCTGACTTCAGGCTCTACTACAAAGCCACAGTTATCAAGACAGTATGGTACTGGCACAAAGACAGAAATACAGATCAATGGAACAAAATAGAAAGCCCAGAGATAAATCCACGCACATATGGACACCTTATCTTTGACAAAGGAGGCAAGA
>NW_011494876.1:2701439-2701921 GCF_000754665.1 Bison bison bison
TACAGTATACTAATGCATATATATAGAATTTAGAAAGATGGTAACAATAACCCTGTATGTGAGACAGCAAAAGAGACACTCATGTATAGAACAGTCTTATGGACTTTGTTGGAGAGGGAGAGGGTGGGAAGATTTGGGAGAATGGCATTGAAACATGTATAATATCATGTATGAAATGAGTCGCCAGTCCAGGTTCGATGCACGATACTGGATGCTTGGGGCTGGTGCACTGGGACGACCCAGAGGGATGGTATGGGGAGGGAGGAGGGTTCAGGATGGGGAATACATGTATACCTGTGGCGGATTCATTTCGATATTTGGCAAAACTAATACAATATTGTAAAGTTTTAAAATAAAATTAAAAAATAAATAAAAAAAGAGAAAGGAGAGAGAGACACACACACAGAGACATACAGATGGAGAAGACCCTGTGAAGATGAGACAGAGATTGGAATAAGGTGGCCACAAGCCAAGGAACTCCA
>NW_011494876.1:2702021-2720103 GCF_000754665.1 Bison bison bison
CGAAAGCTGGAAGATGTACGGAAGGATGCTCCTTTCAAGCTTGTGGAGGGAGCATAGCCCTGCCAACCCCTTGATTTTGGACATCTGGCCTCCAGAACTGTAAGAGAAAAAAGTTCTGATGTTTTAAACTGCTTGGCTTGTGATAATTTGTCACAGCAGCCTCAGGAAACTAACACAAGCATATTCAGTGTTTGCTGGTATTAAGTGAAAACTGAGTCATGATTCCATGCCCCTTTCTCTAATGGGAGATTCTTGAAACCTAGTCAAAGCATGTGGCTGATTAATTTAATGCTGTTCTGAGGCTGCAGTTCTTAAACTCAAATGAACATAAGAATCCAGAGGCCCATTAAGACATTACCACCCCAGCCCCACCCCCGCCACCCCCAAGGTTCTGATCCAGGAAGTCTGGGAAGGGACCTAAGAATCTGAACTGTTGACAAGTTTCCAGATTCTGCTGCTGCTGCTAGTTTGGAACCACACTTTGAGAACCACAGAGTTAAAGTTACAGGCTCCACACCAACCCCACTGCCACACCCCTAAAGGGGAGTGCTTCTAATTTTAGAAACTAGTGGAAATTTGGGGGAAGGCATCCCACTTGGGAAGAATGATGGAAAGAATAAAATTTGCTTTTTTATTTCCTGTGATTTACAGTGGGTCAGAGTTATAAATCAAAGACACAAAAGGTATTCTATTATGAGCAATTTTGCCTCTTTTCCCAATCGATCCCTGCCATTTTCCTCCGAGTTTAGACAAGTGTATGGACTGATCTGGTGCTTAGTAGGTGGCTTATTTGAAGTCCTTGGGGAGGTGGTGAATCCATGCAGTAGTTGTAAATGTGGTTGGAACTGCAGGGTGATTTTGTATTACTCTGGACCCGTCTTGTACACAGTCCCCCCTCCCAGCCTAGCCTCCTGCTGCACGTGCCACTCTGCCAGTGAGGTCAACCAGGTGTCAACAGCTTCATGGAAACAGTGCCGCCACTGCGTCTCCTTAGATCCTTGTTCTGGGCCACTTGCTTCTTGCTTCCTCCCCTGGATCTTGCCTCACGCCTTTCAGACTCAACCTAATGTGCCTAGTGCAAGAAGTTAATGCTCATGAAGTCATTATTGATGCTAAGGAGCTGAGCCAATGGATAAGTATTTCTCTTTTTCAATTCCTGGGTGGACAGTCCTGGCTTCTCTCTTAAATGACTTCTCAGAGTGTCCTTTGAGAAAAGAGATTATTTCTAGCCCACATAGGTACCTGTCCAACTAAATAACAATTCCTAGTATAGACTTTTCATGTCTTCCTTATTTGCCACTCCATCCTTCACTCCTGCTCCCTGAGACCATTTCCCAAAGAAACCTGTCTGCACTTAAGCCTTTGGCTTGGGCTCTGCTTTTTAGGGAATAAAAATGAAAACACTTAAATGTACCCTCCTTCTTCCTTTCCCACCTTTTGGAGATGGATGCAAGTCCAAAGACTCAAAGGGCACATGTGCATATGAAATTTGGGGTGTCTGCTAAAGGGAAGGTGGACATTTGTTGGCTTTTATTGTGTAGCTTTGACACAAAGAAATGGACCTTACCCATGGATGATGCATGGAAGTAGGTAGAAGAGTTGAATTATCTCCCATCACCCATTGTCCTAGGAGAAAGACCTTGGATTTCATTGAGTCTTGTCATCAGAGAGAGGTCCTTTATTGGCTTGGGCAGATCCCCAAAAGGCTTGGAGTTCACCTCTGCCTACAAGTTAGCGATGTTCCTGAAGGAAGACCCTACAGTTTGTTCTAATTTAATGCCATAAATATGCTTTAACTTTTCATTTATGTTTAATATTGTATTTATTTATGTGGTTGCGCCGGGGCTTAGTTGCAGCCTGCAGGATCTAGTTCCCTGACCAGGGGTCTAACCCAGGTCCTCTGCATTGGGAGCTTGGCGTCTTTACTGTTGGACCACCAGGCAAGTCCCAGCTTTGGTTTCTCTGAATCTCCTAGACTTACATACGTTAGTCCAGTGCTTCTCCAAAACTGCTCTAGGGAGCTTTTAATTTGCCCGTTGTGGTAACATGTAATTGACATAAAATGTGTATTTTAACCATTTTAACTACACAGTTTGGTGGCCATAAGTACACTGACACTGTTGTACAACCATCAGTATCTATTTCCAAACATTTTTGTTTATCCCCAAGAGAAATTCTGTAACCATTAAGCCACAACTCCCTAGTAACTTCTAGTGTGCTTTATGTTGTTGAGTCTAAATATTTCACCCAAATGGAATCATACAATATTTGTCCTTTTGTGTCTGGCTCATCTCACTGAGGATAATGTCTTCAAGGTTCATTCATGTTGTGACTTGTGTCAGAACTGTATTCCTTGTTATGGCCAAATACTATTCCACTGTGTATATATACCACATTTTGTTAATCCATTCATGTGTTGACAGAGTTTTGAGTTGTTTCCACCTTTTTGCTATTGTGAATAATGCTTCCAGGAACAGGGTATACAAATGTCTGAGGCCCTGCTTTATATTTATATATATATATATATATATATATATACATATATGCCTTTGGTATATACTCGGATGTAGAATTGCTGGATCATATAGGGAGTCTCCACAGCAGCTTTATCATTTTTCTTACCCACAGTACAAAAGATTCCATTACCTCCACATCCTGGCCAATGTTTGTTGTTTTACATTAAAAAAAATAAGAACCATCCTTATGGTTCCATCTCCCTAATGGGTGTAAAATGGTATCTTATTGTGGTTCTGATTTGCCTAATGACTAACTAGTAAGCTTTCAAACAAGTCCACATTCCTGAAGTCTACCTTTGGGTATTTGTATTGGCTCTGTGGTTGGGACCATAGACCCAGTCAGCCTCCTGTCTAGTCTCCTTGTTGTTGTTCAGTCGCTAAGTTGTGTCCAACTCTTTGCCATCCCATGGACTGCAGCATGCCAGGCTTCCCTGTCCTTCCCTATCCCCTGGAGCTTGCTCAAACTCATGTCCATTGAGTCGACAATGCCATCCAATCGTCTCATCCTCTGTTGCCCTCTTCTCTTCCTGCCCTTAATCTTTCCCAGCATCAGGATCTTTTCCAATGAGTCAGCTCTTCACATGAGGCGGCCAAAGTATTGGAGCTTCCACCTTTTATAATTCCCTGGAATGTTAATCTAGTCTTTGCATATGTCTAATGATATTCAGCTTGCTGCTTTCTGGGGAAGCCGAGCCCAGTTTTATGCAGTAAAAATGATGCATCTCTCAATCAAAATTTGTGTCACTAACATGGGCTTCCCTGGTGGCTCAGATGGTAAAGAATCTGTCTGCAGCAGGAGACATAATACATGGCATTTCTCCTCTGCCTGAAGACACCGTTCTCTCACCTCTAATTCCCCGGGCTCCTTCACCCTATAGCTTCACTCTGGAAACCTTCTCAGACCATCCCCATCCCCAGGCTGAAGATGGAGAACCCTAGCACCTCAGTCTCCCTCTGTCATTGTGTTTCCACATGTGTTGTAATTTCCTCTTGACTTGTCTGTCTCTGCTACCACACTGTGAATTACTTAAAAGCTCCCAGCTGTCTAAACCACTGTACCCCAATGTCCCCTCACTGCCCCGTGCATAGGTAAGCACTCGACAGAGATTGAAGCATCCATTGAAGAAGATACATTCTGCACTAAATGCACAGGAAAGCACTTTGGGTTATTCTTCAGCATGAAACTCAGTTAAACTTGTTAACATTAAGAGCCCCCCAATCAGCAAAAAAGAGGATTTACTAAAATCCAGTTAGTCTTCAAATCAGGGCACTTACAGAAGTATCATCTGTAAGCAAAGGGAACTAGACAGACTGCCTAATTCCTCTCTATCCTCTCTCTCTCCCTCCACACAAACTTACCACAAGACATACACTGTTTGCTCAACCTGGACTTTATTTGTAATGAAGAAAAATAAAGCACCTTAGGGTATATTTAAACAACCCCAGAGTTATATTTTTACTTGTGTATTTTACCTACAGCGTTGGAAAATGTGATTTTTGTCCCAATTAGAAGAGGTCTTTTCAGCTGCTGACACATGTTTATGGAGCATCTGGATATAATCTGATTAGCATCTGGTGTGAGGCTGCGAGATACTCTCTCTCTGGGTCACCCATGGAGAAGGAAAGGCATAAACTTGGATTCATTTGGACCATCCTTGTGTTGACCTCTGCTGGGCTTCCCGTCCTCCAGGACATTGCCGGAGCTCATTTGGACAGAGAGCATCACCCTAAACTCTCACAGTCCCGCTGTACTTGGAGCAGAAAACAAATGTTAGCACTTGGAGCCAGTCGTCTCTCCTCTTTTCCTTTGTATACGTTAGAACCAGCTTGGAATGCATGACACATGTCTTCAGAAGGAAAAGTATCAATAATTAATAGGCTTTCCCTACCCCAGCTGCAGACACTGCCAGCTCTTTGGTTGACATCGTCTCCACTCACCTTCAGTTTGCACTCTCAGATAAAGTTGCATGATACATTTCTTGAGAAGTCTCTTCCTAGTTTTTGTTTTGTTTTATTCTTTTATGAGGCACAGCTTTAAAGGAAAACAGTTTCATGAAGCTGTGTTTGTTTATTGTGGAAGTTAGTTTTCGTTTTAGGTTGAAGCAGTTCGAGCTGGTTTCCCGAAATGTAAACAAATGGGTATCCTCTCCCTCACATGTTTAATTATTGATGTTTGTTGAATATATTTCACTGAACTGGGGATGTGGGAATAGCCACTTGACATTCATCACCCAGCATAGAACAGCTTAGCTGAGAAGGCTTCAAAACGCTATTCTGTAGAAGAAGGAAGAAAAGCGGAGCGGGGGGGGGTCAGTGCTTTGAGCACTGATAAGTGGCTAATTGGGCAGGATCAGAGATCATCCTAAATTCATAACTTTTTGCGATGGGTTTGGAGAGACAAAGTGACTTGTAAACATTTGGCTGAGTCTCACATACCCTTTACCTATGTAAGTCCAGTAGGGCCAAACAGACTGCTTTATGTTAGCGATTGAAGCCAAATAAATATTTACTGCATTCTTCTCATCTATCAGGCGCTGGAAGGCATGCAGAAGGGAGCAGGTCCAACATGTGCCCTTGTCCTGACTATACACAGAGTGTCGTGAGGAAGACTGTCCATCAGAGATGTTCACACACATCAGCTTAGTGTGCTGAGCTGAGGGAAGGTCGTGAATGAATATGTAGACCCAAGAAGAGTGAGGACGGAGAGGTGCTCTGTTGAGGTGGTGAGGGTGGCTTCCTGAGGATGCATCACTTCAGATGCTTGGAGGCATCTGTCAGTTGGAGGCAGAGAGTTCAAGGCAGGGACAGCAGCTTGTGCAAAGGATGGAAAGAGCCTGGCACATTCATGGAACTGAAATAGCTCCAGTAGAGGTGGAGCAGAGAATGAGAGCCAGAGGGTAGAGAATGAGACTTGGGCTGAGGGAAGAAGTGGGCAATGCCAAGTCCCACAGGCATTTTGGGCCTTAATGATGCTTATGTTCTTGTTGTAAGAACAATGGAAGCTCCTAAAATTGCATAAGTTGGGGAGAATGGTATAATCAAACTTAGAATCAATGGTTATTTGAAGAATAAATTGTACCGATAATAGTAGAAGCAGAGAAACAAGTCAGGATGTATGGCTGAGAGTGCTAATTGCTCAGTTAATAATAATTTTCCTGTTTTTGAAAAAAATCCTGGTCTATTCTAGTTGGTGGTATCACTACATCTCCCTAACATCTCACAGCTAGGATTGTACAATGAGATGAAAGTCAGATTTCAGGGTAAGACTTCTGAAAACCTTTCGAGAGGGATTGACTCATCTGGGAGAAGACCCTTTGGCACTTCATCGTCTTCCCCCCAGCCTCTTGTTTGGAGTACAGATGTAATGGCTGGAGCTTCAGCAGCCATATTGGATTATGCAATAATCAGACTTGGACAAAGGAGGTGCCAGAGGGGATGGAGTGATAAAGGAGTGAAGGCTTCCCATAAGAGGTGACGCTTATATAGCATTTTGAAGGACCAGAATGATTTGATCAAGAAAACAAGCATTAGGGCAGCAACTAACATTTTATGGTGTTTTTATATGGTTAGTTTTATTTTCATTTTCATAAACATGAAGGATAAGGCCAGGGGTTGAAAATGGTAGTTCATAGTCATATGCAGCCCTGTGACATATTCTATTAGAACAACACTTGGTTTCAAAAATTTTTAATTCCTTGTCAAGCTTTAAAATTTAAGAGATTTTGTATAAAAATCTGAGTTGAAGGAGATTCTCTTTAAGATCTAACAAGATCAGTACCTTGTTTCTGCAAAACAAGATAGTTAGCTGAGTCCAAGTAGTAACTACCTGCATCTCTTGACTCACTCATTTCTGATAGTCCCTGCCTGGCCCAGTGGGTACTTCAGTCTGCAGACCTGGAGCAAGGCTCTCTGCCATCAAGTCCCATGGGAAGCTGCCTATAACTGAGACTATCTCAGGACAAGTGGTAGAAATCAAATGTTCATTGCATTAGGAGAGTTCAGTGTAGATAAATTAGAATTGCTACCTTGTTGAGTTTAAGCTTGGACTAGTGAGAGGGAAGAAGGGTACACAGAAGCCAGACTGGGGAGGTTGTGTGAACATTTTCTGGAAAACCATCGGGAGCCAAGGAGTGCTGTAGACGTGTGTGTGTGCGTGCGCTCAGTTGTGTCCGACTCCTTACAACCCCTTGCAGTTGTAGCTCTCCAGGCTCCTCTGTTCATGGGATTTCCCAGGCAAGAATACTGGAATGGGTTGCCATTTCCTCCTCCAAGGGATCTTCCTGACTACGTTTCCTGCATTGGCAGGTGGGTTCTTTATGGCTGAGCCACTGGGGAAGCCATAGAACCCCTTTATCAGGTGTGTGTTCAGATTTTTGCTTTGAAATCTGGGTGAAGAATGAATTGGAGAAGACTGTATTTTTGTTGTAAGCGAGTATAATTATCAGTTTGTATACAGTTTATGAGTTTGTACACACATTTTTTATTTGACTTTCATAACACTTCATAAGTCAGCTATCATATGTATTTATTTTAAATAACCAGAAAAGTGATATTCAGAGAGGAAATAAGACTTACCCAAAGTCACATAGTAAGTGACAGAACCATAACTTCTAAAACCAAAAGTC
Source organism: Bison bison bison (assembly GCF_000754665.1). Taxonomy (NCBI): domain Eukaryota; kingdom Metazoa; phylum Chordata; class Mammalia; order Artiodactyla; family Bovidae; genus Bison; species Bison bison. The sequence continues at coordinate 2,709,163 of NW_011494876.1, forward strand.
AAGGAGATTTTTTTTCCCCCCAAGATCAAGTTTGCAAGACAAAAGATGACAACCTGATGAATTTAAGTAATGAATTAGCAATCAAGAATAAATACATATTTTAAAAATAGATATGATGAAATAGTTATATTCATCATCCTGAAGCCTCCTTTTCTTCTTCTTCATTTTGTTAAATCTAAATGTCACTGACCAAGTCTTGATGGTCTTTCATTTGTCTTTTGTTTGATTTCTTTCTAAATATCCTCCCGTTCATCTTGGTTCCCTTTTCCTCTCACTCCCTCTCAGTTTCTCCTTCCTTCTCAGTCCAGTGCTGTTCTCCCAGTAAGCCCCGACGCACATTCAAATATCTGAGTTTCACCAGAGCTCTCACTGAGGTATGTGCTCACTGAAGCTGCCAGCCCACCATAGCTGGGTATTACTGGTCCCTTGTCTCGCCCACCACTTCTTGCCTCCCAGAGCCCACACACATCTAAGGGTCATTAGGTTAGGACACACTGTGAGAAATCGCCCCAAACTTCAGGATTGGCTGAGTCAAGCAGGAGAATGAGAACTACCCAGGCAGCCTCAACCTCCAGGGAAAGGCATCCTACAGCTGCCCTGGGTGTCCTGTTTCCAGGATCTGGCCACACCAACACTCACCTAAGGCATGCGGTGCATATTTGGCAAGGACAGTGGCCATTCATGCCGGCCGCTCCCCGTGTGCCCTTCCTTTTGAGAAATGCAGTGCTTAGCCTTCCCCATCCATACACACCCTCTCCTCTGCTCCTCCAGGGAGGGAATTTGGCTCAGAAATCCACTCAGGGCTCCCAGCTTCAGCTGGCCATCTGGCATGACGGCTGCCTCCAAATTATGTTCACATCCATAGATAACCAAGTGGATTATCTCCAAGAATCATCTTCTCAGTGAGAAGAGAGGAGGCGGAGAAAATATCGCATTCATGTGCTTGCCTGGAAAAGACCACGGACATCAGCAATTTGCCCTTGCTGGCAATAACATTTGGTTGCTGCTCTGTAATGCAAAACCTAAATCAGGCTTATTAGTATGAAGCTAAAAGGGCCTGAAGGGCAGCCAGGGTTTCCAGAACAGGCATCCGTTGAAGTCTGGTGAAGCCACAGAGCTGACAGGTCCCAGTTGGGAAAGGTCAGTGAGGGCTCAGAGCATTCCGAACGCCTCCCTGACCCATTAACCACTGTAGGTATAATTAAGATGCATGTCCTTCCATTTCTGGATGTCATCTGCCTGTTGACAAGCCGTTCAGAGAATGAAAGCTAATGTTTAATAATTAGTCCAAGCAAAACATTGTCTGGGAGGCAGAGCTGGAAGAAGCTCAGTGTCTTGTTGGCCTCCAAGCAGCACAATGAATAGAATTGATGTCAGTATGTGTACCTCACAAGAATCTCTGCCCACAGACTCAAGAAGTACAGTCTTTCTTTACCTGCCCTGAAATCCATGATTCTCAATCAGGTGTTATGTAGGTTCCTAGGGGACATTTGGCAATGTCTAGAGACATTTGTGATTGTCAAAGCTGGGAGCAGAGAGGGGACGCTACCTGTATCTAATGAGCAGAGGCCAGGAATGCTGCCAACATCGTACAGTACACAGAATAGACCCCCGCAGCAAAAAGTCACCCAGTCACAATGCCTGTAGTGCCAAGGTGGCAAAACTCTTCAATCGACATAACTTCTAATGTAAGCTTTCCACTCTAATAATAAGAGAATTAACTTCTTTATGTGTTTAAAGATCAGTTCTTTGATAAATGTCAGTTATTATTGGGGTTTTGACCCGGGGCTGAACTGTACTTCCAAGGTTTTAAGCTGAGAAAAGATTGGGTGAGGGTAGGGTGGGCTTCCTAGGTGGCACAGTGGCAAAGTATCTGCCTGACAATGCAGGAGATGAAGGAGACATGGGTTCAGTCCCTGGGTTGGGAAGAGCCCCTGGAGAAGGAAATGGCAACCCACTCCAGTATCCTTGCATGGGAAATCCCATGGACAGAGTAACCTGACAGGCTACAGTCTCTGGGGCCAAGAAAGACTCAACATGACTGAGTGATTGAGCACACAGTGGGCACTATGCTTAGAGCAGGGAATCCTTGGGGACACAGTCAAAGGTCACATTGACTGAAGCCTGACTTTCAGCCCCTGTTCCTTGAAGTCTTTCCTTCTCTGCCAGGAGGTTCAGTGTTATCTCCATGGCTTGAGGAGCTGCGGCCCATTCTCCTCTTCGCGTTTTATGATCTAGTCTCTGCCCCCCTGATTTTTCTATTACTCTGTCTTCTTGCAAACTCCTTTGTTCCTCTTAGCACTGCAGAAATCTCCTACATTCTGTAGGGGACAGGAAATCTCCCAGGCCTCTTCTGCTTTCTTCTTAGGCATGTGAGTGCATGAGTGCTAAGTCACTTCAGTAGTGTCCAACTCTGTGTAACCCTATGGACTGTAGCCCATCAGGCTCCTCTGTCCATGGGATTCTCCAGGCAAGAATGTGGGTTGCCATGCCCTCCTCCAGGGAATCTTCCTGACCCAGGGATTGAACCTGTATCTCTTATGTCTCCTGCACTGGCAGGTGGATTCTTTACCATTGGTGCCACCTGGGAAGCCCCTTCTTAGGCATACGCCTCCCTTAAGCTTAAATAAAGGGAAGCAAAAGGATAGGATGGAGGAGAGTAAAAAAACACATGAATTAATATCTCAGAATAGTATCCAGCAGTGACAAATGTCATGGGGAGGTCAAATTAAGGAGTGTGCATCATTCTTGACCTGGATCTAGCAGGGGTACCAAAGCCTTCTTGTCTTCTGCCCACAGCATCACCTTTCATGCCTGTGGGTAACACAGACTTAATATCAGGTTTCAGATATGCTGACCTTACTTATCACCCACTGAATGAGAAATGTTTTAAGGTCTCAGCCTTGGAGAAGGTTTCTAGGAAAACATTTCCACCTTGGCATAGGAAGAAAATATTAAATTTTTGCATTCACTGGTTAGAGATGACCCAGCAGTGCCAGAAATACCCACCAAGAGTTTGTTATAAACAATTAAAAACCCTTTGGAAATAATCCCACAGCATCTGTTAAAATTACAAATAAGCATACCATTAGACCTAATAATATTTCTTCTGGGATTCTTTCCTCTGGGAATAAAAGAATTTTGAGCACTGTTTATAGAGGTGAAAAGAATATAGGGAAAAAAGCCTGAAAGTGAAATGAACGAATTGAGGTGCATCCCTACTGCATGTGGTGGTTAGTTTAATATGTCTACTTGGTTGGGTCATGGTGCCAAGATACTTGGTCAGAGACTCTTCTGGATGTTTCTGTAAACGTGTTTTGGATGAGGTTAACATTTAAATAGCTGGACTTTGAGTGAAGCAGATTACCCTCTGTAATGTGGATGGGCTTCATCCAATCAGTTGAAGGCCTTAATAGAACAAAGACTGACTACCCTTAGCAAGAAGTTCTGTCAGTAGATGCCTCTGGAATCAGATTATAACTCTTCCTGTGTCTCTGGTCACCAGCCTCCTCAGCAGACTTTGCACTTAACCAGGCCTCTACCATGTCATGAACCAGTTCCCTAAAATCAGCCTCAATCTTGTTCTCTCATTCCTTTTTTTAAAAATATATTTTATTGCAGTACAGTTGATTTATAATGTTAATTTCTGCTCTACAGCAAAGTGATTCAGTTACACATATGTGTGTGTGTGTGTGTGTATATATGTGTGTGTGTATATATATAGAATATAGTTCCCTCTATGGTGGTATACAGTAGGACCTCGTTTATCCATTCTATAGTCATTTGCATCTGCTAACCCCAAACTCCCAATCCATCCCTCCCCCACCCCATCTCCCCCTTCGTAACCACTAGTCTGTTCTCTCTGAGTGTACTTCTTTTTATTATTACGCATTTATTTATCTGGCTGTGCCGGGTCTTAGTTGCAGCACATGGGATCTAGTTCCCCGACCAGGGATGGAACCCAGGCCCCCTGCATTGGGAGCGTGGAATCCCAGCCACTGGACCACCAGGGCAGTCCCTGTGAGTCTATTTGTTTCATAGATAAGTTTATTTATGTCATATTTTAGATTTCATGTGTAAGTGATAACATATGCTATTTGTCTCTTTTTTACTTACTTCACTCAGAATAATAATCTCTAGTTCCATCGTTGTTGCTGCAAATGACATTGTTTCTTCCTTTTTCATGGCTGAGTACTATTCCGTGCGCACGCGTGCGCGCGCGTGTGTGTGTGTGTGTGTGTGTGTGTGTGTGTGACATTTTGATCCATTCATCTCTCGATGGACATTTAGGTTGTTTCCATGTCTTGGCTACTGTAATAGTGCTGCTCTGAATATACAGGTACATGTGTCTTTTTGAATTACAGTTTTGTCCAGGCATATGCCCAGGGTAGGATTACTGGTCAAATGGGAACTCTGTTTTCAGTTTTCTGAGGACCCTTCATACTGTTGTTCATTGTTCTTGTTTAGTCGCACAGTCCTGTCCAGCTCTTTTGTGACCCCGAGGACTGTAGCCCACCAGGCTCTTCCTTCTGTCCATGGGATTTTCCAGCTAAGAATACTAGAGTGGGTTGCCATTTCCTTCTCTAGGGGATCTTCCTGACCCAGGGATCGAACCTGTGTCTCCTGCATTTGCAGGCGGATTGTCTACCAGGGAACCACCTGGGAAACCTCTGTTTTTCCATAGTGGCTGCACCAATTTACATTCCTACCAACAGTTTCTTCACACCCTCTTCAGGATTAGTTATTTGTAGGCTTTTTAATGATGGCCATTCTGATCTGTGTGAGGTGATACCTCATTGTAGTTTTGATTTGCAGTTCTCTAATATTAGTAATGATGATCATCTTTTCACATGCCTATTGGCCCTCTGTGTGTCTTTTTGGAGAAATGTCTATTTAGGTCTTCTCATTTTTTGATTGTGTCGTGTGTTCTTTTGTTATTGATTTGTATGAGATATTTGTATATTTTGGAAACTAGGCCCGTGTTGGTGACTTCATTTGCAAATATTTTCTCCCAGTCCATAGGTTGTCTTTTCATTTTGTTTGTGGTTTCCTTTGCTGTATAAGAGCTTCCCTGGTGGCTCAGATGGTAAAGCGTCTGCCTGCAATGCGGGAGACCCAGGTTCGATCCCTGGGTTGGGAAGATCTCCTGGAGAAGGAAATGGCAACCCACTCCAGTATTCTTGCCTGGAGAATCCCACGGACGGAGGAGCCTGGTGGGCTACTGTCCATGGGGTCGCAAAAAGTCGGACATGACTGAGTGAGTTTCACTTGCTGTATAAAAGCTTGTAAGTTTGATTAGGCCCCATTTGTTTATTTTTGCTTTTATTTCTATTGTCTTGGGAGACTGACCTAAGAAAACAGTGGTACAGTTTATGTCAGAGAACGTTTTGCCGATGTTCTCTTCTACAGGTATTGTGATGGCATGTCTTGCAGTTAAGACTTTAAGCCATTTGGAGTTTGTGTGTGTGGTGTATGATGGTGTCATTCTCTCATTTTCTTATAATGGGCTTTCGTGGGAGTGTTTTCTCAAGCCGCACCAGTAGTACTCAAATCCAGCCATGCACCAACCATCACGCTGGGGCCTTTGTTTTATTTGTTTATTTCTGGCTGTGCTGGGTCTTCATTGCTATGCGGGCTTTTCTCTTGTGGCGAGTGGGGGCTTCTTCCTTGTTCCAGTGTGTGGACTTCTTGTTGCAGTGCCTTCTCTTGTTGTGGAGCACAGGTTCTAGGGCACATGGGCATCAGCAGTCGCGGCTCCAGGGCCCTGGAGTGCAGGCTCGGTGGTTGTGCTTGGGCTTAGCTACTCTGAGGCATGTGGCATCTTCCCAGCTCAGGGATGGAACCCGTGTCTCCTGCATTGGCAGGTGGATTCTTAGCCACTGAGCCACCGTGGAAGTCCCCCTTTATTTTAGAAGCACTGACTCCCATGGACCCAGTGTTTTTCCCACCTGGGTTTGCTCAGTCAGAATGAGCACTGGCTGTTCCTGGGGTATCTCCCCTTCTTTTACTCTTCTCTTCCCTCTATGCTTTTTCCTTCTTCTCTACCTGTCACTGAAGCCCAGGAGTTACTCGAAGAGGGTACACAGTCAGAGGTGGAATAAAACCACTCCAGGTTATTTGTCCCCCACTCCAGGCTCTAGGTAAAGTCCTGGGGAACCTCAAAGCTATTACCTTGGGTCTCATCAGAACTCCAGCTGCCCATCGCCAAGTCTACTGCTAACTCATTTCATTGTTGTTTTAAATTTGGATGCATATGGTTCCCCCCTCAAAAAACAAAGCAGTGAAGGAGGCCTTTCAGGTCAACAGGAGGGAAATCCCAGGGCTCCACAGCTGAGGGCCAGGCTCCAAATCTCTCCTGCACCCCACCAGCAAGGTCTGAAGATCTGGGACCTCCCAGAGCAGAGAGGAGGGGATGTGGGATGTAAGACTGAAGGGGCTGGCCACCTCCAGCTCTCATGGTCATGGTCGCTTCTGCTTGCCTGCCACGTCCACTCTTTTGAATGCGTCTTTCTCTTTAGAGATGCAAACGCTCACATAGCCCTGTGTAATGACTTCAAGTCCATTATCCCATCTGATTCTCACTCCCACACGATGGATGTAGGGCTGTTGTTGATTTCATCTCCACTGACAGATTATGGAACCGAGGCTGAGAAACTAGTTAGGTGACCTCCTTGTGCTCAGTCCCTCAGTCATGTCTGACTGTTTGTGACCCCATGGACTGTAGCCCGCCCAGCTCCTCCATTCATGTAAGTTTCTGGGCAAGAATGCTGGAGTGAGTTGCCATTTCCTCCTCCAGGTGACCTTCTCAGACTCAACTAATTCGTAGTAGAAGAAATGACATTTGAACCCAGGTTTGACTGCAAACTTCTTCCCCATACCCACTACACTGCCTTTTCACCTTACTTAGATTATTTGTTAAAGGACACCCTCTTTGCTATTCCTTAAATATCCAGCCTTTAATCTTTGATGATAAGATGTGAAAAGCATTCTCTTGTAATTGACAAGGCCTTTGACGCACACTGTTTTATTTGTGTGTTTGCTTTCACTGTAAGCTGTTTGGCATCTGTCTTTGTTAGTCATCCCATATGAGGGGTTTTTACTTTATACTGTCTGCATCACAGATTATTCAGGGCAGACAGTTTTACAGATGAGTTGGGGACAATATGAACTTGAAATTGGCAAGATATATATTTTTTCCCCTCAGTGGAAATTATTGTTCTGTTGATTGGGTGGTTTGTCTTCTTCATTTTGGGGACACGTGAACAATGGAATTGAAAGTTGCTTCTGAGCCAACAGATCAAACAATAGCAGACCTGAGAGTGAAAGCAGAAGAGTGTCTTGCAGTTTGTGATAAGAGTGAACTTCCCCAGTTAAGGAAAACCTTCCCCATCTTAAAAAAAAAAAAAATACAGTGTGGAATAGAGCCAGGCCCACAGGCAGCAGGATAATAACAAGACTGCCAGCAGAATACTCTAGGGCCTGGGTTTTCTTTCTTCCTGACAAAAGAGGAAGGTCTGTGTTTTTGCTCATAGAAACATTTTGCCAATGGAAAGCCCCAATACTATAATTTCAAAGTATTTCCCAAGTCTCAGCAATTGGTAAGAAGTGGAAATACTCATTAGCCATCAAGAGAAGAGGGGAAAAAGGGACTTTGAGTTAGGCTATACATTTTGGCCATTTTGGTGATCCATAGTATTTTGATTAAAAGCCAGTGAATTATATAAGATTGCTAACCCCTGGTAGAACCAAAGAAGTTGAAAGAATTACTTTAAAAATATATATATTTATTTATTTAGGCTTTGCTCAGTCTTAGATGAGGTATGTGGAATCTTTTTAGTTGCAGCAGGCAACTCTTCTTTAGTTCCAGCATGTAGGAGCTAGTTACCTGATTAGGGGTCAAACCTGGCCGGTGCATTGGGAATGTGGAGTTCCAGCCACTGAACCACCAGGGAAGTCTTGGAAGTTGAAAGAATTACTAATGTATTGCATGGACAACTGATCTCATTGATCAGAAATCTGTCTGATGACCAGTTTCCTCTGCTCAACTCAAGGTGCACTTGAACCTCACCTGAGTTTGGTCTGCATTTGAGGCCCTGGAAGGTGATTGTGGATCCTGTGATTCTCTGGTCTCATAGCATGTCCAGCTCAGCTACAGTAAGAGTTCCTTTTTGTGACACTGGAACTTACCAGTCTGAGATATGGGACACATTTCCTTAGTAACGTGGAAGGCTAGAGTTGCACTATGCCCTTGCCTCCCTCCTAAAACCCAAAGGCCTTGATTTAGCGTCTTGGTCTTTTTATGCCAAATTGAAGAATAAAGTTGAAGGAAACACTGGCTGGTGTCATGTGCAGATGAGCCAGTGACCTGGAGACAGAGATGCAGGCCATTCTGAAGGCCAAGTCAAACCTCTGTCATTGTCAAGAAGATGGAATAGCCTTGACTTTATAGGAAATGAGATGCCACCATATCACACTGTGGGGCGGGGTAAGGAAGGACCCTCATTAATCTGACCTGAGTGACTATCCCTTCAGGCTCTTAACTTCCATATCTCTCAGGCTTTAACCATTTATTAAGTCATCCAGATGCACTGCCAGCCCACCTCTTTGAACAGCACTGAAAAAGACCCCAGCTTCCTTTCTGTTTGCTCTTCTGGGGCAGACAGAAAAATAGCCTTTTGCCATTTCCTCTTAATTAGTCAAGAAGCTGCATTGGTTTCTCCCTTTGTGAACAATGGACCACCCTATAAAAGAGAACAAGGAGTTGTGTAAATACAGAGATGACTAAAATCGAAATATTAAAGCAGTCAGCTTTGGTATAAAATATGTTGTCAAGATTTTTTAAATTATTGAATTACTTATGATATGGTTTTACATTTTTATTAGAGTATAACTTTTTTACAGCATTGTATTAGTTGCAGATGTACAGCAAACAATATTATTTATATATATATGTATATCCTTTTTTTTTTTTCAAATTCTTTCCCCATGTAAGTTATTACAGAATATTGAGTAGAGTTCCCTGTGCTATACAGTAGGTCCTTGTTATCTATTTTATATATAGAAGTATGGGTATGTTAATCCTCACCTAATCTATCACTTCGCCCCACATTTCCCCTTTGTAACCAAGTTTGATTTTGAGATTTGTGAGTCTGTTTCTGTTTTATACAAAAGTTCATTTGTATCATTTGTATTAGATTCCATGTAAATGGTATCATGTGATACTTGTCTTTCTCTGACTCACTTTACCTTGTATGATAATCTCTAGGTCCATCCATAATGCTGCAAATGGTGTTGTTTCGTTCTTTCTTGTGGCTGAGTGACAGTCGGCTGTATATAACACGTACCACACCTTCTTTCTTTATTCCTCTGTGTGTGGACATTTAGGTTGCATCCATGTCTTGGCCACTGTAAATACTGCTGCAGTGAACATTGGGGTGCATGTATCCTTTTTTAAACTTTTATTGAAATATAATTGATTTACGATGTTGTATTAGTTTTAGTATACAGCAAAGTGAATGAGTTATACTGAAACATGTGTGTGTGTTAAGTTGCTTCGTGAGTGCATGCTAAGTCACGTCAGTCGTGTCCAATTTGTTGTGATCCTATGGACTGTAGCAATCTCCTCTGCCCATGGGATTCTCTAGGCAAAAATACTGGAGTGGGTTGCCATGCCCTCCTCTGGGGAATCTTCCTGACCCAGGAATTGAACCCATGTCTCTTTTGTCTCCTGCATTAGCAGACAGGTTCTTTACTACTGGCACCACCTGGGAAGCCCATACAGATACATAAAGCAATTCCTTTTTTAGATTATTTTCCATATAGGCCATTATAGAGTGTTGAGTAGAGCTCCCTGTGCTATATAGTAGGTTCTCATTAGTTATCTCATTTAGATCTACTAGTATATATATGTCAATCCCAGTCTCCTGATTTTTCCCTTCCCATCATCCCCTGGTAAGCACAAGTTTGTTTTCTACATCTGTGACTCTACTTCTGGTAGAAGTAGTACTAAGTTCTTCTGTACCTTTTTTTAGATTCCGCATAAAAACAATATCATATGATATTTGTCTTCCTGTGTCTGACTTACTTCATCAGTATGACAATCTCTAGGTCCATCCATGTTGCTGCAAATGTCATGATTTTGTCTTTTTTATGATGGAATAGTCCATTGTATATATGTATCATATCTTCTTTATCCGTTCCTCTGTTGGTGGACATTTAGGTTGCTTCCATGTCTTGGTTATTGTGAATAGTGCTGTAGTTAACATTTGGGTACATGTATCTTTTAGAATTATGATTTTCTTGGGATATATGCCCAGAAGTGGGATTGCTGGATCTATTTCTGCTTTATTGACTATGCCAAAGCTTTTGATTGTATGGATCACAATAAACTGTGGAAAATTCTTCAAGAGATGGGAACACCAGACCACCTGACCTGCCTCTTGAGAAACCTATATGCAGATCAGGAAGCAAGAGTTAGAACTGGACATGGAACAACAGACTGGTTCCAAATAGGAAAAGGAGTACATCAAGGCTGTATATTGTCACCCTGCTTATTTAACTTATATGCAGAGTACATCGTGAGAAACACTAGGCTGGAAGAAGCATAAGCTGGAATCAAGATTGCTGGGAGAAATACCAATAACCTCAGATATGTAGGTGACACCACCCTTATGGCAGAAAGTGAAGTAAAAAGCCTCTTGATGAAAGTGAAAGAGGAGAGTGAAAAAGTTGGCTTAAAGCTCAACATTCAGAAAATGAAGATCATGGCATCTGGTCCCATCACTTCATGGGAAATAAATGGGGAAACAGTGGAAACAGTGTCAGACTTTATTTTTCTGGGCTCCAAAATCACTGCAGATGGTGATTGCAGTCATGAAATTAAAAGACACTTACTCCTTGGAAGGAAAGTTATGACCAACGTAGATAGCATATTGAAAAGCA
>NW_011494876.1:2720203-2784045 GCF_000754665.1 Bison bison bison
GGTTTTTCCTGTGGTCATGTATGGATGTGAGAGTTGGACTGTGAAGAAAGCTGAGCGCCGAAGAATTGATGCTTTTGAACTGTGGTGTTGGAGGAGACTCTTGAGAGTCCCTTGGACTACAAGGAGATCCAACCAGTCCATTCTGAAGGAGATCAGTCCTGGGTGTTCTTTGGAAGGAATGATGCTAAAGCTGAAACTCCAGTACTTTGGCCACCTCATGCGAAGAGTTGACTCATTGGAAAAGACTCTGATGCTGGGAGGGATTGGGGGCAGGAGGAGAAGGGGATGACAGAGGATGAGATGGTTGGATGGCATCATCGACTCTATGGACGTGAGTTTGAGTGAACTCCAGGAGTTGGTGATGGATAGGGAGGCCTGGCGTGCTGCAATTCATGGGGTCACAAAGAGTTGGACCTGACTGAGCGGCTGAATTGAACTGATGGTGGTGGTAGTGGTTTAGTCGCTAAGTCATGTTCGACTCTTGTGACCTTATGGACTGTAACCTGCCAGGCTCCTCTCTCTATGGGATTCTCTAGGCAAGAATACTGGAGTGGGTTGCCATTTCCTTCTCCAGGGGATCTTCCTGACCCAGGAATTGAACCTGGATCTCCTATATTGCAGGCAGACTCTTTACCAACTGAGCCACCAGGGCAGATCATATGGTAGTTCTGTATTAGTTTTTTAAGGCACCTTTATGCTGTTCTCCATCATGGTTGTACCAATTTACATTCCCACCACTAGTACAAGAGGGTTTCCTTGTCTCCATTCCCTCTCCAACACTTACTGTTAGTAGACTTTTTTTTGATAATGATGGCCATTCTGACTGGTGTGTCATGATTTTTCCATTGATGTATTGCCTGGAGCCTTGGAATTAAACATTAGTATGAGGCATGTAAACAGTTAAAATGCACCAGCCCGGCTTCAGCTCTAGTCTTTGTCTGTTGACCTCATACAGCACTAGGAATAGGCAGTGTAATGTTGTGCTTTACAGTTTCTGAAACACTCAGTGAATCTTCACGATAAGGCTGTGGAGTGATGGTATTGTTTCGCCCATGTTACAGATAAAGATGTTGAGCCTTGACAGACGTTGATGGAGTTACTGTTTGCTGGAAGCTTCTCTGATACAGTGTAAAGAATTAGTATTTGCAACTCTTTCTCCTCAGATTGGTCAATTACATTATTGTTCATTCAATTTATGGAAAGATAGTGCAACTGTTCACAAAAGTGAGGTGCCACCGTGGTGCACTAACACGGGGAATTTGCCACAATATTGAGCAGATGCTGTGCAAATATGTGTATTTACTGTTTTTTGTAAGCTGCTATTTTCTTTATTATATATATATGTGTGTGTATATATATATATATATATATTTTTTTTTTTTTGGCTGTACTGGATCTTTGTCGCGGCATGTAGGCTTCTGTAGTTGCAGAACATAGGCTTAGTTGCCCTATGGCTCTTCATTCCCTGACCAGGGATTGAAGCTGTGTCCTCTGCATTCAAAGGCAGTTTCTTAACCACTGGACCACCAGGGAAGTCCCCGAGGGTGTGTCTTTATTTATGTGTGATGAATAGAAAGTGTTCTGGAAGCATGTTCATACAACTGATAACAGTGGTCACCTCTGTGGAGGTATGTGAGATAGCAGGGACGCCTTCTCTCTTAGTTTGATATACTTAGGTATTCTTGGACTATTTAATGATAAAGATACATTGCATTTGTAATCGAATTTTCTTTTACTACAGATAACTAAAGCATCTTCCCTACGTTAAATCTCTTTTTTCCTCTCTGTCTCCAATTCTGCAGACCTGCACAAGCAAAAAGGATATAGTTACCCTCCAGGGTAGAAGTAATCCACAGTGACATTGACCCTATGACCACTGGCCCACCATACACTGTCCGGACCCTTGTGGGAGGCAGTCCATGAATTTAAAACTAGGAAAGAGCAAACATTGACTCCATTGTTTGTGCAAGGCACTTTCCCCATGTCAGCTGATTTGAGCCTCTCTCTATACAGACAAGGAATAATTAGCCCTCATTTTACAGATGATAAATCCAGAACTTAGAAAAAGTGACTTGCCCATGATCACACATAATATGTAGCAGAGCTGCCTTTGTGGCTTTTCTATACCACACTGCCTCCTGGAAACTAGCTTAATACAGTTGTATTTAGGTGAAACTTAAGATCCAGAAGAATTATCATTGGTTTCTATTTCTGTTTTTGTGAAAGACCTTTTCAGTTTAATTTTTCTTGGCAATAGTCTTTGTGATCCTAGTTTAGAAAAATGAGGGGAGTCCCCTGGGGGGAAAACAGGGGCCATCGGCTAATGTAATTTTTGTTGTTCAATATTCATTTTATGAGCCGAATAGAAATCTTGGTAGCAGAGGCATTTTGAGTGAGAGTTGGTGACTGCAGCCCTCACAGCATTTCAAGCTTTCTCTCAGCCCCGAAATACACCCTCATTCATCATTGTCTGTTCTCTCTCAGTCTTTTCATTGGTCTAGCTCTTCTCTCAAAGTAGGAATGTGCAGGCTCCCGCCTGGCGGAAGCAGATAGGTTACAACTCTAGAAACATTTTTGTTACCAGGTAATACTCTACTGTCCGTCTACACTGAATATCACACCCACACACAAAATGTCAACTGGAAAAAGAAATCCACTTGATTTGTATTAAATGACTTGATTTTTCCAAGCGTGTTTATCTCAAATCTTGGCTAAATGATGATTGTACATTTAAGGAATGACCCCAGCTCTCTCAAGTAAATTTAGTTTTGTTAAGAACCGGGGGAAGTAGAAAATAACACCAGAAGATGAGGTCACCAAATTATTAACAATGCTTACATGAAGCAACAAGATTTCTAGCAATTTTTCATTTCTTCTGTATACTTTTCTGGTTTATCTCAGATTTTCCACAAGAAAACATGTACTCGCATTTTAGTGTTAGTCGTTCAGTCATGTTCGACTCTTTGCAACCCCGAAAACTGTAGTTTGCCAGACTTCTCTGTCCATGGGATTCTTCAGGCAAGAATACTGAAGTGGGTTGTCATTTCTGTCTCCAGGGGATCTTCCTGATCCAGGGATTGAACCCGAGTTTCCTGCTTTGCAGGCAGATTCTTTACTCACATTTTAGTCAGACTAAATGTTATTTTTTAAATTCCAAAAAGCAGGTTAAAAAGCTTTACTTGCATTATTATTCTTGATATGTAACAATGTCCTTTAAAAATTTTTAGGGAGAAATAGCAAAAAAAAAAAAAAAATATTTATAATATCTGTTTCTAAGTGAAGGCATTATGGTTGGGTTTTTTTTTTTCTTTATATGTTCATGTATTTTTCATATTCTCTCTAGAGAGTTGTATAGAATGTTTAATCTTAAATAATAAATGTTTTTAAAGACTGGAAATTTGATGGAGGGGTAATTCTATTAAGCTCCAAAATGCTATTATTGCTTTTATAACAATGACATATCCCCTCGTTCCTAGAATAGTTGAGATTTCTCCAAGATACCTAATTTATGCTTGAGGAATAATGTATCTGTCTTTCAAGCTCTAAGTCAAAAAATGCATTCATTCCTCCCAAACTGATTTAAGTTCTTTCACTCACAAAATAATAATAAGCCTCCATTCTTTAACATGTCATCTCATGATGATGCTGTTTGGACAAGTTCTCATCTTTAGATCATCTCCTTTCCTTGGAAGACCTGGGACCCCAGTCACCCACACTTCCCCTCCAGATGCTGTCTCGGGCCACGTTTCATCAAAAGGATCCATATTTTTCTTTCTTTCTTTTTTCCCAATATGCTTCACAGCTGGAGCTGTTTTTATGGGGTCAGTCCCGATTATTATAAATGAGATTTCACATCTGGGACAGCATGGTGATCCTTGGATTCAGCCAGCCACCCTCTAGCTCCATTTTCAAAAGGTATCAAATGCCAGTGTTCTCAGGGAGAGAAGAAATGTGATAAAGGGATTCACATAGGAAGGGCAGCCTTACCTTCCTAATTCTGAGACATTTATCTCTTTGTTCATCGTTGGAACTCTTGAGTCAAACTTATATCACCATCCTTGCTTTAAAAAAAAAAAAAATTCCTTTGACCAGCTGCATCTAATTTGAGACTTTGTTTCATTAAGTACTTACAGTAAAGGTCTTTGGCAAACCTAAGAATTAATATTATGCCAGACGATTAAAAAAAAAAAAAAACATATAAAGAGTTCCGAATTAGGACTTAATTTAAAACCAGAATTATTTGCTTTAAATGAAAAGTTTATTTATTTTTTTAAAAGGGAGGGATGCTTTTTCTAGAAGGAGGAAATAGTGACTGTAAACTGCAGCTGCAAATCAGAGCAGCTTACCAGCATCAAAAAAAGAAAAAAGAAAGAAATCTGTTTATGGAGCGCAACATTCCTTCTTTGACACAGTAAGTAAATGCAATATGGTGACACAGGCCATTTAAGTAAATACCGGCTCTAATAATAGCTGCATATCAGTTGGAAGGTATTTTTATCATGTGTGTGCTGGCTCCGAAGCCATAGCCTTCAACAAGCAGAGCGAAATGTGTGATCAGTCTGGCCCCATTTCAGAGAAAGAAGTGATTGATTGTTTGATCCCTGGAGGCATTGATGCTGCTTAATGGGTCCTTAGAGCTAAGAATAATGGAGGAAAAAACCCTGCGTGTCATTTGATAATCTCCGTGGCTAAGGATAAGAGTTTGGGAGAGGAAGGAGTGGAATAAGAAAAAGAGGAAATTTAATTCCCCAATTAATCTTACTCTGTTTCTGACATAATTCTGGATGGCATAGAGTATTAAAAATTGACATGCCTCACATTCATGTTCTTCCCCTCCATTCTATGTCTTATCCATCTCTGTCAGATTTTCCCTAGAGAATGGGGATAGGATTCCCCAAGGATTTGTGACAGAGGACAGAAGAAAGTGAACCCTCCCTACATTTTGCAATATTTGATTTAGTTTTCACCAAAGTTCACCTACAAGTGGTCTTATGAGATGAAAGGTACTCTCAAAGTGGTTTGAAATATGCTAACATTCTCTGACATTTTCTTTTAAAAATGGAGCCTAATTTCCATTCCCTTGAGTGTTGGTTAGACTTAATGACTCGCTTCTAACTGATAAAATATGGCAGAAGGTTCAGCCTGAGACTTCTGAAACCAAGTTCATAAAAGTCATAGTTCTGTCTGTCTCTCATCACTCAGTCTCAAGGAAGGCAACAGCCATGTTGTAAGGATGCTCACCCAACCTGTGGAGATGCTTGCATGGTAAGGAGCTTCTCCTAAGATCCTACAAGGAACTTGAGACCTATTACCAATAGAGCCAGCCCTGTCTTCAGATGACCATAGTCCCAACCAGCAGCTTGCTGCATCGGCAGGAGAGACTGTGAGCCAGAGGTACCCAGCTCAGCCACTCCCTTTTCCTAAGACAGGGTGTAACATCATAAATGGTTGTTGACCTCATGGCTAAGGTAACTTTGTTGATAACTTAGCAGTTCTTCACCTTTTTTCTTGATGGCTAGATTATAATATAGGAGAAGGCAATGGCACCCCACTCCAGTACTCTTGCCTGGAAAATCCCATGGACAGAGGAGCCTGGTGGGCTGCAGTCCATGGGGTCGCTAAGAGTCAGACACGACTGAGCGACTTCACTTTCACTTTTCACTTTGATGTATTGGAGAAGGAAATGGCAACCCACTCCAGTGTTCTTGCCTGGAGAATCCCAGGGACGGGGGAACCTGGTGGGCTGCCATCTATGGGGTCGCACAGAGTCGGACACGACTGAAGCAACGCAGCAGCAGATTATAATACATTCCTCTTGGGCACATTGGTAACAACTGTAAATCATAGGCTTGCTGCTAAGTCACTTCAGTCGTGTCTGACTCTGTGCGACCCCATTAGGTCATGATTTACTCTTCGGATTTATGTACACGTATCGTATCCTTGAGGCAGAGCTGTGTTCCCTACTGCTTTTGGACAGGCTTAAGTATTTTTATATCTGTCAGTCATTCAGTTGTCACATATAGTTCAGTGCCTGCATGTGTGTCCAGTCGATTCAGTCATGTCTGACTCTTTGTAACCCTATGGACCGTAGCCTGCCAGGCTCTGTAGCCCATCAGGCTCCTCTGTCCATAGGATTCTCCAAGCAAGAACTGGAGTAGGTTGCTGTGCCCTCTTACAGGGGATCTTCCTGATACAGGAATCAAACCCCCATCTCTTTCGTCTCCTGCATTGCAAGTGGATTCTTTACCCTCTGAGCCACCTGGGAAGCCCATAGTTTGGTAGACAGTAGCAGTAATGTTGATTGTTTTGCCCATCTCATTCTATAGATATGTCGAAAGTGGCCTAGTTGTACCTAAGTGAACACATTTAGTGGTGGAGATGTCAGTGATCTGATCAGGATGGATGACTTTCATAATTAAGATGCAATAACATTTAAAACATGAATTAGCATCAGAGGCTAGAGATCCTCTTAGGAAGATAACTGTCTCTGGAAAAATACTGTGATGAGTTTTCAAGGAAAAAGATAAGGCCCTAAGAGCTTAGATTTTGCAAGAGTTATGATGGCACTTGGTTAAATGACCATGTATTAGAAAGAATCCCTTATAATCATGGAGGTGGTGGTGGAAAGTTAGAGACAGGTAACCGAGAGAGAGGCTGCAACTCAACCATGGAAATGGCCTTGGGTGTCTTAGAAACAAGATTGTGTAGCATTGATTTTTAGCTGTTTGAATTTCTGCAGTAGAAGTCCTGCGTAAATATTCTCTAGGCTTTCAATAAAATGTTCTAGTTGTGTGAGAGATTCATTTAATGGAAATGAAGAAGAAATAACTAACAAGGTGTGAGAACTGAGACAAGGAGGATTACTTCAGCAGAACCAGGAGCTCAGTCAGGGCTGTGGTGATTCACAAATACCTAAGCCCCTCAAGGAATTTAGAGAAGTCTTGGGGATGGCATTAGCCTTCTCCGAATCTATGAAGGGCAGATCTGGTTCCAGCTTGACAACCTGGCTAACATCCATGTTACATGCATAGCTCTTTTCGGCCTTCCAAGTTGTAAATCTCCAGTATGAAGTTTTGCTCGTAAACATGGGTTTTCCTTCATGTGCGTGTTCAGAGTTCTATCCCTCTAGATTGTGATGTTACCTAGACTATTTTTTTTCACCCGTTTATCTACAAGATATATTTCTAAAACAGGACTCTTTCCTGCCTTCATGTGGGGAGTGTATGTGTGTTTGTGATCTGGGGGGCTTTAAATGAAATAATGTGCGTACAACATTCACCATAGTGCCTGTTATATAGTAAGCCCTCAATGCAATACATTAGTCTCACAGATCAACTTTAGTGCTTCTAGACCAAGAGAATATAAACCATAGAAATTAGGCAAAATCTTGGGGAGAATATTAAACCTTCCTCAGAACTTAAGATAGGGCCTCAAGACAATTTTGGTTAAGTCTCAAGGGGCATGCTCTCCTCTTGATTTTAACTGGAAAAATGCATAGGAATGTGATGGTGAAGGTTCTTGAATGCTCTGCTAATGATGTTGTTGAGTAAAGCAATGACAGTCCTGTATCTGTTTTAAAAAGGTCTTTGGCTATGTGGATAATGGCTTAAGGGACAAGAGGACTCAGGGAGTTGCCTAAGAGGCTACTGCAATAGTCCTAGTAAAGATGATGAGGGCTTGAATAAATGCTGAGGCTATGGGGATGGAGAGAAGAAGTTTGATTTAAGAGCCTGGGAGAAGGAACTGCACTGTATTTGGAGACGGAGTGAATGTTGTGGGCAAGGTAAGGAAAGAAGGCAAGGACCACAGAGGAATATTTGAGCGTGTGGGTGACCAGTGATACTGGGGGCAGAAGACAAGGCAAGGGCTGGGATAACTGAGGATTTCAGCTTGGGCAATCAGGTGATTCCTTTAAGCAAAATAATAAATAAGGGATAAGTTTATTTTATCTCCTTTTAGGAATTTTTAAGAGTTCTACACACAAGGAAGCCTGCCCCTGACCTGCCCGAGAAAGTTCCAATGAACATCCCCCAACCCCACCAAAAGAGAGAGAGAGAAAGGAAAAGAAAAAGGCTTTAAAAAGTCCTCATGTTTGCGTTTCACCTGGCACCTCTCCCCACCCTATATTTCACCTCTGGCTTGAGAAGGGAGAACTTTGCCCCAGGGAGGCCCATAGTTACAATGAAAATTCCTGTGTAACAGTAAATCTTCCTACCTTCAACTGATGACCCACTTGTAAGAAATAAGATTCAAAAGAAGTCACAACTGAAATCAAATTCCTCGCTAACGTAAGAATCAGTCAGTGCATTTGGCTTGTGTGTGCCTGTGTGCACACGTGAATGTTGGTGAGTGTGTGTATCACCTCTCGTTTACATACACAGACATAGGACACAGTAGTTTAGAGAACACCCTTTTAATAGGTCTTGGTGTTGCCACGGTAACATGAGCAGAAGCAGTACTCCTAGTCACTTAGGGAAAACCTGCAGTTTTTGATAGGCACCTGTGGAGAGATTTCAGCTACCATGTGGACCATTATAGCATGTGATGCTCAAATAACCTCCTGGATTCTGTTTATGTTTGGCTGCTTCTAATCTTGCTCATATCTGCTGTTTCAGTCAGCCTTTTCCCAGGACCATAGCACTCCAGCTCTCCTCCTTGTCCTTGATGCTGAACAAGCCTTCTTTATAAAGGTCTCTGGGCTGCTATGAATTTAGCCTTTCCCCACTTAGGTGATATTGGTGCAGAAATAACTTACAGTTCTTCTATACCTTAAAGATGGGCTTCCCAGGCAGTGCTAGTGATAAAGAATCTGCCTGAAATGTAGGAGACCCAGGTATGATTCCTGGGTCAGGAAGACTCGCCCTGGAGAAGGAAATGGCAACCCACTCCAGTATTCTTCCTGGAGAATTCCATGGACAGAGGAGCCTGGCAGGCTACAATCAATGGGGTCACAAAGAGTTGCATATGACTAAGTGGCTTTCACTTTCACTTTTCATTCTTTAAAGATATTTGAAATTATATACCACTAAAAATAGTTTTAGAGAAAATAGGCTTCAGAATGCCAGGAAAATTCATTTCTTAGGTTATTTATGTACGTGCTCATGAAAATGACATGTCTGTGACCTACAGACTCAAAATACCAAGTCAGAGGTCAGTTACATGTGGGGGAGGTTTCAGAAATGCCCTACTCATTCACTCCAAAAGAAAATCGATCTGGCCTTTAGTATTTTTCATAGGAGAATTGGAAATAGTATTCATTAGAGAAATCTACTTCCCTCCAACTCCAAAGGGACTTCAAATTTTCCGATTGTACTTAAATATTGTGTCTCTGGTAATGGCTGTCCTGAGGGAGAGCTGCTTCCTCTGGATAACATTCAAATAATCTTCAAAGGCTTCTATCTGCTAAAAGTGGTTCAAAAATGGGATTTACTTAAGAATTCATCCTAAAGTACCAAACCCTTACTTTTGCTGTGTAATCTGTATATGATATCATCTACAAATGTTGTTATGGGCCTTTAATAAGTCAGTGATTTTCTCTTTTGAGCTTCAGTTGAAACAGACCTTGTCATGAAAAATTTACCAGTATTAATTTTAGAATATTTTATAGTAAAGATATGAGTTTATGTATATTCACACAAACATGCACACAGATATACTTACATATATTTGTATGTACATGGTTGCTGCTGCTGCTAAGTCACTTCAGTCGTGTCTTCTGTGTGACCCCATAGACGGCAGCCCACCAGGCTCCCCCGTCCCTGGGATTCTCCAGGCAAGAACACTGGAGTGGGTTGCCATTTCCTTCTCCAGTGCATGTACATGGCAACCCACTCCAGTATTCCTGCCCGGCAAATTGCGTGGACAGAGGAGCCTGGTGGGCTATAGTGCATGATATCAGAAAGAGTTGTACATGACTGAGCAACTGAGCACTCACACACACATATTTGTATGTAAGGACACATGTGTATTTTATGGCATGGAGACAGTTTGATTGTGGCATCAAAATTTCATGATGTGTCTTCTCCCTCCATGTGACTGTAAGTTACTTAACCTCTCTGCATCTCAGTTTTCGTGTCTGTACAATTGCAATAATAACAGTTATCGTGTCACAGAGCAGGCTGATGATTAAATAAGTCAAGAAATTTATAGAGATGAAGACAGCCTAGAGCCGAAGACAGCCTAGAGCCTCATAAGTGTTCTGCACATGTTAGCTGTTTTTATTAGCAGTCCAAATAACCCATATTCTAAGACGGTGAGTCACCAGCAAACAGGAAACTTTTCAGTTATCAGTGTGTTTTACAATGTGTCACTTGGTAATGGTACTAGTATTATTCCTATAGTCTGCTCTTATTGGAGAGTGTGACTCAATGGTACCACCTTCTCCCTGCCCAGGGTTTTCACCTGGAGAATTAGCCATTCAGGTGGATATCTCTCTGCTAAAGCCTTAAGCTTGTCAGAGAGCAAATTAAATCCTCGCAGAGAAAGCTGTTTCATTTGTGGTCATTTTTTGTCCTTACTGGTGGTGATCCTGGTGAGGGAGTTGTTCTCCACTTTGAAAATCTCCTTTCCCTTGTTGGTATAAGTGTGAGGAAATAGTGTATGAAATTTCTAGCCTGGATACATATGTTCAAGCAGGGTTGGAATTTCCGAAAGGAGGAGGAGGATAGTTGGCTTGTAGATACCCTTGTTTTGAAATCAAGGTGAATGATAGTTGAAGATGTCGGTGATCATGGTCATGGTCACGGTGGGAGTGTTTCTATAGGTTTTTATTAGTACCTCAGAAGTTAAACATATACCATTAACCTTAAGGAAGTCTGGGCTCTAGAAAGGGTAATGGCTGGAGTGATGTAAGAAAGGTTTGGTAACAGTGGCTCCTCTTCACTGAGGTCTCCCTCTGAGGCAGGTGCCACACTCAGCACGCTGTTCACTGTTCCTTACCCACCCCACCACTCAGGGGAGACCCGGATAATGCCTCACATACAGTAGCTTGGTGTTTCGTCCACGCCTGTGCATCTGCATCTTCAGACATCTCTGAGGAGGTAACATTGGTCCCTAATCACATGAAGCACGCTCTTACGCTTGTTTCCATAGACCGTATGTTACAGAGCAGCTTTATATTTACGGATACATTGAGTAGATGGAATACTGGAACCTTCTGTACTAGATGGCAAGTTGGCAGACTCTTCACATCTTACATTAGTATGGTATGCTTGCGATGATTAATGAACCAATGTTGAGACGCTATTACTAAAAGTGTGTCAAAGTCCATACTTTATTCAAAGTGCCTTAGTTTTTACTAGATGCCCCCTTTTTTGATAAACCTTGTTTCTATGCTTCATTCAGATGGCCTACGTTTTTAACCTCATGCCCCCAGATCACTGCATTACATTAGTGGCCATGTCTCCATAGGCTTCTCTTGGCTGTGAGAATTTCTTAGTCATGTTTCTTATGACCTGGACAGTTCAGAAGAGTCTAATCAGGCATTTTTTAGGATGGCTGATAGCTGGAATTTTTCTACCGCTCTTCTCATCCTGAGACTGGGGTGGTAGGTTATTGGGAGGAACACCACAGAGGGAAAGTGTCATTTCATCACTGCTTAGGAAGGGGACATGATGTTAACATGCTTGTGACCTCTGGTGTTGATCATGAGCCCCAGGCTGGGGTGGCTGGGCAGGTTTGCACACTGTAAAATTTCTCTGCTCCCCACTCTCCATACCATTCCATAGCGGAGGCAAGCCACTGTGTACAGTCTACCTCTAAGAGGTGGGGAGTTCTCTTCCCCTGCTTGCAAGCAGAGTAGCTACAGAGATCATTTGGAATTCTTCTTCATGGGAGATTTGTAGAGTCATTTCTCAAGTGAGACTATGCAGAAGAAAATTGGCCAGAGAGAAAATTATGGTTGACAGATGTGTAGAGATGAAGTATTAAAAGCAACAAAGGGAAAGCAATCTGAGAAGTAGCATTTTTCATGTATTTTTTAAAATTACCTAAATAGACAAAAATGTGCAAACATATTTATTGCTGTATTGCTTATAATACTTAAGGACAGAAAGCAAGTAGAATATACAAACAACTCATGGTACATTCATATAACCATTAAGTCAGACACATTCTGTATATTTGAATATATAAAATTATTGGCATAGAACTATAATAATAGTATGCTGATGAATGAACTATACACAATATGAGTATACATAATGTAAGTATGCACATATATAAATATACTTGAAATATAAGTATATACACATGTGTGTTTAAGCATATACAATATCTGAAAGATTAGCTAATATAGGAAAAAATTACTGTCATTATCTCTAGCTGGTAAGACTATATGTCATTTAGAATTTTCCTTTGTAATACCTATACTTTCTATTTTCTTCAATAGCTTTTCATTTATCTAATAAAACATTAAAAATTAAAAGAAAATTGCTTGAAGCAAAAGCTTTACTGACAAATGCAACACTAGCCCTAGTGTTAGTGTTCTGAGTCATGAAAACCCCGTTATATGCTAGCTTTTAAAATGCCTCTAATAGAACTTGGAATAGAGAAGAAGGCAAGAGCTTCATTATGTTTTTATGCCATTTCCTCTCACACCAGTAATTCTGTTAATAACTGTAGAACATCCTTTCTCCATTCTGGGCCTCTGATCCTGGAAATCAGAAAACAAAGAGAAAACAGAGGGCCGTGTCGCTCCAGCCTTTGCCCATCTTCTCTGTTGCCCCAGGAGCCTCCATTCAGTGAACGCACGGTCCTCTCTTCAGGACCACCCCCCACCTCCCACTCGAGCGCTCTCCTCTCTTGGTGGCCTCCTCTCCTCTTGCTGCTCACAGGTCTTCCTCAGTGCGCTAGGTTCCTTAGCATCGCTACCTAAGACCCTTCCTCATCTTGCACCAGCCTCTTCAGTTTCAGTCTAATCCCTCACTCGAGTCAAAAACGGATCACTGCAGCTGAGCGCCAGGCTCAGCCTGTGCAGTCGGCTACTGCCTTCCTGACCTCACCTCCACACCTCACCTCAGCTCTCCATCCTCTGACCCCTCTCTTTCCTTAAAGGTCTAGATTAATTGCCCCGCCCCCACCAGTGCTCCGCCTCTTACACAAACACACACACACACACACTTTTCCCAGCTATCCCAAATCCTGTGATTCTTCTCCTGTTTTATCTTCAAGAGCACCTCTTGTCTACACGCTGTTCTCAGCAGAAGAACTTAAGAGACTGGTATAGTTTCACTGAATCCCGTAAGAGCAGAGCTTACTTTCTCCTAGTCAGGTCCTCCTGGTGCCTAGGAGAGCAATGCATGCCGTTGGCCCTCACTAAATGTTTACTGATGCTCATGCCTCTATGACAGTCTCAATGAGAGAGAGAGCTAATGTGTGTTTGAGGTATGAATAAGCATAATATAGCATTCAAAGCCCAGCTATGAGAGCAAGACTGCCTCCGAGCTCTGTTGCTCACCTCCTGAGTCATCACAAGTTCCTTACCATTTCTGAGTCTGTTTCTTCGTGTGTGAAATGGGCATGATGATGGGACCTGCCTCACAAAGCTGGGGTGAGGATGAAATGAATCATGTGAAGCTCTCGCTGGTTGCAAGTTGTCAAACAAGGTTAACTCTTGTCATCATTAGCTGACATGTGACCTAACTCCTCCTTCAAAATTACACAGGCTGTGAGCACACAGTCTGTCTCATTGTCCACTGTTATGCCAACACAATTGTTGTTGTTGTTTTTAATTTTAACTTTTTTTTATCTCAGAAGCCTAGTTCTTTGTTTTGGAAATAATTTAATTGCTAATACATCTGTTTGTGTCATCTTCAATTTTTTTCCATCAATGTGTAGTACTTTTGGAGTACACATCTTTTGTCTCTTTAGGTAGGTTTATTCCTAAGCATTTTATTATTTTTATTATTTTTATTTTAATTGGAGGCTAATTACTTAACAATATTGTGGTGTTTTTCCCATACATTCACATGAATCAACCATGGGTGTACATGTGTTCCCCATCCTGACCCTCCCTCCCACCTCCTTCCCCATCCCATCTCTCAGGGTCATCCCAGTGCACCAGCCCTGAGCACCCTGCCTCATGCACCAAACCTGGACTGGCGATCTGTTTCACACATGATAATATACATGTTTCAATCCTATTCTCTCAAATCATCCCACCCTCACCTTCTCCCACAGAGTCCAATAGTCTGTTCTTTATATCTGTGTCTCTCTTGCTGTCTCGCATATAGGGTCATCGTTACCATCTTTCTAAATTCCATATATATGCATTAATATACTTTATTGGTGTTTTTCTTTCTGACTTCACTCTGTATAATAGGTTCCAGTTTCATCCACCTCATTAGAACTGATTCAAATGCATTCTTTTTAATAGCTGAGTAATATTCCATTGTGTATATGTACCCCAGCTTTCTTATCCATTCGTCTGCTGATGGACATCTAGGTTGCTTCCGTGTCCTGGCTATGGTAAACAGTGCTGTGATGAACACTGGGGTACACGTGTCTCTTTCAATTCTGGTTTCCTCGGTGTGTAAGCCTAGCAGTGGGATTGCTGGGTTGTATGGCAGTTCTATTCCCAGCTTCTTAAGGAATCTCCACACTGTTCTCCATAGTGGCTGTACTAGTTTGCATTCCCACCAACAGTGTAACAGGGTTCCTTTTTCTCTGCACCCTCTCCAGCATTTATTGTTTGTAGACTTTTTGATAGCAGCCATTCTGACCAGCATGAGATGGTGCAATCCCTATCAAGCTACCAACAGTTTTTTTCAGAGAATTAGAACAAATAATTTCACAATTCATATGGAATTACAAAAACCTCGAATAGCCAAAGCTATCTTGAGAAAGAAGAATGGAACTGGAGGAATCAACCTTCCTGACTTCAGACTGTACTACAAAGCTACAGTCATCAAGACAGTATGGTACTGGCACAAAGACAGAAATATAGATCAATGGAACAAAACAGAAAGCACAGAGATCAATCCACACACCCATGGACACCTTATCTTTGACAAAAGAGGCAAGAATATACAATGGAAAAAAGACAATCTCTTTAACAAGTTGTGCTGGGAAAACTGGTCGACCACTTGTAAAAGAATGAAACTAGAACACTTTCTAACACCATACACAAAAATAAACTCAAAATGGATTAAAGATCTAAATGTAAGACCAGAAACCATAAAACTCCTAGAGGAAAACATAGGCAAAACACTCTCTGACATAAATCACAGCAGGATCTTTTATGACCCACCTCCCAGAGTAATGGAAATAAACGCAAAAATAAACGGGACCTAATTCAACTTAAAAGCTTTTGCACAACGAAGGAAACTATAAGCGAAGTGAAAAGACAGCCTTCAGAATGGGAGGAAATAATAGCAGATGAAGCAACTGACAAAGAATTAATCTCAAAAATATGCAAGCAGCTCCTGCAGCTCAATTCCAGAAAAAAAAAGCAACCCAATCGAAAAATGGGCCAAAGAACTGAACAGACATTTCTCCAAAGAAGACATACAAATAGCTAATAGACACATGAAAAGATGCTCAAGATCTTATTATCAAAGAAATGCAAATCAAAACCACAATGAGGTACCATTTTATTGTTTTTGATGCAGTGCTAAATAGGATTGTTTCTTTAGTTTCTCTTTCTGATCTTCTGGTGTCAGTGTGTAGAAATGCAACATTTCTGTGTATCAATTTTGTATCCTGCAATTTTACCAATTTCATTGAGGAGTTCTAATAGTTTTCTGGTAGTGTCTTTAGGATTTTCTATGTATAGTGTCATATCATGTGCAAAGAGTGACAGTTTTACTTCTTTTCCAATGGACTGCTTTTTATTTCTTTTTCTCTGATTGCTGTAGCTAGGACTTCCAAAACTATGCTGGGAAAAAAAAAAGTGGCGAGAGTGGACATCCTTGTCTTGTTCCTGATTTAGAGCGACTGCTTTCAGCTTTTCTGCTTTTTCAGGTATGATGTTAGATGTAGATTTGTCATATGTGGCCTTTCTTGTGTTGAGGTATGTATTCCCTCTGTCCACTTTCTGGAGAGTTTTTATCGTAAGTGGGGCAACAGAATTTAGACGTGCACATGCTGCTGAGGATCAAGGATGATGTGTTGTAGCTGCTTTAAAATGTACCCAGAGCTTGTTTTAATCAGGTGTGCTGCAGTGGGAAGCACAGAGACGACTGCCTTTGGAAGCAGAGTTTGTTACTCAGTGTTCCCAAGAGGAAGGGGCACCCCACACCACGCAGAGCCACATGGAGGAGCACCCGGGTGGTCAGGAGGCAGTAGGAATGAGGGGCAGCATGGCAGAGCCTTTGTTATTAAAGTGAGGGTTGGGGGGTGGTTATGTAGAGGTGTCCCTTGTCAGGGAACAAAACACAGATGTTGGTGTTTGTAGTTGAAGGATCTGTAACGTTAGTTCTGTGTGCTTGTGAAACCCAGGGATAGTATGGACATAAACAACTTTGCCTGTTAGTTTGGCCCATGATTTCAAGACACTAACTTGTCAATTACAGAATATCAACAATGATGATTACAGCAGCCCACGCTGACTTCTCTCCATATTTGCTCTTTCCTTTACTTTTCAGTGTCACCTTCCTTTCTACCACTGTGTCTCTTCCTCTTTTTGAACTTTCTGCTGGGCCCTGGGTTTTATTTAGATCTCCCATTCTTTGGCCCATTTTTGTTTATCTTTCTCCTACTGTTTGACCCTGTTTCTATTATACCCAATGAAAGGTTTTCTCAGTTTTCTACTTCCTTCTATCTATGAGGGCTGTTCCTTTTCACAGTCAAGACTAAAAACTTGGAAAACAGAAGGAAGCCAAGGCTGCGTTGCCATGTCAACCCAAGGCAGAGCTGACTTTTCAGCATTGCACACTCATCTCTCTGCCTTATGGACTAGCGGGGTGCTGGAAAATGGGTTTTGTCCACCCAAAAGGCTTTTGGAAATTATTGAGGATGCCTAAGCTTTGTCTCTGGGCCAGCCTGTCCTGTGGCTTCAGTGAACTTCCAAGCGAGATCTGGTGACATTGATCTTGTTTTGGGGACAGAACCCAACCACAGCCCAACACAGTTGTCCCCGTCTGCCTTTTCTGCAGAGAAGTCCCACTTAATACCCACACCAGTCCATGGCTGGATAATTACAGGAAATCCTGATTCCACTCAGCTGAAAAGAAAGACTTCTCAAAGAAGAATTTCAGGCTTTCTTATTATTTCCCCTTTTCTTGTAGTCTGGCTCTGTGCCTTTATTCTGCTTTTTTTCTCCCTGCAAGTCCCACCTCACCCCTCCCCGCACCGTCCTCTGTTTAGATGAACAGGAGACCCCTCATATGCCGCCATCCACTTTGACTTGGTTGAACTTCTTTTCTCTTTTTCTGTAGGGAGAAAAAATTAGATTTTACTATATGACCTTTGATTACTATTTTAGTTTTTGCTTTTTTTTTTTTTTGAGGTAGGGAAACTTGCTGGTAAGTGGCAAGCTCTCTGGTTTTCATGTCTGCTCTGTTTTAGGGGGTGGCGGAGAGGTTCTCACATGAGGACCCCCTTTAATGAGTGATGGCAGCAGAAAGATGGGGAGTCACCCAGAGTTCTAGAGGGAACTCTTGATGTTGGTATCTATTTACGAGCACAAAGACTCAACAGGAACCCTGGAATTTCCCTCCCAGTAATTGTCTTTCTTTGATTCTGGCTTTTGTGTCCCCCAAAATCAGGCAGCCTGCTATTTGCAGGTCTCCGTTGCTTCTCGTGTCCTGCTGTGACCTCAGCAAGGGTAACAGAACAAAGGATCCTAGCAGTGCTTGTTAAGGAGAGCAGGGTGGGACCAAACAAACCCACCCGAGTTCCAGCCTCGATTGGAGACCAAAACGCAGCTGCACGTTGCTTCATTTGACTGAAGCAAATGCAATCCCTTTTCATCTTCCCTGACATTTATTATCCCGAGGAGGGGCTCTCAGGGGAAAGGACATTAGCCACAAATATGACAAGGGGAAAGGACAATGAGCCTGGTCTGAAGCACTGTATTCCGACGGTTGACAGCCCCGGTTCATCCATCAATATTATTGACTTGGCCAAGCTTCAGGGTGGAGTAATTTCTGTAATGCGATTTAGCTTGTGCCACAGAATGGTGTGTCTGGGATAGAATGTCTGAAGCCGGTCGTCTGTGAGATACATTTTGGGCAACACTCTTAATCTTAAAATTAGAACTGCTTGCAGCCCAGGAAGATGCTTAATTAGATTCATCTCGGAGCCACCAGCTGTTCCTGAGATGCACAGAGATGTCTGAAGTCTCTGTGATTCTGTGGAGACAGGGGAGGGGGCTCCCTGTTCACGAGCCAAGGCTGAGAGACCCTTCAGTGGAAAGCTCTCCAGGCCTGAGTGGCACACACACAGAGCTCGCGTTTGCCTCTTCCTCTGTCCTCTCGCTCTGCCCTCAAAACCTAAGGAGCTCTTAGTCACGATAGTCATATGTCCACAGAGGGCTCCTGTGAGTCCGTGCACAGCCGGCCCTGTCCCTCCCATTTCCTCCCTCTCGGCATCTCAGGGGTAAACCATGTCTTTGCCAGACTGACATCTGGACCCTGAGGATGTAGTCATGGGGAGGGGACAGGGAAAGAATATGAACAAAGGAAACCACCAGGCAAGAGGGGAAGGTGGGAAGAGTTTTTTTCTTTATTTTTTCAGAAAGGCTGAGTCGATCTGTAGAACCACAATTTGGGAGAGAGTGACAAGCCTGGGTGAAGGGAAAATCATGCCGCTGAGACTGAGGCAGTTTCATGATCTGGGGAGTCTGCGGGGCTGGAATTGTACATTAAAGAAAGGAGACCGTGAGGAGCGTGGTGATGAGTTGTGAGACTATCAGGAAGATTCAAGAGGAGCTACCAGCCTCAGGTTGAAAGATGAAAGGGGCCTTGGGTTCAGAACTCAGCCTCCCATTCGCAGGGGAACTCTTCTAGGACATTCCTGCAGAATGGCCACCCGGCCTTTACTTGGAAACCTTCGGGAATAGGAGACATACTCTTGTGTTGGCAAGTGTAGCAGACTAGTTGAGAACACAAGTGCTTGAGCCAGACCGCCTGGGTTCAAATCCAGGGGCCACCAGTTCCTGCTGTGGCCCCTTCGGTATGTTACCTAGCAGCTCTGTGCCTCAGTTTCTATACTGATAACTTAGGGATGGTGATAGTAGAGGGTTATTTTGAGGATTAATTTTATACATTTGATATTTTTAATTTATTCATAAAGTCTATATGTCACTAAGAGCAGTGCTTGGTCTATAATGACGAGCATAAGTGTTTTCTATTGTTATCATCAGGCTGTTCCATGTATAAGAAAGTTCTTTTTCAGATTGAATACTGTACATCTGGCTTCTTTTATTCCTGCCTATTTCTCAGTCCCTGAAATAACTCAGACCAGTGCTTCTCTGCTTTCCACACTGGTACCCTCCAGACATCTGAAGCTGTGCATCATGTCCGGCGTTGCTTTTCTTCCTTGTGTTGTAGAGGAGGGATTATGCAAATACTGTTCCTTCTGTCCAGAACACTTTTCCTGGTCATGTTCTGACTCAGATTCCTCATTTTTCAGGATTCCTTCCCACACCAGAGTAACTTACACAATATTTTACCCATGTTCTCTGCGTCTGAGTAGAAAGATAACACAGTGCAGATTCTCACAGCCATTTGAATGTGTTGCCAGTTCATCATATGCCTTGTTCATCTTGGTAACCCTGGCACCCAGCACAAAAATGCTATTGAATAAATTAGATGGGACAGAGAAAAAGTTGGATGGATGCAAAGTGACAACCTTCTTAAAAGGCACAGAACAGTTCTCTTGGAGAACAAAGTCTTTGGAGCAAGGAGACAGGTGGTAAGATGCTCTTTTCAAATATTTTTAGCGAACAGGCTTGCCTTTGATTACATCAGCTGACAATTTTGTCCCGATTAGTTGCATCAGAAAGGGAAGTTTTCTTGGAGTTTTGATTTTGCATTGCTTGTTCAGCTTTCAGACTCTGCTTTGCTCTGCAAATTCCTATTTGAGGAGAATTGAAAAACAAAAGACAAAGAAGCAAGAAAGGGTAAGTGGATCCAGATGGTGAAGAAATAAAGGCAGGCAGTGAAGACAGGGACAGCAGAGGTGGATGAGCCCTTTGGGTCTGCATGTGGGCAGAAGTCCTTTGGAAGAGCAGAGAGAGAAGACAGTGTTTTGATATTAATAGAAGTCATTGGCTAGAGTGTAAAAGAGTTTAAAAATGGAGCATCCTGTGGAGAGGCTTTTTTAAGGGAAATGTACTCTGCACTAAAAGTGTTCTCTATTAGTGTTTTCTTTTGAGACCTGAGTAAAGGTTTTGGTGGCTCCAGATGTGTATTTTCTGCTCTTTTTTTTGAATAGGGCATGGCCCACAGCCCCAACCCTGTGCGATCCCACTTGTATTCCCACTGACCTGCTTTAGCCGGTCCTTTGGGTCAACACCCACATCCATGGCTGCTCTTGTCCTGTGGAGCAGTGAGTGGCGCTTCACTGTAGCACACGGCAGCCCCAGGTAAGAGAACAGCTGCTACTCAGAAGCAGCAATGTCAGTGTCTATAAATGTGTGAAATAATGAAGCATGTGTGCAGTCACAATAGCCCATAGGCCTCTTCAATTTTTCTTTGTATTAATACAGGTTTCCCATTTGGAACCAATCATTAATTACAGTCTGTACCTGGAGACTGGCCCAAAGAGCAAATTATTTTGCGAGATAGGACCAGAGCAATAATATATCCTTGCCTTTGTTTGTTCCTATAAATTAATGGTCACAATGTTATCTGAAATAGAAAATTTACACAAAACGCCAGCATTCTTTTCCAGGCTGGGCTACTGGTTGCCACCAAAAGATATTTGGGTGACGTCTTTGGTCTGCAAAGCTCTTATAAACCTCTGTCCATCTTTGGAAAAGCCCCCTGACAATAGGGAATATGTCCAGTATTCTGACTCCCCCAAATATAAAAGGATGAGCTATTCCTGTCTAGTTTTAGCCAAGTGTTCATATTTTCAACTTGCTTTTTTTTCAACTGTACAAAGAAAGGAAAGTTGACGTTCTTTAGGTTTTCAATGGAAAGATAGTGTATGTACCCTACCTAATAAGAGATCATAATTTTAAGAAAAAATGGTGACCAAAAATATAAAAGAACTTGCATTATGGTAACACATGGAAGTAGAATCCTTAAAGATAATTCCCCGTTGGACTATTTCTTATACAGTACATCGATTTTGGCCCCTCTCACACAAATCCAGTCTTTTTGCAGGTTCCTAAGCTTTGTACCCTTTGGGGATTAAGCGTTTCCACTTTCATTAAAGAACACTTGGCATTAATACTGTGATGAGAAGCTTGGAATTGTGTATTTTAGCTAATCTTCCCAGACAGCTCCGTCAGAATTGGCCCCAGTTTTTAGGAATAAGTTCATTTTAAAGTAAGTTTTACTTGACTATTGGAACTATTTCAGTTTGCTACCAAATCCTGACTTTATTTTTACCATTAAACGACTTCAAACATTTGTGGAAAGCTTTTACCACATTCTCTGTTTTTAAGAGACAAGGTGGCCAAAACAGTAACATGTTAACAGTGAAGGTCTCCGAAAGGTGATCTTTAATTTTCTTCTCTTTGGGTAATAGTAAGAAATCTAACAAGAAGGAAAATGGAATGTTATTTTTAAAGTATCATTTAAAATATAGACAGAACCTTCTCTTGGCGCTCCCAGTCTTTCAGACGACGGGGAGTGGAAATTTCTCTGGCATCACTTACATGTGTTCTCGATTGTTTATAAAAGGTTCAGAAGAGAAAACTCAGCAAAAAGAGGGAAGAGACAGGATAAAAAGGAATTGTTCATGGAGACATGCAAAAACTGGTTGACTTAGAAATGTCTGAAAAGCTTAAAAGTGATTTAAGCTAAATCTATGCAATTATTTGACCAACTTAGGTAAAAAAACCACACTGGAAAAAACAAAACAAAACACTGAACACATATACACGGAATCTAGATAAATGGTACTGATGAATCTATTTATCAAGGAAGAAATGGAGATGCAGATGAAGAGAAGAGACTTGTGGATGCAGCGAGGGAAGGACAGGGTAGGATGAGTTGAGAAAGTAGCATTGATGTATGTACGCTATCACATGTGAAACAGATAACTCGTGGGAAGCCGCCGTATAACACAGGGAGCTCAGCTTGGTGCCCTGTGATGACCTAGAGAGGTGGGGAGGGGAGGGGGGAGAGGGGTTGTGGGGGGGTGTGTGTGTGTATTATAATTATGACTCTTTCTCATTGTTGTATAGCAGAAACCAGCATATTGTAAAGCAGTTACTGCCAACTTAAAAAAAGCACTGATACTCCTAAGCATTTTATCTGCATCAGTTTCTGCCTCATATAAATATAAAATTGGCTTAAAATGTTAAAAAAAATCAGAAGCATTCTTGTGCTCTTTCTGTCTCTTGCTCAGAATGTGAGCACATCACAGATTAAAATAAAACCGAAGGCGATTGGAGTTTCAAAAGGCATTATCTGGGAAATCAAGGGAAGGCTGAGAGTGGGTGGTAGGTGAATAGATATTAAGAATAAAATCTCCTCGGCTGCTGGAGCGTCTGTGGAATGGTGCCCACCCTCTGCTAGGCTTTGGGAGGCAGGGGAAGCAGCGCTCTCATGTGGCTTTGTGACATTCAGTGACACGCGCCTCAGAGCTTGGAAGTGTGGCACAGAGAATGTCACAGTGTAAGGGCGGTCTGTCTCCGGGCAGTGTGACATGGCTATCTCAGGCACTACTTGGGGGCCGAGAGATTGTGCAGAACCAACCGCCGAGCAGTGTTGATCCGAGGAGATAGCATGGTGGAGATACGTGAGATTATTAAGCCTTTGGAACCCACACATGAAAGGAAAATCCAGGAGAGCCGGCTGTGTACAAGCAACGGAGGTGATGACCGTGTGTGAAGACCTGTGTTTTGTTAATGACTGGCAGTTGTTAATAAAGGGCGCTCCCTGGAACAACCAGAACTGGTACATACCTAAATGCAGTCAGCTAATATCCTTATTCAAAGGTTTTCAAGCTAAAAGGCAAATTGCTTCACTGCAGGCAAAAATTCTCCATTTAAGACTCATAATTAGAAGACGCTTTATCCACCTAATGATCAGGGGGATGCTGATGACTAGAAATGCCTGCATTAAAGACGCTAAGCACATTTGCCTTCAGTTCAGAGTGAAGGTGGAAATAGTAAGGACCCTCTGAAGATACGTATCTTCAGTTCTTTGCAGTGTTGGTGCTAACGGTTCTTCTGGAGTTCAGCCTTGGATAAGGTGAAAGTGAAAGGAAGTTTAGTCTCTAAGTCGTATGTGACTCTCTGCAACCCCGTGGACTGTAGCCCACCATGCTCCTCTGTCCATGAGATTCTCCAGTCAAGAATACTGGAGTGGCTGGCCATTCCCTTCTCCAGGGAACCTTCCTGACCCAGGCATTGAACCCGGGTCTCCGGCATTGCAGGCAGTTCTTTACTATCTGAGCCACCAGGTGGCTCAGAAAGGTGAGCGGAGAATCACCCAGATGTGAGCGTGGACCCTGCATCCTCTAGCACAGCGAACTCTGATTCCTGCAGCATAAGTCAGTCCTGTCCAAGCTGGCTCTCTCCCACAAAAGCAGATCCTATGCCCAACACCCTTCCCTGCATTAGAACCATGACAGAGACCTTGAAACAGATAGAAGGGAACTGACAGAGAGAGATTACATCGGTGGAAGGAAAACCGACCAGGTTAACGTTTCCTCAAGTACATGGCTGACTCGAGAAGAAAAGAATAAAGTGAGATACAGACACAGAAGGACCACCAAACCTTGGTCTGTTCACAGTGAAGGATTAGGGGCTGCTCCAAGCTACCCACTCCCCTCTCTCAGCCTCCCTTCAATTATCTGCAGTTGAAGGGAAACTGGTGTTTGGGGTCTGAATTATCAAGCTGCTGACCTCACCGTCTCTAATTCAGTCTCTAAATACATCGACTTAGTCTGATTTTCTAAAATAACTTAAAATAGCAACTTTGTGCCTATATTAAGAGGTATCATTTTTTTTTATTGGAACAAAAATGATGAGCATATGCCCCCTGACACATGACAGGCACTTGCGGGCTTGGAGCGTGTCCCTGACCCCACCGTGATTATACTGACCTCAGACATGAGGCTGGAGGCAGGGAGGCCAGGAGCCCGGTGGGAGTCTGCCGTGCACTTGTCCAGCAGACGATAATAAAGTAGGGGACTGTGGGTTAATATTTTAGGACGTCCATCCGTTTTGTCAGGCACCGGAGCCTCAAGATCCATTTAAGAGGGAATTGATAGGACTCAGTGACCGACTAGATAGATGGAGGAGGAAAGAGCCAGAGGAGAGCTGATTTTTCAGGCTCAAGCAGCTGAGTGGATGGAGAGGCCATTTCCACGGCGAGGAACGCAGTGCTCGGGGTCATCCCTAAAAACATCCATCATTGTGCCGGGTGGGAAAGCCCTCGGGAGGTTATTGAGCTCTGTGGGACCGTGTGGTCGGCTTTTTAATTTTCTTGCTTCTTTCTTAGCTGACACACTGTCAGCTGTCACGTCTCGCTACTGTCAGGGTGCCCGCTTTTAAGCTTTTTCCTCCTTTATTTTCTAATTTGCTGTTTCTGGAAAACCCAGGAGGCAGAGTGGCTAGAAATGTTTGGAAAGCAGGAGTCTATAGGGGCAAAGTGATGGTCCATGGGCCAGTGTGTATCATAAAGTCCCCAGCTCTGTGACTTCTCTCTCAGCTGCTGCCAGGACTGCTCTCGTCTTAAATGGATTAGGTCTTCACAGATCTGGCATTCAGAGAGCTATGGACATATTTATTTCTATTTTTAATAGCAACTTTGAGAATAAAAGAGCTCCTTTGAGTCATCAGGTGATTATAAATTTTTAAGGTAGGGCTTTAAAATTTCTTGGCTGCCGGATAATAACTAATAGCTGGCATTTCTTGGGCACTTGGTATGGATTAGACCCTGTTCTGAGCACATTTCCTGTGATATCACTATGGATTGGTCAGTGTTATTATTATATTTTAAAGCTTTTATTTTGTTTCAGAATAGAGCCGATTAACAGTGCCATCATAGTTTCAGGTGGACAGCAAAGGGAATCAACCACACGCATACATGTATCCGTTCTCCCCCAAACTCCCCTCTCATCCAGGCTGGGCAATATTGTTACTGTGTAGTATTATTAGTAATACTGGGAAGTATTATTAGTAGTAATACTGAGCAGTATTATTATTATTACCCACTTTATAGACAGGAAATCAGAAGCTCTGGGAAGTAACTTCCTAAGGACACAGTCCCTGCGCAGCAGAACCAGGATTCAGAGGCAAGCAGGATTCCACAAAGTGCTAACCCAAATGTGCTATAGTTACCTGGTCATGTAAGTGAGTGGGGCTTAGAACCAACTGGCAAATGGTCTCTGTGACTCCTTCGGGCATAAAGACTGAAGATGGTTAGTAATGCAACCCAGGCTTACCTCCCCTGTCCCTACCTCCCTCTGATTCACAACACACAAGCATCGGCCACATCAGACATGTTCGCCATTCCCTGACTTGGCTACAGTGCAGAAAAGCAAAGCAAGGATGGAGCAGAGTTCACAAGTTAGGAGGCTAGGTGGCTGCTGGTCCAGTCATAGAACGCACCTGGCTAATCCACTGAGGCTCGCTGGCTTGTGGTGTTGTCGCTGTTTCTTTCTTCCCTGGTCCAAGGGTGTTCTCCCTGTGTGCCTCCATTGTCTTACGGGTTGAACGATGTCCCTGCAAATTGAAATGTCGAGTTCCTAACCCCCCAGTACTTCAGAATGTGACTGTATTTGGTGATAGGCCTTTAAAGATGTAAAGTAGGGACTTCCCTGGTGGTCTAATGGTTAAGACTTCACCTTCCAATGCAGGGTTTGCAGGTTCAATCCCTGGTCCGGGAACTAAGATCTCCACATGCCTTGGGGCCAAAAAATCAAAACATAAAACAGAAGCAATATTGTAACAAATTCAGTAAAGACTTTAAAATGGTCCATATAAAAAAAAATCTTTAAAAAAAAAGACATAAACTAAAATGAGGTTAGTGCTAGATCCTAAAACAATCACTGTTTTCCTTATAAGAAAAGAAATTTAGGATACAATCACAGATAGAAGAACCCTGGAGTAGGCAATAGCAACCCACTCCAGTATTCTTGCCTGGGAAATCCCATGGACAGAGGAGCCTTGCAGGCTACAGTCCATGGAGTTGCAAGGAGCTGGATACAACTGAGCAGCTAAACAGCAACAGACCTAAGGTCAACAAGATTTCCTGTGATGTTTTCTTTTAGAGGTTTTCTTTGGTGTGTGTGTGTAGATTTCATATTTTATCAGTTTGTTTGTTTATGTGTTTTGACAACACTTCGCTGCACACAGGATCTTAGTTCCCCCACCAGAGCTAAAGCCCTTGCCCCCTGCAGTGGAAGCAGAGTCTTAACCACTGGACCACCAGGAAAGTCCCTCTTCTGGAAGTTTTACAGTGTTGGTTTTAACGTGTTGAGAGAGAGGGATTCGATTTCACCTTTTTGTATATGGATATCCCCTTTTTCCAGCACCGTTTGTTGAAAAGTCACCGTTGGTTGCATTGCCTTTGTGCTGCTGTCAAAATTCAGCAGCACACCCGTTGTCTGTACGGATGTGAGTTTATTCGTGGGTTATCTAGGCTGTTCCACTGACCAACTTTTGTCTCTCTTTATACCAATATGATACTGTTCTCATTACTGTTGTTTACAGTGCTATTGCTATATTTGTTTATGTGTGTGTGACATTATGACATTTCATTCCTAAATGTTTCAGTATACAAATTTTAATACTAAGGGCTTTGTCATACCTAACTTGCAACAACAATGAAAATTAGTGCTAATCCACAACTATAATTTAATAGTTCAAATATCTTCAAATATCTCTAATGTCTCCCAAACATTTATAGTGTTTAAAGGCATTAATGAAAATATTTTCTCAATATCTGCAGCTTTTCTTGGATAATTCAGAATTATAAACTTTTTTTCCTGGATCTATTTTCACATTTTATCATATTGCTAGGAATTCATCCTTTCAAATTTGGAAAACTATTGTGCTAAAATTGATTATTCTCTTCTCCTAAATTAACTTTAATCACTTCTGTCTCTGTGGTTATTTCTCCTTTCTCATCTTGCCTATATTGCTCACACTCTTTTAATCTCTCTTTCAGTCTCTTACATTATCAGGATCTTAAGGGGTTTATCTATTTCATTGTTGTTGTTTTTCAGTGGGTAAGTCATGTCTGACTCATTGTGAGCCCATGAACTGTAACTCTACAGGCTCCTCTGTCCTCCCAGCATCAAGGTCTTTTCCAATGAGTCTGCTCTGTTCATTAGGTGGCCAGAATATTGGAGCTTCAACTTCAGAATCAGTCCTTCCAATGGGTATTCAAGGTTGATTTCCTTTAGGATTGACTGGTGTGATCTCCTTGCATCCAAGGGACTCCCAAGAGTATTCCCCAACACCGTAGTTCAAAAGCATCAGCTCTTTGGTGTTCAGCCTTCTTTATGATCCAACTTTCGTAAATGGCTACTGGAAAAACCATAGCTTTGACTAAATGAAACTTGGTTGGGAAAATAATGTCTTTGCTTTTAAATATGCTATCTAGATTTGTCATAGCATTCCTTCCAAGGAGCAAGCGTATTTTAATTTCATGGTGGCAGTCACCATCCACAGTGATTTTGGAGCCCAAGAGATAAAATCTGTCACTGCTTCCACTTTTTCCCCTTCTATTTGCCATGAAGTGATGGAACCAGATGCCATGATCTTAGTTTTTTGAATGTTGTTTCAAACCAAGTTTTTCACTATTCTCTTTCTCCCACACCAAGAGCCTCTTTTAGTTCCTCTTCACTTTCTGCCATTAGAGGGGTGTCATCTGCATATCTGAGGTTGTTGATATTTTTCCTGGGAGTCTTGATGCCAGCTTGTGATTCATCCAGCCTGGCATTTTGCATGATGTACTCTGAATAGAAGTTAAATAAGCAGGGTGACAATATACAGCCTTGACATACTC
Organism: Bison bison bison; assembly: GCF_000754665.1. Classification (NCBI taxonomy): domain Eukaryota; kingdom Metazoa; phylum Chordata; class Mammalia; order Artiodactyla; family Bovidae; genus Bison; species Bison bison. The sequence continues at coordinate 2,748,286 of NW_011494876.1, forward strand.
CTTTCCCAATTTTGAACCAATCTGTCATTCCATGTCCAGTGCTAACTGTTGCTTCTTGACCCCCATACAGGTTTCACAGGAGACAGGTAAGGTGATCTGGTATTCCCATCTCTTTAAGAATTTGTTTGTTGTTCAGTTCAGTTGCTTAGTCATGTTCGACTCTTTGCGACCCCATGGACTGCAGCACAGCAGGCCTTCCTATCCATCACCTACTCCCAGAGTTTACACAAACTCATGTCCACTGAGTTGGTGATACCATCCAACCATCTCATCCTCTGTTGTCCGCTTCTCCTCCTGCCTTCAATTTTTCCCAGCATCAGGGTCTTTTCAAACAAGTCAGTTCTTTGCAGCATGAGTATTGGTGACCAAAGTATTGGAGTTTCAGCTTCAGCATCAGTCCTGATGCTGATTCAGGACTGATTTCCTTCAGGATGGACTAGTTGGATCTCCTTGCTATGCAAGGGACTCTCAAGAGTCTTCTCCAACACCACAGTTCAAAAGCATCAATTCTTCAGCACTCAGATTTCTTTATAATCCAACTCTCATATCCATACGTGACTACTGGAAAAACCATAGCTTTGACTAGATGGACCTTTGTTGGCAAAGTAATGTCTCTGCTTTTTAATATGCTGTCTAGGTTGGTCATAACTTTTCTTCCAAGGAGTAAGCGTCTTTTAATTTCATGGCTGCAGTGACCATCTGCAGTGATTTTGGAGCCCCCCAAGATAAAGTCTGTCACTATTTCCCCATCTATTTGCCATGAAGTGATGGGACTGGATGCCATGATCTTCGTTTTCTGAATGTTGAGCTTTAAGCCAACTTTTTCACTCTCCTCTTTCACTTTCATCAAGAAGCTCTTTAGTTCTCTGTCACTTTCTGCCATAAAGGTGCTGTCATCTACATATCTGAAGTTATTGATATTTCTCCTGGCAATCTTGATTCCAGCTTGTGCTTCTTCCAGCCCAGCGTTTCTCATGATGTACTCTGCATAGAAGTTAAATAAGCAGGGTGACAATATACAGCTTTGGTATACTCCTTTCCCAGTTTGGAACCAGTCCGTTGTTCCATGTCCAGTTCTAACTATTGCTTCTTGATCTGCATACACATTTCTCAGGAGACAGGTCAGATGTGATATTGTATTCCCATCTCTTTAAGAATTTTCCACAGTTTGTTGTGATCCACACAGTCAAAGGCATTGGCATAGTCAATGATGCAGAAGTAGATGTTTTTCTGGAATTCTCTTGCTTTTTCTATGATCCAGCGGATGTTGGCAATTTGATCTCTGGTTCCTATGCCTTTTCTAAATCCAGCTTGAACATCTGGAAGTTCACAGTTCATGTACTGTTGAAGCTTCACTTGGGAATTTTGAGCATCACTTTGCTAGCATGTGAGAGGAGTGCAATTGTGTGGTAGTTTGAGTATTCTTTGGCATTGCCTTTCTTTGGGATTGGAATGAAAACTGACCTTTTCCAGTCCTGTGGCCACTGCTGAGTTTTCCAAATTTGCTGGCATATTGTTTGTTACTATCCACAGTCAAAGGCTTTAGCATAGTCAATGAAGCAGAAGTAGATGTTTTTTCTGGAATCCCCTTGCCTTCCTCATGATCCAGTGGACACTGGCAGTTTGATATCTGGTTCCTCTGCCTTTTCTAAACTCAGCTTGTACATTTAAAAGTTCTCAGTTCACATACTGTGGCAGTCTAGCTTGAAGGATTTTGAGCATTACCTTGAAAGCATGTGAAATGAGCACAGTTGTAAGGTAGCTGGAACATTCTTTGGCATTGCCCTTCTTTGGGATTGGGATGAAAACCGACCTTTTCCAGTCCTGTGACCACTGCTGAGTTTTCCAAATTTGCTGACATAATGAGTGCAATACTTTAACAGCATCATCTTTTAGGATGTGAAATAGCTTAGCTGGAATTTCTAAGCTTTGTTTAGAATAGCTTTGTTTGTAGTAATGCTTCCTAAGGCCCACTTGACTTCACACTCCAGGATGTCTGGCTCTAGGTGAGTGATCACACCATCATGGTTATCCAGGTCATAGGGCCTTTTTTGTACAGTTTTTTTGTGTATTCTTGCCCCCCTTCTTAATCTCTTCTGCTTCTGTTGGGTCCTTATGCGTTCTGTCCTTTATCATGCCCATCCTTGCATGAAATGTTTCCTTAATATCTCCAGTTTTCTTGAAGAGATCTCTAGTCTTTCCCATTCTATTGTTTCTGTCTATTTCTTTGCATTGTTCATTGAAGAAGGCCTTCTTATCTCTTCTCACTATTCTCTGGAACTCTGTATTCAATTGAATATATCTTTCCCTTTCTCCCTTGCCTATCACCTCTTTTCCTTGGCTCTTTGTAAAGCCTCCTAAAATGAGCACTTTGCCTTCTTACATTTATTTTCCTGGGGATGGTTCTGGTCCCCGCCAGTAACATCTACAGTGTTACGGATCTCCGTCGATATTTCTTCAGGCACTGCGTCTATCAGATCTAACCCCTTGAATCTATTCATCACCCAGAAGTAACATTTGGATTTATATATCCTCTGATATCTTCTTATGTTACCTTTTTACTTGGGAGTTTATCTCTATTTTATCCTTCTTGCTAGTTTCTTTGGATTTCGTTTGTTGTTCTCTTTAGGAAATTATAACAGTGAAATCTTAGACCCTATTGGTCTTCTTCTTTAACCGAAAGTGTATTCAAGATCAAGAACTCTGAGTATGAGTCTCCCTCTATCTTACAGATGTTGTTTGCAATACACTGCTCTCTGTTGCTTTCTGCATAGCTGCTAGTTTCTCTTCTGGATTTCAGTTTTAATCCACAGATTATCACCAGCTGCTTTTTAGTTTCTACATGGATGAGCTTTCTGGTTGTTTTATCTAACATCTTTTTTCAAATTTTTTATTGAAATATACTTGGTTCAGAATGTTTTGTTAGTTTCAGATGTAAAGTGACTCAGTTACGCACATATATAAATATATATATATATCTTTTTTTTTCTTTGAACTCTACCATATACTCAATGTGTTGTTATTACAAGACATTGAGTAGACTTCCCTGTGCTATACAGTAGGTCCTTGTTGGTTATTTGTGGTATGTGTGCGTGTGTGTGTGTGTGTGTGTGTATATATATACACACACACACAAATTCTCTAATAATTAGCCATATGGGGCATCTTTTCATGTGCTTTCAAGAAAAAAGAGAGAGAAGAAAACAGTGTTTGTTACTTGAGGTGACATCTTGAGATTAACTTCTTGAAGGTCCACCCTGTTTTGAATTGTTTTTCTTTTTTTTTCTGCTTTCCCACTCCAGGACACTGCTTGAGGGCAAGTGTCCTTTACAGTTCTGCAGGCCTTGTGAATTTCAAGGTCCCTAAATACCGGTGACAACAGAGGATGAGATGGCCGAATGGCATCACTGACTCGATGGACGTGAGTCTGAGTGAACTCCAGGAGTTGGTGATGGACAGGGAGGCCTGGCGTGCTGCGATTCATGGGGTCGCAAAGAGTCGGACCCGACTGAGCTACTGAACTGAGCTGTACTGAAGCGCCGGTTTTCAAGTTGTTGTTATAAGAAATGTCCACAAGGTGGCAGCTCTTCTTCATGTTTCACTCAGGTTCCTGGGGCATCAGTTCAGTTCAGTTCAGTCAAGTCCGACTTTGCAACCCCGTGGACTGCAGCACACCAGGCTTCCTTGTCCATCACCAACTCCTGGAGCTTACTCAAACTCATGTCCATCGAGTAAGTGATGCCATCCAACCATCTCATCTTCTGTCGTCCCCTTCTCTTCCTGCCTTCAATCTTTCCCAGCATCAGAGTCTTTTCTAGAGGGACATATATATATATATATATACACACACACACACGTATATGCCTGTGTATATGTTAATCTCATCCTAATTTATCCCTTCAGCCCAGCCAGTTTTCCCCTTTGATAACTAGAAGTTTGTTTTCTACATCTGTTAGTCTGTTTCCATTTTGTAAATCAGTTTGTGTTGATTTTTAGATCTTAAGCATAAGGGATATCATGAGCTCTCTGTCCTTCTCTGACTTCCTTCACTTAGTATGATCACCTCCTGGCACATGCAGCTGCAGGAAGAAGCATTCTTTCATTTGTTTTTGTGGCTGAGGTACAGTCCACCGTACCTGTGTGCGTGTTCAGTCGTTTTAGTCGTGTCTGACTCTGCGACCCCATGGACTGTAGTCTGCCAGGCTCCTCTGTCCATGGAATTCTCCAGGCGAGAATACTGGAGTGGGTTGCCATGCCTTTCTCCAGGGGATCTTCCTAACCCAGGGATTGAACCCGTGTTTCCTGTGTCTCCTGCGCTGCAGGCAGATTCTTTACTGCTGAGCCACCGGGAAAGCCCTTTATTGTATGTATCTATGTGTGGTGTGTGTGTGTGTGTATGTATGTGTGTGTGTATATATAATATATATGTATATGCCACATCTTCTTTTTCCATACAGCTGATAATGGGCATTGTGCTTGCTTCAGTGTCTCAGTCAATGTAAACAGTGCTACAGGGAGCACTGAGGAGCGTGTGTCATTTCGAATGATGATTTCTCTCCGGGTGGAAGCTCTGGAGTGAGAATGCCGATCCTGTGTTAGCTTCTGGTTTTTTAAAAACCTCCATGCTGTTCTGCATTGTGACCGCTACTACTACTAAGTCGCTTCAGTCGTGTCCGACTCTGTGCGACCCCACAGACGGCAGCCCACCAGGCTCCCCCGTCCCTGGGATTCTCCAGGCAAGAACACTGGAGTGGGTTGCCATTTCCTTCTCCAATGCATGAAAGTGAAAAGTGAAAGTGAAGTCGCTCAGTCGTGTCCGACTCTTAGCGACCCCATGGATTGCAGCTTAACAGGCTCCTCTGTCCATGGGATTTTCCAGGCAAGAGTACTGGAGTGGGGTGCCATTGCCTTCTCCAACTTACATTTTCAGTAACAGCATAGGAGGGTTCCCTTGTGCCCACGCTCTCTCCCCCGTTATTGTTTGTAGTCTTTTTGAGGATGGCCATTCAGATTGGTGCAAGGTGATTCTTCGTTGTAGTTTTTATTTGCAGTTCTCTAATAATTAGCGATGTGGAGCATCTTTTCATGTGCTTTCAAGAAAAAAGAAGAAAACAGTGTTTGTTACTTGTGGTGACGTCTTGAGGTTGATTTCTTGAAGGTCCACCCTGTTTTGAATTGTTTTCCTTTTTTTTTCTGCTTACCCACCCCACGTCACTGCTTGAGGGCAAGCGTCCTTTACAGTTTGGCAGGCCTTGTGAATTTCAAGGGCTCCTACGCACCGGTTTTCAAGCTGTTGTTATAATAAATGTCCACAAGGCGGCAGCACTTCTTCATGTTTCACTCAGGTTCCTGGGGCAGCGGGTGCTCTGGCGAAAGTCCTGTTCCTGGGTTGTAGATTAGAATGGACTGAGCCATGGCTCGAGTCTCATGACTTCTTCCCCCTTATCCTGCACCCCCAGAGAAATCCCAAGCCCTCCCCAAACTGCACTCCTGAGTGCTGTGGTGCTCAGGTGGGGCGACTCCCAGGAAGCTGGCTGCTGGTGGGAACCCCCACCGGGAAGTTTAGAGACCAGGTGCCTTGTCAGAGCTCTTTCAGCCCAGAGGGTCCACCGTTGTGGGGGTGCACTAGGCTTGGCTGAGCCCTAAGGGGGGCCCACCTGGATCTGGGGTCCCGTGCACCGGGGGCCAGGAGTTCTAAGTTCATGGGGGCTCCTTTGCTGGCACATCCTCCCCAGCTCCCTCAGCTCCATCCCAGTCCAGCCGTGAGCACCAAGAATGCTCAGGCCCCAGGGATATAACAGCACCACAGGTCACCCAGGCATGAGGGGGCAATTCCATTGCCATTTCTTTTCTTTTCCTTTCTTTTTAAAATTAATTTTTATTGTATACTGGAATATAGTTGATTTACAGAGTTGTGTTTGTTTGGGTATACAGCCACCTGTTTCAGTTATACATTTCCATATGTCTGTTTTTCTTCAGACTCTTCCCATATACATGATTACAGACTGCTGAGTAGAGTTCCCTGTGGTATACAGTAGGTCCTTGCTGCTTATCATTACATCTATATTACCGTGGAATGTTAATCCCAACCTCATAATCGATCCCTCTCTCTGCCACACCTTTCTCCTTTAATCATAAGTTTGTTTTCTGTGTCTATGAGTTAGTTATAACCAGTTTTATTTAGTGAGAATAGAACAGCTGTGAAATCTGTATGCTTTTGAATGTTTAAGATTTTAATTGTGGTTATATACCATTTATTTATAAGTTTTAATAGGTATTCTTGTACCTTTGAAAATAAGATACATTCTTTATTCAGTGGATGTAAGACTCTATAAGCACCAGTTATATCAAACTTATTGATTGTATATTTAATTCCTCTATGTTTTTGCTTTTATTTTTTTCTTTTCCTTGCTGGGTGTGCTATCTAAAGGAAACATTAAGAAGCCTCTGATTGTAATGGTGATCTTGTCAAATAGTTCATGAATTTGTCATCATTTTTGCTTTGTGTTTTTAGCTTTTATGATTTGGTGCTTAAGTGCTCTCTCTGTCATACTGCTTTAACAACTATCAGCTCTGTGTTTACAAAACAGCCCCTTATACCCTGTTGAGTGATTTGACCCTCTCCTGTTTACCTTCTCCCATCATGAGAGCTCTCTCCAGTCATCTGTGATTGGTTTTGAATTTTAATTGTCTCCTTGGGAGGGGTATTTGGGTCTGATAGTTCCTGGCAATTTGGTTCCTTTCAAATATCTTTCTGACGCTTAGTAGATCTTGCCTAGACTTTTTGTTTGTGGTTCTTCTCTCCTGGATGCTACTGCGCTGTGGCAGAGCGGCAGGTGCAGTTTCAGACCATTCTTCCGAGTGTCTCTGTGTGCATGTTGCTGGGGGAGGGCTGCAGCTTGAGGGTGTAGGGGGACAGTATCAGTCAGGGCTGTCACCTTGCCCAGTGCCAGGAGTTGCCTCCCTGTCACCCTTCATCACAGGAGTCACAGATGACTGTCAGACTCTTTCCAGCATCTGCCAGTATCTTGTCGTCATCCTTAGTCTTCCTAAGTCTGGGCTCCAGGTGCTTGCCCAGCCCATGGGGGAAAGTGCTTCTAGTAATTTCATCCACCGCACACAGCTGATGGCCTCACCCATCCTTGGGCTTCTGCAGGAGGACCCCATGAGCTGCAGGTGAGAGGAGGTGAGCGTGGAGACAGAGCACTGATTTCTTGATGCCTCGTTCCAAGAATCCTTCTCATCCTCTCTGAGGGTAGAGTTTTGTTTATTTTTTATTGATTTTTAAACATGAAAGTATAGTTGATTTTCACTGTTGTGTTAGTTTTAGGTGTACCGCAAAGTAATTCAATCACATATGTATCTATTCTTTTTGCAGATTCTTTTTGATATTAGGTTATTACAAGGTTTTGAATATAGTTCCCTTGCTCCACAGTAGGACCTTCCTGTTTTGAGTACAGAATTCTTGGAGTCAAGCTTGCTTAAGAGCCGGCCTCTAGACGTGTGAACTCTTCAAGTTTAGACATGCCTGCGGTGACAAGAAAGCTGCAGCTCAGCAACTGTAGCCCTTTAAACAGATTGTGTGCATGCTGCGTGTTAAGTTGCTCAGTTGTGTCTGACTCTTTTGAACCCCATGGACTGTAACTCGCCAGGCTCCCCTGTCCATGCCTCTGAAAAGGGAAAAGATAAGACAACAGTACATGGAGTGATGGTCTCGAGCACTCATGACCTCCTTGGAGAAAATATTTTTTGAGAGACCATCTATCTGATTAGAAAGCAGCATCCGTGACATAAACCTGTGTTGCTCTTTCTGTGGGCTTGTACTAGAAGGCCTGTGCTCACTGAGAAGAAAAAAAAAAAAAAAAAAGACTGTTCCTATAAACTTGTGACAAAAAAAGCCATAAAAGCCACTACAGATGGTCTGAAATGTTTATTCTAATACTTCCCTGATCAGGAGGAGAACACAGGAAGCTTTGCAAGGTTCGAGAAATTGTTGACAATGCGGAGAATCCATTTTTTTCTGCCTTGTGTAAAGCTAAAGATTAATTGGAAGGAAGCACATTGGTCTAGTTGTGCTAGAATGGATGTTTTTAATGTTTTATTGTGCTAAAATATGTATAGCATACAATTTGACATTGTAATCATTTCTACCTGTATTGTTCAGTGGTATGAATTACATTCACAGTGTGGGATAACCTTTACTTCTATTTCCAAATTGTTTTCATTCTCCCCAAAGAGAAAGTTTGTAACCATTAAACACTGACTCCCCACTCCCCCTGTCTCTGGTGACCTCTATTCTACTTTCTGTCTTCCTGAATCTACCTATGGGGCGAAGTACCTTTATGATCCAGAAAGCAGTAGAAACTAGTCTTAGGTGAAAGGACTTAATTTTGTAGACAAGTGAAGCCATACAATGTTTCGGAGCAAGAAATACGATCTGATCTATATGTAGCTTCCGGAGCTTCATCTGGCAGAAGTTTGTGGGATGAATCGGGGTCTGGAGACCAGTTGAGAGGCTGTTATAAAGCTGGGGTAAGGAGCATTAGGAGCTGCTACTGAAATGGAAAAGAAGATTTAGGAGACGTTTTGGGGAATATTTGGGAGGAAGCCGCTACATGACCTGGCAAAATTACCTTGGGGAGAAAGGGGGGATGGAGGGGAACAGATGTTTTGAGTCTAAGTAACTTGTGTGATTGCTTTGTAAGCTATACTTAAATTCAGCTTCTGTGAAAAAGTCACAAAAACAGTTATGTAAATTATCAACGCAGAATATAAGAAAAAGGTCAGTATGAGGTGTGATGTTCTTTTAGGATAAAGCCAAACTAAAGAACAAAGAATTCTATCTTCTCTTAAACTTCACGGTTCATATAATGCGGCCCTTCATGGGAAGGGGAAGAGGTAAGGATGGGTGATCAGTCACTCTAGAGTGATGGAAGGTGACAGCCCAGGGCGTGAGAGGGAATTAATTCTGTACAGAAGATCAGTCCTCCTGGAGGAGTATGCTGTGGTCAGTGCTGGACAATAGTAAGGGTGAGATCATAGCTAGGGGCCTGGAGTCTCGAGTTCAAATCCCACTCTGTCACATCCTGGCTGTGTGGCCTTGGTCAAGCTACTTAACCTCTATGAGCCTCTGACATAGGGAGTCATAAGACTATCTATTTCATTGGGTTGTTGTATAGATGAAATGACTTAGCATTTCTTGGGTGCTTTTAGAAGTACCGAGCTCATGTAAATGCTTTGTAAGAATTTGCTGCCATTACTATTATTGTTATTAGGCTAATTTAAAATATAAACCAAGATAAATGTTTCCCTGTAAGCTTGAACAATATAGTTTACCAAGAAAATCAGAAATGAAGAAATTACAGAGTTTCAGAAGCAGCCATATGGCTCAAATATCTGTTTTCTGTGGTTTGAGTTAACCAAGAATACTGACTTCCACGTCAATGCTAATTATCCATTTTCGGGTTAAAAGTTATTTTTTCAGCACATAATCAGCATCATTGTAACTCACTTTTGAAGATTTGTTGACTTGGACTTTTTGTAATAAGATATTTAGATTATCTCCGTGGCTGGGTCTCCCTTTTCTTTTCCCCTCCTGACATGTGATATTGAGTTGAGCGCATAGTAAGGGTTGAACCGTCATATGGTTGACTAAATGAAGGAAATAATAAATTACCTTTATGCTTTCCAGTCATCCACATCTGTAATTGGGAATGCGAATTTAAATAGATCTTTTGCTTCACTTGTAACTGAAATCAGGGACTGTGTTTTGAAGGTCATATTTAGCTTTCAGGGGCTTGTGGTAAAGAACCGACCTGCCAGGGCAGGAGACATAAGGGATGCGGGTTCTGTCCCGGCGTGTGGAAGATCCTCCGGAGAAGGAAATGGCAACCGACTCCAGTATTCCTGCCTGGAGAATTCCATGGACAGAGCAGCCTGGCGGGCTATAGCCCATCAGGTAGCAAGGAGTCTAACTAAGCACAGCACAGCACAGCACATTCAGCTTCTAAATAGTGGGTTTTCCTATGATTTTCGTTCCTGGAAAATTCAGAAGACTCCCAGATTTGCTGTGTTTAACTTCAAGTACCTCCACATCTCCTTTGCCCAGCTGCATGCCACCTTCCCCACCCAGCCAAGAATTCCTAATCGCCAGGTGGGCTTGGGGCCCCCGGGAACCGAGCTCCTGCGCTTCCTGGACTTTGCGAGACCCGGCGGGCACTGCTGCCCTCTGCTGGTGACCGCGCAAAACACCGCTCTCCATTCGCATCATCTGGGCTTCTCAGAGGACGATCTCTGAAAACTCCCTTACTCCGACCCTGAACCCTGTACAAAAAAGAAAAGTTCAAAATCAAAGCAATACTAAGTGGTATAGATGAACAATGCACGTCCATCACAGTTCTGATTTTTCCTGCCATTATACCACAGTTCTTGTTTAAATAAGACTTTGCTGGTGGCTCAGATGGTCAAGAATCTGCCTACAGTGCAGGAGACCCAGGTTCTGTCCCTGAATCAGGAAGAGCCCCTGGATAACGGAATGGCAACTGACTTCAATATTCTTGCCTGGAGAATCCCATGGACAGAGGAGCCTTGGGCCTGGTGGGCTACAGTCCATGGGTTCACAAAGAGTCGGACACGACTGAGCGACTAATACACACTTATTTAAATGTTGACTACTTCGTTCCAAAAGTTCGCTTTCTCCCACCTCTGCTTTCCTGGTTGTGGATACAGCGGTGGAATGGGCTGGTTGTGGATACAGCACCATTGTGGTAAAGAACCGGTTTGCTGGTTGTGGATACAGCGCCATTTCGATGTGTCCAGTGTGGTGTTTTCCAAGTTTTCACAAGTAGAAATTGGAATTTAGATGCCATAAGTTCTAGACTGGTCGCACGACGTTCAGCAGTGCTCTGTGGTTTGTCTTAGATTCCTGATAACAAAAGTCAGAGACTCACCCTTTTCTTCTCTTTTCATGTTTCACGTCCTAGTGGTTACCTGTAAATTCATACCTCTTTCTAACAGCTTTCCTCTTAGTCCCATTGACCGTTTTTGTTGTTAAATGATAACATTTGATTTCTGGAGATCACTCCACATCGACTCATAAGGATTTTTTTATTCTTGTTTAGCGCAGCCTGCTGCTTCAACATGTATAACGTGCTGTTGTTATTTTGACCACTTTCCTGTATTAGGGCATTTAAACCGTTTGCAGTATTGTACAATTGTGCTGCCATGAATAAGCTTGTGTGTTTGTGTATGAGTGGAGGTGTATCTTCAGGGTAGCTTTTCATAAGTGGCATTCCTGGGTCAGAGGGTGAGTGTAGTTTTGTTCAGTTTCACCAGACTGTCCTCCCCCCGGGGCAGAGGCTCCCTCTGAGACTGTTAGTGACTAGGATTTATTGTAAGGATACCTGGGGGCGGGGGAGGGAAGGAGGAAGGTAGGTAGGTAGGTCAGTAAGAATGGACAAACGGGCATTTTAACCATGTGGCTCTATCTCATGAGGACTTGGGAAAATAGTCTGGTTGGCAAGGTGGAGGCATATACTGGATGGACCTCTTGAGATGATTAGAAATGGTAGCACAACTCAGCTTGTAGAGACAGGGTTGCTACTGGTTCTGGACCTAAGCAGCAGTCCTCCCTGGTGGCTCAGATGGAAAAGAATCTGCCTGCAATGCAGGATTCCTGGGTCAGGAATATCCCGTGGAGGAGGGCGTGGCTACCCACTCCAGTATTCTTGCCTGGAGAATTCTATGGTCAGAGGAGCCTGGCGGGCTACAGGCCAAAAGATCACAGAGAGCTGGACACGACTGAAGCGACTCAGCACTGGACCTAGGGCTGACCTTGGCCCTTTAACAGCCTGGTTGATGACTGTTCACTCCCGTGCACCTGCCCTTGCTTGTGACACCACTCTTGCCTGTCTCTCTGCTCTTCTTACACCGCCATCTGAGTCCTTGGCTCTGTAGGACATACAACCCTTCGTCCTGCTCCTTCTGGCCATGGTTTCAGCTCGCACTTAACTTTCTGACTGATTGTGGCCACTCTGCCTGCATGCCTATTTCATGCTGTGGTTTCTGGGTGCCCTGTATCTTCCCTTCGGGACAGAACTGGTCACACCAGGGCATCTCCTAGGCCATCTACAGTTCACACGGGATGTCATGTGTCCCCCTAGGGCAGCCTCTCCAGAGGGGCTATGGGTGGAAAGAGAAATATGACAGGAAACAGGATTGATATTGATATAATTGAACAATTCACCAGAAATGGGAGTGTGGCTGCTCTGAAGACTTTACCTATTATGTTCTCAACAACTACACAGGCCAGTTGTAAATCTCTGCTTTTTCCTATCAACATTCTTATTTTTAAGCTGGGAAGAGGAAATTAAAAAGTTATCACATGGTCCGTCACTCCTTATGTTGTATATAAAGGAAGGTGATTACTAATGAAAGTAAGAAAGTTGGTACAAGGTAACTTCCTTAAAGGATGGTCCTAAACCAAGCCCCTCATGTTGATCTTACCCTAAACGTCAGTTCAAAAAAAGCCTTTCTTTACCATCTCTCCCCTGTTGGCTCAGATGGTGAAGAACCTGCCTGCAGTGTGGGAAACCCAAGTTCGATCCCTGGGTCAGAAAGATCCCCTGGAGAAGGGAATGGCAACTGACTCTGGTTTTCTTGCCTGGAGAATTCTGTGGACAGAGGAACCTGGCGGGCTATGGTCCATGGGGTTGCAAGCAGCCAGGCATGACTGGGTGGCTAACACTTTCACTTGGCCATCTATCCCATGAATGTGTTTATCGCACTATTCTGACCACTGTCTGAATAATTTACTTAGTGGTTTGTTGTTGATTTGCCCCTCCCGTTCCGTCCCCACCAGAACAGAAGCTCCATAAACAGCATGTACTGGTCTGCCCTGCTCGCATGGCACCCAAATCACTGCTCAGCACATAGTAGGAGCTTATAAATTTTTGTTCAAGAAATCAATATACTAATGGGGAGGCTGTGTGAAAGTGTCATGCGGTGTGATGCATTTGACACTTCCTGCTGTGTGCAAGTGGCTTCTAGTCATCAAAAATTAAACGGATATTGGTTACATCGGTTACTCAAAACCTCAAAACCAGCTCCAGGAATAAGAGCATTTTGTAAGCTCTCTTCTTCCTCCAAAATGCTCTTGTGCAGAGGTGCCATTTAGCGAGGGAAAAACGCGCATGCTACATGGTTTGACCTTTATGCTGCAGTAACACTGGTATGTAGTGTGTTCTGAGCTGATGCCCTTAGTAAACTCAGCATCCTCTGAGCTGCCCACCAGCAGGGACCCTAGCAGCAGCCGAGGGAACTGCGCCTGTATAAACCCATCTCAGTCTTACCCAGGGAACCCGTAATCAAGCCTCATCTCACATCATGTCTTTGAAAATTCAGTGAAAAAGCTCAGAGTGCATGTAATTAAAAGTGAGCATCGCCACAGCCAAGCAGATAAAGCTAATTATACACTAAGAGGACCCTTCTTTAATGCGGCGGGCATGGCCGTAGTCATCCCATCAACAGCCCTCGGGGCCCGGTGTACAGGGAGCTGACCGCGTTCTGCTCAGAAAGAAAGACTCCAGTCCCCTGAAACAGGACACCCTTCTCAGAGCCAAATGCTCTCACATAAAGGGAAAGCACAAATGCGGAGGAGGAGGAGGGCCCGCTCGGTCGGATGTCTAACTGAAACCAGGCTCTCGGAAAAGAGCTCATTGTGACCGTCGTCATAAATGAAGAACGTGTGATTTTAAAATAAACCCTAGAAGCAGAACTTAAAAGAGGACGACACACATGCCCAGACCCCTCCATAGGCCAGTGTCAAGTCAACATTTTAATTTCTACAGGGCAGAAGCTTAAAAGAGGAGATGTGTTTAGTTTTCCCTCCATGAGACAACAAAGACCCCAGACTTGACGCTTCTCTAGAAGCTTCTGTGTAGAACTAGTTAATCCAGTCAAATTGAGTTAATGGCTACAGAGAGGTTGATGGAATGGGCAATTTCCTGTTCAATAATGAGCTGTCAATACGGAGCAAAGAGCTACTTTGATCAAATCAATCTTAGCAACAGTTCAGGGTTCCATTGATTTCTCTGCAATCAGTGGGGACAGTGTTAAAAAGTAAAGGAAAATACAGAGCTTACTGGAAATATGTCTCCTCTGAGAGCCAGGCAACAGGACCTGGGCCAGGGCATCCAGGAGCATTGGCATCTGGCTGGTGACAAGTCACAGGATCCCCGATGATTTAGGTCTTTGGACAATTGTAGTCCAAGTTGAGTTATGAATCCATAGTAGAATTGGAAGGCGGAAAATGCCAGGCACGTATAACTGAAAGGGCTTTCCAGGTGGCGCTAGTGGTAAAGAACCTGCCTACCAGTGCAGGAGACATAAAGGACCTGGGTTTGATCCCTGGGTTGGGAAGATTTCCTGGAGGAGGGCATGGCAGCCCACTCCAGTGTTCTTGCCTGGAGTATCCCATGGACAGAGGAGCCAGGTGGGCTACAATCCAGAGTCACGAAAAGTTGGACATGACTGAAGCACCACAGCAGGCATGCACACGTATAATTGCAGCTGCCTTCTCTACATTAATGACTATGAATACAGGTTTTGCCTGGAAAATCCCGTAGATGGAGGAGCCTGGTGGGCTGTAGTCCATGGGGTCGCTAGAGTCGGACACGACTGAGCGACTTCACTTTCACTTTTCACTTTCATGCATTGGAGAAGGAAGTGGCAACCCATTCCAGTGTTCTTGCCTGGAGAATCCCAGGGATGGGGGAGCCTGATGGGCTGCCGTCTATGGGGTTGCACAGAGTCGGACATGACTGAAGTGACTTAGCAGCAGTAGCAGCAGCATACAGGTTTTCTCTTAAATCTATAATGAGATTTTGATCATATATTCAATTCTTATCACAAATCTCAGTCTCTGATGATCATTTTTGGGAGGTTGAGGGCATTCTTTGGTTCCTTGCTGATTTGAATTTGTCTCCCCCCGCCCCACCGCCCCTTCTTTGAATTGAAATACTTCATATCTTACCTCCAAGTTTCAAAACACTGGCTAATACTTATATTGGATTTGTTTAGAGCTAGGCTTCACCTGAAATCATAAATCAGGTGACAGAAGTGAAGATTTTCACATAATTTCCTGAGAAATTTATCTTCATGTAAAAAATGTGAAAAGTGAGGTGAGATAAATAAATGACAGCTAAAAGCATCCCAAGTATAAAAGTCAGCATTTCTCTTGTGTTCCTTGTAACCAGTCTACTATTTTCATTCCAGAGTGTTCATGGCCATCAGAGCTCACCCTCTTGTCTGTGGGGTTAAAGTAATTCCTCAAACGGAAAATCTCTGCCAACTTCATGTCTATTGCTTCGGTGATGCCAACCAGCCATCTCATCCTCTGACACCCTCTTCTCCTCCTGCCCTCAGTCTTTCCCAGCATCAGAGACTTTTCCAATGAGTCAGCTGTTTGCATCAGGTGACCAAAAGACTAGAATTCTTTAGTCTACATTAATGACTATGAATACAGGTTTTGCCTGGAAAGGACTTTGCCTGGAAGGACTCAGCATCAGTCCTTCCAGGGAGTATTCAGGGTTGATTTCCCTTATGATTGACTGGTTGAATCTCCTTTCTGTCCAGGGTCTCTCAGGAGTCTTCTTAGGTGCCACAGTGCTAAGGTATCCATTGTTTGGTGCTCTGCCTTCTTTATGGTCCAGCTCTCACAACCGTATGTGACCACTGGAAAGACCATAGCCCGGCCTATACGGACCTTTGTCGGCAGAGTAACGTCTCTGCTTTTCAGCACGCTGTCTAGGTTTGTCATAGCTTTCCTGCCGAGAAGCAGTTGTCTTCTGATTTCATGGCTGCAGTCACCATCCTCAGTGATTTTAGAGCCCGAGAAGAGGAAATCCGTCGCTACTTCCACCTTTCCCCCTTCTATTTGCCATGAAGTAGTGGTAACCCCACTACTACATGGGGTACCCCATGGTTAGGATGCCATGATCTTACATTTTTTTTGGTAACATTTTGTTTTAAGCCAGCTCTTTCACTCTCCTGTTTTCCCTCATCGAGAGGCTCTTTAGTTCCTCTTTGCTTTCTGCAATTAGGGCAGTACAGCAGGCCCTTCTGTCTTTGGAATTTTCCAGGCATGAACATTGGAGTGGGTTTATAGTGTTATGATGGCATAAAGAGTATTTACAATTGAGCCATGGATTATTTCAGAAACTTTTTTTTTCCTGTACAACTTTGGTGCAGTTGGGATTAATAACTGTCCTGTGGGTTTAAGGCATAGTTTTCTAAATTCCTATCTCAGACCTGGACTCTTGGGCAAGAGTATAAATCTATTCTCCATATTTTCAACCTCATCATGTATTTGATCTGTTTGTTCTTTTTGGAGATTCCCTTCTAGAGACCTCTGCTCTATTTATTCACTAATTCACTCATTCATAACATTTTTGTGGATGCCTGCTAGGTACCAGGCCATCTTCTAGGTACTGGATGTGCACAAAAGATAGATTTCTTATTTTCCTGGAGTTTACATTGGAGTTAGAGGAGACAGAAATAAGCAATAAGTATAATAAAAAATGGACTTCCCTGGTGGGTCAGTGGTAAAGAATCCACCTGCCAATACAGGAGATTCAGGTTCAATCCTTGGGTTGGGAAGATCCCCTGGAGAAGGAAATGGCCACCCACTCCAGTATTCTTGCCTGGGAAATCCCATGGACAGAGGAGCCTGGCAGACTGCAATACATGGGGTCAGAAAATAGTTGAATGTAACTTATTGACTCAATGACAACAAATATTAAAAAAGTATTATTTTAAACAATGGTACATTGTATGGGGGGAAGAAATCAAGCTTGGTGAGATGGATTGTGAGTGCAGGAAGAGGAGCATAATGAAATTATAAACACAGGGGTTGAGAGAGGTGACATCTGAGCATCTTTGAAGGCGTGAGTGGGTCCTAGGGAAGCATGTTCCAGGCAGAGGGAAGGGTTAGGCAACAGCTGTGATAGACAATATGCCTGGTGTGTGAGGGCAACAGCTAGGAGCCGACAGCTGCAGCAGAGTGAGTGAGGGGAGAACTGGCGAAGGTGACAGCACAGAGATACTGGGAAGCAGCATCTCACAGGGCCTTGTGGGGCAGTGGGGACCTTGAACTTTATTTATTTGTTTATTTTTATTGGAGTGTAGTTGCTTTACAATATTGTGATAGTTTCTGCTGCATTGTGAAATGAATCAGCCATCCGCACACACAGATCCACCCTCTTGGACCTCCCCACCCCGACCCTCCCACGCCTCTAGGGCATCACAGAGCCCCTGAGCGGAGCTTCTTGTGCTTTATCGCAGGTGGCCACTTTTTTACGCAGAGCAGTGTATTCCTCTCCCAATGCATCCCACCCTGCACTTCCCCGCACCACATCCACATGTGGGTTCTCTATATCTGAGTCTCTGTTCCCGCCCTGCAAATAGGTTCCTCTGTACCATTTTTCTGGATTCCATGTATATGTGTGAATATACAATGCTTGTTCTTCTCTTTCTGACTTACTTCACTCTGTGTGACAGACTCTGGGTCCATCAACGTCACAACAAATGACTCCGATTCAGGGAACTTGAACTTGAAAAGGATCACACCATGCTAGCTGTTCTGTCAAAAAGAGCACAAGGAAAGATGCTGAGAGAACAGCTAGGAGACCACAGTGATCCAGGTGATGGGATGGACCAGGGTGTTCACAGGAGAAATGGAAAGTGGTCAGACTCTGGATAGATTCTGAAGTGTTACAGTCAGATTTCCTAGTGAACTGAGAGGAGAGGAGAGGAGAGAGAAAAGGAGATACCAGGGAGAATCCACTTCCTGCTCCAGTCTTCCTGTAGTTTGCTAGGTGAGGCTGTCATCCTGAGCGCTCTCTGTTCCATCCCAGGGGTTCCTCTCCTCTTGGTTGGATTCCCGGTTTTCTGGGTAGAGTTTCTCCTCTGTGACTTTCTTCCTGAGAACGGGTGCATGGGATGTACATTTGAGAGTTTTGTGGGTCTTCCAATGCTCATATTCATTCTGTAATAAAGGCTGAGAATGGGATTCTAGAGTGGAAATCTCTTTGTCTTGATCTTTGAAGGCCTTGTCCCATGGTCTTCTGGTCCACAATGTCACATTTCAGAAAATACAAGTCATTCTGATTCTTACTCCTTTCTAAGTGACCTTTTATTTCACTATTTTTTTTTTCAAGTGTTGGCCATTCTATTCTATCCTATTCTTGGCTGCACTGCAGCTTGTGGGATCGTAGTTCCCGATCGAGGATTGCACTCCGGGCCACGGTAGTCAAAGTGCCAAGTCTTAACCCCTGAACCCCCAGGGAATTCCCTTTTCTTTTCTTTGAAAACCTTTGGAATTCTCTCTTTGTACTCAGTGTTCTAAGTTTTCAGAGAGAGGTATCTTTAAAAAAAAATCCGTGTTGCTGACTGCTCAGTGGATTCTTCCCACCTAGAGATGCCCTGTGCTTCAGCTCTAGAATATCTCTTAGTTTCTACTATTCTCTCTTTCTCAGACTCTTGTTCAGGTGGTGGCTGTCCTGACTGCTACTGTCTGAACACCCTCAGGGAGTTTCCCACTTCGGATTCTCCAGGAGAAAACAATTTGCCTAACCAGCTCGAGTTGAGACAAACCAAATGAGTCATGAACTTCCAACCAGCCAGTGTGTCAGTTTCCTTCAGCTTCACTTCATCGGATCAGCTTTGGGTCACGTGACAGAGGGGTACTCCTGAGAGGCATTTGGGGACAGGCTTATTTCATTCAGATAGAGATAGTTGGAGATATTCTTTGCTGTCAAATCTTTGGTTCAAGTAATAGATCCTGGGCTAGAATTTTTTTTTTTTTTTGCCCAAGTAAGTTGTAAAAATATTTTAAATATGATATACATTTCTCTTTATATGAACATTCTAGATGGATCAAAGATTTAAGTGCAGAAAGCGACAAAGAACAAAAGAGAAAAGCATCAATATGCTAGAGGAAAACACGGGTGAATATTTTTTAAACCATGGTGTTGGAAAGGTCTTAATAGGACTTGATAATGCTATCAGGGAGCATAAAGGAAAAGAATCATAAATTTAACTATATAAACATTATAAACATCTATGTTTTAAAAATTCATTAAAAATGTAGAAAATGACTATAGGAAATTTTGCATTTCTTGACAAGCAGTTATATCCTGAAGATATGAACAGTGCTCAGAGATCAATCAGGAAGATTATGTAGAGGAATTGATGAAGCAAGGTAGGAGTTTAGCAAATGGGAAAATACAGGTCAGCACAAATGTGAAAAGAAATTCAACCTCATAATAAGAGAAACGTAATGGAAAGCAAAACATGTTTTGTTGCTGAAGATTAAAATGGGTGAAGAAAAGGTCTTGGCAGAGAGGGAAACAGGCTCTCTGTTTAATGTTGGTGGGAATGTGAGTTGGTATCTAATTTTTAGAAAAATAATTTATATAATCCTTATCTACTATGTCAAAATATAAAATGTACAGACCCTGTTAATTAACAGTTTTACTTCTAGGGATTTGAGGTAAGGAATAACAAACCAAATGTGGAAACATATGCACATAGATGATCAACTTGATGGTATCTGAAAATGAGAGTGAGAAAATGAAAAATATTCAGATGATAGGAGTTACGGATTGAAAGAGGAAAAGCTGGCACATACGAGTAATGGACTCCTGTGTAGTCATTAGAGGTGATGATGTTAATCCATATTTACTGGCATGAAAAGACATCTACCCTACATGGTGAGTGAACAAAGCAGTTCATAAGGTACACGTTCAAAATGAGCCTATTAATATGTAACCTAGATGGGTTTCAGTGGAACTAAGTGTCTCTAGAATGTAAGCTCCATGCAGACAGGGCCCACATTTTCTTCACTGCTGTGTTCCCAGAGGCTATGTCCGTCCTGGTACTTTGCAACTGTGCAATAATGTTTGTGGAATGAATGAATGAAAGAGGTTTACAAGGTTCTTGGTGCTTAGGATGCTTAGTCGCTCAGTCCTGTCTGACTCTCTGCAGTCCAATGGACTGTAGCCTGCCAGGCTCCTCTGTTCTTGAGATTTCCCAGGCAAGAATACTGGAGTGGGTTGCTATCTCCTACTCCAGGGGATTTTCTCAACTCAGGGATCGAACCCCTGTCTTTTGCGTCTCCTTTGCTGGCAGGCGGATTCTTTACCACTGCACCACCTGGGGAGCTCCAGAAGGTTAGCATGGAGGAGTGTTGGCAATTTTTTCTGTGCTCTCAGCATTTTCCTTGTCATTTGAGTTGCCTTCAAAATATTTATTTTTTTACCAAAAACAGACACGATATTAAAAACATATGGTAATGCCTTCTGCTGGTGAGAATGTTACGGTTCCAAATGGTTCAGTGGCTGTGTAAATGGTTTAACTCTCTCTGAAAAGCATTTAATATTCAATATCTGAAAATCACAAAGCATGTCTTCTTTGTGCCGATCAAACCTGAATGGGAATTTATGCTAAGGGGAAAAAAATGTAAAATACAAAATACCCTGTGCATTCCAAGGTATTCACCTTGGTTTTTATAATAGGAAGATAACAACCTTAGACAACCTAAAGGCATTTCTAATGGAAGGAAGAGTAAAAGTAAATTACGGAAATCCACTGGGTGGAATTTCACGTAACCTTTACCAGTACTGAAGACTGTAGCAATATGAACAAAAAGAGGCTGAAAATATAGTCATGCAACAATTTAAATTATGAATAAACATATGGTGCTATGGTGTTAAGACTGGAATCTGGGAGCTACTTTCTGAGAAGCATGGAAGGAACATGGATTTTAGACTCTTGGTTGATCATGTTCCCTAACTTATTTGTGCTTTGTTTTTCTTATCTACAAGATGGGGTAACAGTACTACTTCCTAGTGTTAAGAGAATTAAAATGAGTTCCTCATAAAAGTGAAAGTCTTCACAGATATAAAGAGAACAAACTAGTGGTTACCAGTGGGGAAGAGAATTGAAGGGCGTTTCAGGAGAGGGGAGTGAGAGGGACAGACCATTAGATATAAAATAAGCTACAAGGATCTGTTGTACAACATGGGGAATACAGCCTATTTTTTAAAAATAATAACTATAAATGGAGTCGTTGTTTAATTGCTAAGTCACGTTTGACTCTCTTGCCACTTAATGGACTGCAGCCGCCAGGCTCCTCTGTCAGTGGGATTTCCCAGGCAAGAATACTGGAGTGGGTTGCCATTTCCTCCTTCAGGGGATCTTTCCAACCCAGGGATCAAACCCACATCTCCTGCATTGCAGGTGGATTCTTTATCGTTGAGCCACCCGGGAAGCCCACTGTAAATGGAGTATAACCTTTAAAGCTTATATAATATTGTACAGCAACTATGCTTCCATATCTTTTAAGAAATGGGTATAAGAAGAAAGGTAAAAGGGGAAGAGTAGGGCCTAGACAACTGCAGTCGTTTTTTGTTGTGGTGGTTACTGTTGTTGTTATTATTATATTTTCAAAATCCTCAAGATTGCCAGCCTCTATTAATCACAAACGGATTGGAAAGTGAAATAGCTAAAAAATGGAGGGAGAAAGAGGTTCAGGAAATCCAACTTTGGAGGTGGGGACCACCCTCCCTGGGACTCTCCTAACTCAGAGGCGGGGAAAACCGCGGGGCCGGGGTGGGCATATACGGGAGTGTCCAGCAGGGGGCGCTGCGGGCGGAGGCGGAGCTGGGACCGGAAGCCGGGCTGGAGGCGTCCCGGCGCAGTCGGGGCCTCCTCCTACTTCCGCCGCCGCCGCCGCCGCCGTCGCCGGTCTCGGCTGAGTTGTCGGCTGTGAGTTGCCGTCTGTTCGGAACCGCTGCTGTCGCCGCCGCGATGCCGCTGGAGAACCTGGAAGAGGAGGGTCTGCCCAAGAACCCGGACCTGCGCATCGCGCAGCTGCGCTTCCTGCTCAGCCTGCCCGAGCACCGCGGGGACGCGGCGGTCCGCGACGAGCTGATGGCAGCCGTCCGCGATAACAGTGAGGCCCGCGGGAGCGCCGAGTCAGCGGCCTAGGCCCGGGCGGCCCCGCGCTCCCCAGCCTGAGGGGTTTACCCCGACGGGGACCCCGAGATCAGACCTGGCTTATCCGCACCTCGGGGCTTTCATTTTCTCAGCACCTCCAGGCTTTCAGAGTGGTGTGCTGCTCTGTGCGCCTCCCGCCTTGGGACCAGGTTGGGGGTATCCCGAGTTGTTGAGCACCGAGCCAGAGACAGGGCTTATTGTCATTAGCGACTGGTCTCGGGGACGTTAGCATTGCCGGTGGAGGGTAAACTTGGCATCGGTTCCTTTTGCCCTTCCCAGTAGTGATGGCAGCGGACGCTATAGCCTTAAGTGCACGGGTCTGAGGTGTTTGTGGCTGTAAACAAGCTCGCCCTTTCTCTCAGTACAGCAGCCACCGAGAGGCAGACCAAGGGTTGCCCTATCCCCGGCCCTAGGAGAGGGCGGCGGTGACAGGCTTGGTCCTGATGTTGGCCTCCCAGTAGCAAGCACCTCGTGGTGCCCAGCCCTTTCCTGCTAATGGGCAGGGGTCCGGCGGACGACCTCACAGCTTGTGTGGGAGGAAGAAGATGGGGGTAAGCACGCCTAAGTCACACCCCTCTTGCTCTCTCTCAGACATGGCTCCTTATTACGAAGCCTTGTGCAAGTCCCTGGAGTGGCAGATGGACGTGGACCTGCTCAACAAAATGAAGAAGGCGAACGAAGACGAGTTGAAACGTTTGGATGAGGAGCTGGAGGATGCAGAGAAGAATCTGGGGGAGAGCGAAATCCGAGACGCGATGATGGCAAAGGCGGAGTACCTCTGCCGGATAGGCGACAAGGTGGGTGAGGTGGTCTCTCCTGTCTGTGTAGCCTGAAGTGGGCACTGTTCAGGGTCTCATTTTAAACATTAAGTACCCTCTTCCCAAAACTGCACAGGTAATCTGCTTACCTGAACTAGTGAATAGTGCAGAAATGAACGAAGAAAAAGTTAATGGTTTTCTTGCTACACTGTTCTCTCCTCGGCCCCCCAGACAGCAGCCAGGTGTGTATTCTTCCCCATCTCTCCTTGTGATTCAGAGAAGTGCGTGTGCGGACATGCGTGTCTGCTGATGTTGCCAAACTTGGATGTTTCCGTAGTTTATTTTTGTAGCTTGTCTTGGTTGGGAAGCGCTGGTTCTGGTGCTTCCCAGAACCAGTGCTTTACGCAAGTAATTGTCTGTTTGTAAGAAACTAAAATCTTAGGGTTAATGCTGAAGTTTTATTTGCTCTTTCTTTTTTTCTGCCTCCTGAGAGATTATCTTTTTAATTCTCTTCTTGTACGTTTGTAGTCACGTGTAGGCACTTGTAGAAATTGGGCAGTATTGGTTTAAAAGGGTTGTTTTAAAGTGTATCGAAGTGTACTCATGCTGTGCTGTTTACTTTTTCTTTCAAAATTCTGTCTGGGTGACCGTCCATGTTAGTGCTTAGCTCTTGCTCATTCTGGTTGACTGCTGGTTAGTAGTCCGTTGTAGCAGGGTGATGCTGTGCTTTATTTAACTATTCAGTGGTTGGACCCCTGTGGTGTTTTCAGCTGTTTTTGCTAAGATAAGCTGCTGCTGTAAAACTGTGCTTGTGTGTGCCTCTGTGTACATATGCTTGTGTCTCTCCAGCGTGTACCCTGAGATGAAATCTCAGGGACAGAAAACAGTCCTTGTCTTAGTATCTGTGACTGTTCTTCAGCCCAGCAGCCAACCTAACTTATGCTATCGGCGTAAGAGGGGCACCTGCAAGTATTGGGTCTTTTAAATTTTTTAACCTAGTTGTTGTATAATAGTGGTTAAGAGGATGGGCTTTGGATGTCCTTGACTGTAAGCATTGTACCCTGAAGTGTTGAGATAATGGATAACATGGCATTAACTTTAAAAAATTGAGTACTGTGGACTCTTGGATCAGATTGCCTGAGTTCTGTTTCTGGCTTCAGTAATCATGATTTACTTAACTGGATGAGTTTCCTCAGCTATTAAATAGGAATAATGATAGTTCCCAGGGGCACAGGAGTTAGACTAGTACCTTGGCAAAGTGCTGAAATGTTAAGTGATCTGAACTGTTATTTATTATTTGATTTAAATTTAAAACAAGTTTATTTTTTTCCTGCTGACTATAGATTTAAGATCTGGTTATTGTAAAAGTTGAAAAGTACAGAACAGTTTAAAATATAGCTAGTATAGTTTGAACAGGATGCAGTATTATGAATGAATGAGAAATGTCAAGCTTTTGATTCAGGCCTTGAGGAATTCCAACAAGGATACGCTGGAATCCACATTTTGTCCATTGGTGGTGTTCTAATAATATAGTCCATGTCTATGCAATAGCATTCTTCTAAAATGAGGAGTTTTCTTTGTTCCTCCGTTTGTTTTTTGTCTGATCTTTATTTTCTGTTGGCTGTGCTGCATCTTCGCTGCTGTGTGCGGCTTTCTCGAGTTGCAGCGAGCAGGGGCTGCTACTTGTTGTGGTGGCTTCTCTGGAGGAGCGTGGACTCCAGGGCTCTCCGCCTCAGCAGTCGTGTCGCACTGGGCTAGTTGCCCTGTGGCACACGTGGATCCTCCCAGACCAGGGATTGAACCCGTGTCTCCAGCATTGGCAGGTGGATCCTTACCCACTGCGCCACCAGGGAAGCCCTACTTTGTTTTTAATATTTTATTCTATTTACTAAATAATCAACTTGGTGGCTTTTTATTTCTCACTGTACTGTATTGATTATAGTCATTATTATTTTTGGTGGTCAGTTTGTTATAGATTTGTTAGTGTAAGTTCCTTTAAGATGGTTTCTTTGTCCTTTTGACATGATCTCATTGGTCTTCCCTATTTTCTCATAAAACAAGATGTCACAGGCTCACGTCGTTTTCTTTCTTCTTTTTTTCTTTTTTGTTGTTTTTGGTTTTTCTGGCCACGTCACACAGCATGTGGGATCTTAGTTTCTCAGCTGGGGGTTGAACCCATACCCGCAGCAGTGGGAATGCAGAGTCTTAATCCTAACTGGACCACCAGGGAAGTCCCACATATTCATATTTTTAAAGCAATGAAAACATTTTATTCCACAATGATTTGAGATGGAATTGTATATTTAAATAATCAGTTGCATTCTAAGTGATTAAGGTAAAATTTTTTAATACTCTTTAGTTGTTAGGATTGATAATTTATAGGAAAGTAAAAGCGTATTGTAATTGTTAGAGGAAAAATATTGAATATATAGAACAAAGAAGAATACTGAAACAATGGTGAATAAGTTATGAATGTGTTTTTTCCCCCTAGAATATAAGTATATGCTTAGACACATTTGATGTGTTTCTTACACTTTATACACATGGAGAGAATAGTAACCACCCAGCTTCAACAGTTACCATCTCATGGCCATACTCTTCTGTCTCCACGCCTACCTCTCCTCCCACTTTTTGCTTAGAAAATCCTAGACAGCTGTAGCTTTCAAAACATTTAACCTTTTCTCACCTGTTCGCCTTGTTCTCTTGACAGGAAGGTGCTCTGACAGCCTTTCGCAGGACCTATGACAAAACCGTGGCGCTGGGTCACCGACTGGATATTGTGTTCTATCTCCTTAGAATTGGTTTATTTTACATGGATAATGACCTCATCACTCGAAATACAGAAAAGGCCAAAAGGTACGTTTTAGTGGTGGGGGTATATTCCCTCTAAGTTACGATGCTATGAATAAGAAATTGATGGAAGAAATCTGTTTCTTTTGTTTGCAACTAGTACACTTGGTCAAATAATTAATGTACTTATTTAGGAAACTATTCTCTTTATATATTACTTTTTGGTTTAAGTTGTGACAAGTTGTTCTCTCTTTCATAATAATACAAAGCTTGCAAAAAGCACTGTTTATTTCCAGATTATGACTTTTGTTTTAATTTTATAGCTTGATAGAGGAAGGAGGAGATTGGGACCGGAGGAACCGCCTAAAAGTATATCAAGGTCTTTATTGTGTAGCTATTCGTGATTTCAAACAGGCAGCTGAACTCTTCCTTGACACAGTTTCAACATTTACATCCTATGAACTCATGGATTATAAAACCTTTGTGACTTACACCGTCTATGTCAGCATGATTGCCTTAGAAAGACCGGATCTCAGGGAAAAGGTAACGACTGAGTCTTTGATACTCATGTTTAGAGAATACACCATGCTTTTCCAGAATAAATAAACCATAATCATTGAAGCATACATTTGTTCTTTGAAAAACCCCTAGGTGATTAAAGGGGCAGAGATCCTCGAGGTGCTGCACAGCCTGCCGGCCGTCCGCCAGTACCTGTTTTCACTCTACGAATGCCGTTACTCTGTTTTCTTCCAGTCGTTAGGTAAGGATAGAGTTGTTCGTTCGGGCTGTCTTCATCTTATTCCTCACTCTGTCTGTGGACAACCTTAGATGATTTTTCACATATATGAAAAATACAGTGTGCAGAGATAGCTGTTGTTCTTTGGTCAGCGTGCCTAATCTTTGTCCATTCTTGTTAGACGCTGATCAAATATCTTTTTGTGTGGTCCACAAGGTAAGATTGATGGTTACATTTTTTTAAGGATTATTTAACAAAACAGAACACAGAAAAATGCATGACAGTTCTGCGGCCTCACCAGCTAGAGAGATCAGCTGTCTGGTTCTCTGCCGAGGAAGTATGCCTGACCCCTGAGCACGAGTGAGCAAGTGGTTCTAAGCATTGAGTGTTTTGGCGACTGATGTATGGGAATTTGACTCTCCTTTCAATTGAGTTAGCTGTGCATTAGCTGAGTCTTTGTGCTGATTTGCAAATCATTTTCAAGGGATGTTGGTTGAGAAAATGTGTTGAATGTGTTTGTGGTGTTCAACCCAGGGTTCCTTCCCAGATTTTCCTAAAACTTAAAACAGCTTGGCATTGATAATTCTCTTGTCTGCTGCAAGTTTCGGAAGGTATTTGGTTAATATAAATAGGCAGCATTTACAAAACTTGGGAAAGGAGGACTCCAAATGATGATCTTTTACTTTCGAAGTGGGTGTTGGCCCAGTGCTTATGGCGTGCTTTCTCCATGCCTAGAAAGTTCGGCTGCCTTGTGGGAATTCACGTGTCTGTGCTCAGTCACATCTGACTCTGCAACTCCATGGACTGTAGCCTGCCAGGCTCTTTCTGTCCATGGGATTTTTCAGGCAAGAATTCTGGAGTAGGTTGCAATTTCATCCTCCACAGGATCTTTCCAACCCAGGGATCGAACCTGTGTCTCCTGCATTGGCAGGTGGATTCTTCACCACTGAGCCACCTGGGAAACCCCATGGGGATTCATACTCCCTTTTAGGCAGTGTGGGAACAGGGAAGGTGTGGAAGGACCTGTGTGGTCCTATCTTCTCATGTTGGCCCACACAGTTGGAAGTGTGGAATTGCCCTTCTCCCTTTTTTATGGCTATGGATCCCATGGTCTGTATTCTGCTCAAATGTGGAGCTTTCTCCTTATTCCTTTGGCCGAAGAGGTTTTTAATAAACCCTTTGTCTGCGTTCCTGGTGCTCTTATTTCATGCCCCATCTATTGACAAGGTGTGCAACCACACCAGTGCTTGCAGAACATCTTCATCACCCAAAAGATGCTCTGTACCCATCGGCAGTCACCTCCCCTTCCTGTTCGCAGCCTCTGGTCTTTCTGTCTCCATGGATTTGCTTATTTCGGACATGGCGCATAAATGGGTTTACACAGAGCCTCGTGCTCGGCTCCTTCTGCCAGCATGCTTTTGCTGTCACCTGTGCTGTAGCCTAGAGCAGAGCTTCATTCAGTTTACAGCTGAGTGACACACCGCTGCATGGAGACAGGGTTTTACTTATCCATTTATCAGGTGATGGACGTTATCATAAACAGTGTTGTAATGAATGTTTATATACAAGTTTTCGTATGGACACAGTGTATACTTTCTCCTGGGTGTATACCTAGTAATGGAATGGCTGGGTCATATGGTAACTATTTGAGAAACTGTTTGAGAAACTGCCAGACTGTTCTCTAGAGCAGCTACGCCGTTTTACCACCAGCAGCGTGTGAGTCCCAGTCCCATCCCCCCAGCCCCCACCATAATACATGTTAATTGTGTGTTTTTTTTTATTATAGGCATCTTAGTGGGTGCAGTGATACATGATGGTTTTGAATATCTCCATGTGCTTATTGGACATATGCCTTGTTTTGAAAACAAATTATTCTGGGATGCTTTATTACAGTTTTTCTCTACTGCTACCCAGAGTTATTAGGAGCAGACCTTACTTTTTTTTTCTTTGTAATGATCTTGACACGAGCACAGTGCCTGTCTGTGTCATTAAGTGCTTCGTGAAAGTGTCTGTAATTTGAGACACTTGGGATATGTACCAAATTTACTCATTTCCCAGATATTTAAAAATTTAAAAAAAACTTCATTGGAGTGTAGTTGGTTTACAGCGTTGTGTTAGTTTCAGCGGCACAGCAGAGTGACTCAGTCACACACATATTCACTCTTTGTTTATTCTTTGCTCATACGGCTTATCTCAGAATACTGAGCAGCGCTGCCCGTGCTGTCCAGCAGCCCTTGTTGGTTTACTGTCTTACAATAGTGTGTGTGTTCTTCCCAAGCTCCTGGTTTATCCAACCCCCCCTTCCCTTTGGTAACCAGAAGTGTCTATGCTAAGTCTCTTGCGTCTGTTTCTGTTTTGTAAATGAGTTCGTGTTCATCAGTCTGTAGACTAGACCAGTAAGTGATCTCATAGGCTTTTTGTCGTTCTTTGTCTGACTTCCTTCGCTTACTGTGATCATCACCAGGGCTGTGCATGCTGCTGGAAATGACATTAACTCATCCTTTTCTTCGGCTGAGTCATACTTCATTGTACATGTATGAAACGCTCGCTTGAGCCATCCATCTTCCCTGGAGCTTTTGGGTGCTTCCTGTTGAATTCAGTTCAGTCGCTCAGTCGTGTCCGACTCTTTGCGACCCCATGAATCGCAGCATGCCAGGCCTCCCTGTCCATCACCAACTCCCGGAGTTCACTCAGACTCACATCCATCGAGTCAGTGATGCCATCCAGCCATCTCATCCTCTGTCGTCCCCTTCTCCTCCTGCCCCCAATCCCTTCCAGCATCAGAGTCTTTTCCAATGAGTCAACTCTTCGCATGAGGTGGCCAAAGTATTGGAGTTTCAGCTTCAGCATCAGTCCTTCCAAAGAACACCCAGGACTGATCTCCTTTAGGATGGACTGGTTGCTAGTGTAAATGGTGCTGCAGTGAATGCTGGGTGCACGTGTCTTTCTGAAGTGAGGCTTTTCTCCACCTCAAGGCCAGGAGTGAGAGCAGGTCATGGGCAGCCTGTGTTTAGTTTCTTTAAGGAACCTCCATGTGTCCCTTCTGGTGACTGTTAACAGTTTCCATTGTGCCCCGAAAGCATAGGCAGGTTCCCTATTCTCCGTGCTCTCTCCCACATTTACTGTTTGTAGTCGTTTTTTGTTTTTTGTTTTTTTTTTTAAGCTTTTTACTTGATTTTGGAGTTGAACTGATGACTAAGATGTGACTGTTTCAGGTTCACAGCAGAGCAGCTCTGGCATCCGAACACGTGTATGCTTCTTCCCCACACTGCTGTTCGTAGTCTTTTTGATGATGACCAGTCAGACTGGTGCTAATTATTTCTTGAATAATTAGCAATATGGAGCATATTTTCATGTGCTTTCAGAAAAGGGTGGGGGGGAAAGGCAGCGTTTATCTTAAGCTGATCGCTTAAGATTGACTTGTTGAAGGTCCAGCATGCTTTGAATTGTTTTTTGATTACCTGCCCTAGGCCATTGCTTAAAGGGCAGGTGTCCTTTACAGCCCAGCAGGCCTTGTGAATTTGAAGAGTTGCCAGTATGCGCTGGGCTTGCCAGGTGGCTCAGCTGGTAAGGAATCAGCCTGCAATGTGGGAGACCTGAGTTTGATCCCTGGGTTGGGAAGATCCCCTGGAGAAGGGAGCATCTACCCACTCCAGTATTCTGGCCTGGAGAATTCCATAGACTGTATAGTCCATGGGGTCGCAGAGAATCAGGCACCTGAGCGGCTTTCCTTCTGGCTTGTTTTCAGGTGTTGTTGTGGGAAATGTCCACATGGTGGCAGCACTTCTTCACGCCCCTCTCAGGTTCCTTGGGCAGTCAGAGCCCTGGAGAAAAGTCGTGTTCCAGGGTTTTTGATAAAAGTGCAATGCACCACAGTTCTGGTCTCATGACTTCCCCCTTATGCTGCACCCCCCCCCCCCAAGAGAAATCTCAAGCCTTCCCCAACCTGCCCTGCTGAGGGTGCTATGGTACTTAGGTGGGGTAACTCAGGAAGGAGGCTGGCGGTAGGAACCGCACCCCCAGGAGACTTAGAGACCAGGTGACATTGAGAGCTCTTTCAGCCCAGAGGGTCCACCATTCTGGGGTGCACTAGGCGTGGTTGAGCTCTAGGAGGGCCCGCCTGGATCTGGAAATTGGGGTCCCATCCACAGGGGACCAGGCACTCAGGGTCCAGACGGGGCTCATTTGCTGGTACATCCTCCCTAGCTCCCTCAGCCCCAGCCCAGTCCAGCCTTGGGTCCCAAGGCTGCTCAGGCTTCAGGGGTGTGACTGCAGCCCAGGTCCCCGGGCCTGAGGGGAATACTGTTGATATTTCTGTTGTTTTCTTTTTAAATTCTATTTTTATTGTATACTGGAGTAGAGATAATTTACACTGTGGTGTTTGTTTTTGGTGTTAAGCAACCTGGTTCAGTTACAGAGATACGTACATGTATTCCTCTTCATATTCTTTTCCTATCTAGGTTATTACAGAGCGTTAGGTAGAGTTCCCTGTGTTATTTATTAGGTCCTTGTGAATTACCTATTTTACATATTGTTGTTCAGTTGCTAAATCATGTGTGACTCTTTGCCACCCCATGGACTGTACCACACCACATTTCCCTGTCCATCACCATCTCCTGGAGTTTGCTCAAACTCATGTCCATTGAGTTGGTGATTCCATCCAACCATCTCCTCCTTTGTCGCCCCCTTCTCCTGTCTTCAGTCTTTCCCAGTATCAGGGTCTTTTCCAATGAGTCAGCTCTTCACATCAGGTGGCCAAAGTATTGGAGCTTCAACATTAGTCTTTCCAATGAATATTCAGAGTTGGTTTCCTTTAGGATTGACTGGTTTAATCTCCTTGCTGTCCAAAGGACTCTCAAGAGTCTTCTCCAGCACCACAGTTCTAAAGCATCAATTCTTTGGTGCTCAGCCGCCTTTATGGTTCCAACTTTCACATCCGTACATGAATACTGGAAAAAGCATATCTTTGATCATACACACCTTTGTTGGCAAAGTGATGTCTGTGATTTTTAATATAGGTTTGTCATAGCTTTCCTTCCAAGGAGCAAGCATCTTTTAATTTCATAGCTGCAGTCACCATCCACAGTGATTTTGGAGCCCAAGAAAATAAAGTCTGTCACTGTTTCCACTTTTCCCCCTTTTATTTGACACGAAGTGATGGCACCCAGTGCCATCATTGTAGTTTTTTTAAATGTTGAATTTTAAGCCATCTTTGTCACTCTGCTGTTTCACCCTTATCAGGAGGCTTTTTACTTCCTCTTTACTTTCTGCCATTAGAGTGGTACCATCTGCATATCTGAAGTCGTTTATATTTCTCCTGGATATCTTGGTCCTGCTGGTGGTTGATCCGGCGCGGCATTTCGCATGATGTACTCTGCATGTAAGTTAAATAAACAGGTGACAGTGTACAGCCTTGTCATACTCCTTTCCCAGTTTTGAACAAGTCAGTCATTCCATGTAAGGTTCTAACTGTTTGTTCTTGATTTGCATACAGGTTTCTCAGGAGACAGCTAAGGTGGTCTGGTATTCCCATCTCTTTAAGAATGTTCTGCAGTTTGTTGTGATCCACACAGTCAAAGACTTTAGCATAGTCAGTGAAGCAGAAGTAGATGTTTTTCTGGAATTCCCTTACTTTCTCTATGATCCAGCGAATGTTGGCAATTTGATCTCTGGTTCCTCTGCCTTTTCTAAACTCAGCTTGTGCATCTGAAAGTTCTCAGTTCACATACTGCTGAAACCTACTTTGAAGGATTTTGAGCATTCCCTTGCTAGCGTGTGAGATGAGTACAACTGTGCGGTAGTTGGAGCATTCTTTGGCATTGCCTCTCTTTGGGATTGGAATGAAAACTGACCTGTTCCAGTCCTGTGGCCACTGTTAAGTTTTCCAAATTTGCTGGCATATTCAGTGTAGCACTTTGACAGCATCATCTTGTAGGATTTGAAATAGCTCAGTTGGAATTCCATCACCTCCACTAGTCTGTTCATAGTGATGCTTCCTAAAGGCCCACTTGACTTCACACTCTAGGACGTCTGGTTCTAGGTGAGTGATCTCACTATCGTGGTTATCTGGGTCATTAAGATCTTTTTGTATAGTTCTTCTGTATATTCTTGCCACCTCTTCTTAATGTCTTCTGCTTATGTTAGGTCCATACCGTTTCTGCCTTTGATTGTGCCGGTCTTTGCATGAAAGCGTCCCTTGGTATCTGTTAACCGGTTTTCAGGTTGTTGTTACAGGAAACGTCCACAAGGCGGCAGCGGTCCTCCATGCCCCCCTCCAGTTTCTTGGGCAATCGGAGCCCTAGGGAAAGTTGTGTTCCGGGGTTGTAGATTAGAGTGGAATGTGCCAGGGCTCGGGTCTTTTGACTTTTTCCCCCTTCTCCTGTACTCCCCAAAATCCCAAGACCTCTGTGAACTGTGCTCCTGAGGGTGCTGTAGTACTTGGGTAGGGCAACTCCAAGGAGGGAAGCTGCTGGTGGGAGCCTCACCACTGGGACACTTGGAGACCAGGTGACAGGTCAAAGCTCTTCCTACCCGGCGGCTCGACCGTAATCTGGGTGTTCTAGGCTTGACTGAGCTCTCGGAGGGCCCCCCCTAGATCTGGAGATTGGGGTCCCATTCACAGGGGACCAGGCACTGAGGGTCCAGGGGAGGGGGACTCCATTGCAGGCACGTCTCCCCCATTCCCTCAGCTCCACCCCAGCGCTGCCTTGGCAACAGGCTGCTCAGGCTCCAGGAATGTGACCGCATCCCGGGTCACCCAGGCCTGCAGGTAATACCATGGACATCTCTTTTCTTTTTAAATTTAAGTACTTTTTGTGTGCTGGAGTAGAGTTGATTTACCCAGTGGTGTGTTTGGTATGAAGCAAACTGATTCAGTTACATGATACATATGTGTATGCTTCTTCAGATTCTTCTCCTGTCTAGTTATTACAGTGTTGAGTTCTCTTATACAGTAGGTCCTTGTCAGTTATCTGTAAAATACATGTAATATATTACTGTGTGTGTGTGTAAACCCCAGCCTCCTAATGTATGCCTCCTCTCCCCCAACACACCTTTCCCCTTTGGTAACCAGAAGTTTGTCCTAGTTATCAAAGTGTGTGCGTCTTTGTGTTTTGTGAATGAGCTCCTTTGTATGGACTTTGATATTCTACCCATAAGTGATATCATAGGCTTTTTGTCCCTCTGACTTCCTTCACTTAGTGTGATCATCTCCAGGTCCATCCACGTTGCTGGTGAAGGCATGGGTTCATTCTTTTTTGTGGCTGAAGGAACATTCCATTATGTGTATGTACTCATAGGTATCTGTTCCTCTGCTGACAGGTTGCTTCCCTGTCCTGCCTGTTGTAAAGTGCTCTGTGAGCATTGGGGCGCATATATCTTTTCCGATTATGGCTTTCTCCATATATGTGTATGCCCACGAGGGGAACTGCTGGATTATGTGGTAGTTCTCTGTTTAGTTTTTCAGTGCAGCCCATATCCTGCTCCGTAGTGGCTGTTGCTAGTTTACATTCCCACCAACAGTGTAAAAAGGTTCCCTTTCCTCCACACCCTCTTCAGCATTTATTGTTTGTAGACTTTTTGATGATGGCCATTCTGACCAGTGTAAGGTGATGTCTCACTAGGTTTGATTTGCATTTCTCTGATAATTACTGATGTTTCTTGTGCCTCATGGCCATCTGTATTTCTTCCCCTGAGAAATGTCTATTTAGATCTTCTGCCCCCATTTTTTCTTTTTTAGCTGCTAGGCATGTGTGATCTTCTCTGACCAGGGGTCAAAGGCTTGCCCCTACATTGGGAGCACAGAGTCTTAACCATGGACCACCAGGGAAATCCTGCCCGTTTTGTGATTGGGTGGTTTGGTTTTTGACCGAGGGCTGCAAGAGCTGTTTGTGTGCTGTGGAGATTAACTCCTTGTAGGTTGCTTTGTTTGCAAATGTCTCCCATTCTATGGGTTGTCTTTTCATTCTGTGGTTTCTTGAGGTGAAGGAGCTTTTAATTAATTCCTGTTTATTTTTTACTCTAGGAGGTCATCAAAAAAGACATTGCTGTGATTTATGTCAGAGAGTGTTCTGTTTTCCTACATTTAGGTCTTTGATCCATTTTAAGTTTATTTTCGTGTGTGGTGTTAGGGAAGGTTCCAGTTTCATCCTGTCACACGGAGCTGTCCAGCAGCACTTATTGAAGAGACGGTCTTTTCTCCATTGTATGTTCTTGCCTCCTTTGTCATAGATTAACTGGGCATAGGTGTCTGTTTATTTCTGGACTTGCTTTCGTGGTCCGTTGACCTGTCTGTCAGCACCATGCTGCCGACTACTAGCCCCGTGGTGCGCCCAGTACGTTTCTTGCACTAAAGCCCATGTTACTGCCATTTCTTTGCAGTGGCTCATTGTGTTTTCCTGCCGAGTAGCATTTCGATGCGTGTGTGTCACAGTCTGCTGCCTACTCAACCTGCAGGCGGGGTGCAGGCAGAGCGGCCCTTGGGCACCCCTGGGACGGCGGGGCCGGGCCTGGGACCGCCCTCCATTTCCCAGGCATTTTAAACGCAAAGGACAGACAGATGAATATTTTGACAAGTTACCATTTGTATCATTTACCGTCTGCTCCTGTGTAGTGAGATATGTAGCATTTATTTGGCTTTGTAATAAGCTTTTTTGCTTTGCTAAGTATTCATAGACTGTGTACTTTGAAATATTTTACTTGAAAGAGGAAGTAACATCCTTTTCTAGGTAAAACCTAGTTTTCAGAAGTTTACAAATAAACCGAGGTGAGAAAGTCTTAATGTCCAAATTCATATTACAAATTACACAGAATTGTTCCAGAATCATTTTAAGATAGTCATATATCCTCCCAGAACTTCTGTTCATTACATACTTGGAAAATTGGAAAGTAGCAGTCACCCCAAAACCCTGAGGTTTTCTGTATATGTGGAAAAGTTTCTAATGTATCACATAAAGAAGAAAGAGGCGCTCTATCCTTGGCTTGCCTGGGCTCTTTCTCTTGAGGCAACCGCTGAGCTCAGGTTCCAAGGGCATTTGTGTCCAGACACACAGGCACGAAGCACCATTAAATATACGTAGGTGTATTTTACACACAGGTTTCTAAGTAGCTTTTTAGGATTTTTAAGTACCTTTTTCCCTAAAATATAACGAGTATTTCTTCATGTCTCCGTACATATAGCTGGGCATTGGGTCAGTAAGTATTTTTAAGTGTCTCTCATGCGTGGGAGAAGGAAATGGCAACCCACTCCAGTGTTCTTGCCTGGAGAATCCCAGGGCGGGGGAGCCTGGTGGGCTGCCGTCTGTGGGGTTGCACAGAGTTGGACACGACTGAAGCGACTTAGCAGCAGCACGCGTTGGACACTGTATACGTAGCGGCAGGTCTAATAGGCGGGCCTCCCTGGAAATGCCCGGTAAACCTTCT
>NW_011494876.1:2784145-2785344 GCF_000754665.1 Bison bison bison
GGCGGACCTCCTTGGAACTGCCAGTTAACCTTTCTTCAGCACCTTAGTACGTCAGTGTATTGAATTCTGTATTTTCTCCGGCTGTGCCTCATCCTTTGTTAGGCCTTTCGGTGGCTAACTGGCCTGGGCGCTGTCATTGCCCTTCTCTCTACCTGTATTCTGTTATCAAGTACACATGGATGGCAGGGATTTCCAAACGTGAGTCTCCAGCCCCAAACCTGCCAGTGAGCACCAGACTCAGGCCTTGGGATCTTCAACCTGGATATTAGTAGGAGAGTCCATCTCCACCTCGCCAAAGTGTAACGTTTGAATCTCTCCCCACCCCACCCAAAAACTCAAAAAAGGAGAAATTCTCCAAGGATTTTTATCTATTCTAGCCAGAAATAAGTATATGCTAGACTCCTTGCTCACCTTCCCTGTCTGCATAGCTGTCCCCCTGCTACCCTCTGAACCCGCCCTCCTCTCTGTTCCAGGGCTGAGCCGGGCTCTGCCTGCTGCGTCTGTGTTGCTCTAAGTCTTCGGTCACTATTCAAGTTTTATTTTCATGGAGCTTGTTATTATTCTGGGAGGCTGCCTTGTTTGTTCATTTCTCTCTTCTTCCCCTTGGAAACTGAGTTGCTGTGGCAGCAGAGACCTTATCTTGTGGTTTCCCACCACATGCTCATTACTTAGAATGGTGATAGGTACTATTATTCAGGAAAATGATCGTACTTCTGTGGATTGCTCATTAATAGTCTATGTACACTTTATAGATCAAGGCTAGTAATTTTTATCATGTTATAAATCCGCCTTCTAGTTTACCATATCCAAAGGGAGGTTGTTATAATTTGTCATCTTATTCATTGCAGCTATTGTGGAACAGGAAATGAAAAAGGACTGGCTTTTTGCGCCTCATTATCGATACTACGTAAGAGAAATGCGAATTCATGCATACAGCCAGCTGCTGGAATCGTACAGGTCATTAACCCTGGGCTATATGGCAGAAGCTTTTGGTGTTGGTGTGGAGTTCATTGATCAGTAAGTCTGAACAGCATCGTGTTAATTTACTCTACAGTTATACCTTTGAATGTGTAAACTTGTACACTGTCTCCACTCGCACACTTTCTCCTTGTGTGTTTCTGCTTTGGTGCTGTGGTAGCAAAGTGGTCTCTGTTACGCCTTGGAGATCCACTCTGCTACGACAGTAGTGACTCTTAGCT
>NW_011494876.1:2785444-2787155 GCF_000754665.1 Bison bison bison
AAATAGGTACTAAGCCCTTACTGTATGGTTGGCATTATTCCAGGTCTGTCTTCATGGAGTTTCATTCTAGTTTTGGGGAGAGTTGGCAAGTATGCACAAAAATGTGTGTGTCATTTCAGATAGAAGTGAGTCTGCAGCGATAATCAGTTGGTGCAGAGAGATGCACAGCTGCAGCCTAGTGGGAGGCGGGCAGGTGGATAGGTGTGCGGGGCCTGGGGGGAGCTGGGACTTTACGTCATCCCGGTGCCCTGGGAGCTGCTGGAGGATGTTCAGCCTGCGGGTAAGTAACAGGGTGTGTCTTCTCACACCAAGGGGACGGGGGCGGGGAACCAGGGCGAAGTAGATATTCAGAGGGGGAGCTGTCCACGTGGCATCTCGTGAGAAGTGGTCCTTCACTGTTAGCTTTGAGGATTAGTCTGCAGTGGCTCACGGTGGTTATATAGTAGTTTCTAATGAAGTTCTAAGGCATTTCATTTTTAAAAGACCATACTCTGTTTAGCCAGTTTGTTTTTTCTA
This sequence comes from Bison bison bison, assembly GCF_000754665.1. Classification (NCBI taxonomy): domain Eukaryota; kingdom Metazoa; phylum Chordata; class Mammalia; order Artiodactyla; family Bovidae; genus Bison; species Bison bison. The sequence continues at coordinate 2,785,961 of NW_011494876.1, forward strand.
ATGTTTTATTACGAAAAATTTCAAACATGGAGAAATTGCTGTATAAATCTTTAACACTGTGTTTGCTTTACCTTATTTTTCACGACTTCAGAGACAGTTACAGACATCAGTACGTTTCATCCTCGGTCACCTTGGCATGCACATGAATATTTATTTATGGGTTAGTTTAGAGTAATATTTACAATCAGTAAAACACACAAAGTATAACCAAATTATGGAGCCAGAAATTTCCTCATTCTCTTCCTTTGAAAGAAAAAAGACAGTGAGTAGTTTATTATCCATCCAAAGTAAAAGGCTGGGCTCTCCAGGGAGCTTTGGTTTTCTTGGTGAAGTTAAAAGCCTGGTGGTGAGGGCCGATGAGTTGTTCCTCATGGGGTCGTACTGGAGGAGCTCACTGGTGAGCAGCACATGGAGAGAGGGCGTTGGTCTGGCTTCTTTCTTTGCTGTTTCTTAACAGTGTGATGGTGGTGAGAAGGCCGTTCGTTGCTCCCTGGGAGCAGGGTGAGGCTCAGCTCAGTCTGTGGATAAGGTGCATAAAGTAGGAAGTATTGTTAGACACGCTGCAGTATGTGGTATTTGAATTATTTCGTTTTTCCCTTCATGTTCTCAGCCCAGCTTTAGAGGCAGAGGTTTCAAGCACACACTGAGCTGTGGTGTTACCTAGAAACGCCTTGCTTTAAATTTGTTTCTTACCTTATAAAATGAGTTTAGGTGAAATCTTTCTGTAAGTTTAAAGAACACTTGTACTTCGTTTTTCCATTTCCTTAGACTCAGTAATATACTGGTGGAGAAAAGGACCAAGCCATCTGTGAGTAGACACATCTGTTACTGACATATGTAAGGTTAGAAACCGTACCCGTGGGCTGTATTGCATAATTTTGGTGGTAGGTGTGTTATCTGGAACTTAGGATGCAACTCTGGTTTTTAGGTTCTCTTTACACAGCAAATATTTGGCTCATTCTTACCGGACACCTGTATATGAGGCAGTATCTGGGTGGCTTGGAGAAGATGAGTCGTCTTGGGGTATGTTTGATTAGCACACAGGGAGACAACAAAAGCATAGTTTGGATCTAGGGAATGGGACTTAGGCACCCATTGAGAGCAGGAAGGAGTTAATTTTGTCGTTTCAGAAAGGAGGCTGTGCTGAGATAGCTCTTGGGGGCCTTGAGAGTGGATGTCATTGCATGTCTAAGAT
>NW_011494876.1:2787255-2791708 GCF_000754665.1 Bison bison bison
AGATTTTTATAGGAACTAGGGTGAATGAGGGCACCTAGGTGGAAGGAGTGGCCGAGACGACTGGAGGGAGCACCAGCCTGGCTTACTGGAGGGCGGCTGTGGCGGCGTGCGCCGGCAGAGCCGCAGCGATGAGCAGGGACAGATAACCGTGGTGCATCTGGAGTCTCCTCCAAGAGTCGAGGGCGTAAACGAAGGGCAGGGGAAGCAGCAGCTGCCCGCTGTCTTAGCTCGGCAGAGGGCACGCTGAGTCCCAGTCTGCTTTCAATGCCTGGGCAGTGCTGCTCGCTGCAGCTTGTCCTAGCTTTCTCTCGAGTTTGCCCAGCTCGCCTGTGGATCTCAGTAGGACTCACAAGGCTGGGGCTGTCCGCTTGCGTAGTTTGCCCTGTGGGCCTCAGACCCAGAACAGTAGTGCAGATGGGTTTCGCAGCTGCAGTCTGGAGAAGCAGCTGTTTGAGTACCTGGAAAGTGACCGCAAGTGAGTTTAGAACCAGTGAGCTTTTAAAAAAATGTTCACAGTTTACCTAAAGCCACTCAGTAACATGGTTCAAAAACTAACAGTTGAAAGAATGGCTGTTGTAGTGACTAAATCAAATGTATCAAATGTATTTTTAATGAGGATAGGAATAGAGCACGCTCTGTAAACATAGAGTTCTTACTAATTTAAGATAAGCTGGTGGCGCTTTGAAGCTAGAAGTTATCTTTTTTTCCTTACCTGGTTTCTGGGATTTGTGAGAGTTAAGCTGCCTTCACATCATTCTCAGCCACATTTCCCCACCAACTTGAAATGGCACTTTGGGTGTTTCTGTGCTAGGAGCAAGATGGTGTAGTATCGGGGAGAGTCATCTGTCACAATTTTTCTTAATTAGGAGGACTCTTATATGAATCTCTAAATTCAACCTAGTTCTATTACAAATAGGTATTTTAAAGGTGTCAACTTTCCATATATTCTCTCTGGTATTACTGAAAAGTTGTCTTCGTGCAGCTCTCGTAGCTATCTAAGGGTTTCATTTTCCCCCACGTCACAGGGCGGTAGACAGACGGAGAGTCTCCACTCACGCTGCTGTTGAGGGGTGTGTTCAGTAACTGTCCCCCTTAAGGGGGTCAGCTCAGCTGCTGTGTGTCCAAATATTACCTTGAGTAAAAGACAACTGAATCATGTATTTAGTGCAATTCATTTTTCTAACAATTCCCTATAAGGCTAATGCTAAACGCTTTTTCCCTTCTCTCTCAATTAGGGAACTCTCCAGGTTTATTGCTGCTGGGAGGCTACACTGCAAAATAGATAAAGTGAATGAAGTAGTGGAAACCAACAGGTGCGTAAGTTTCTGTATCATTTGTAATACTTACAGCAAAGGACATTCCTAAAACAGAGTGCCTTCTTTTTAAAGTAGGGCAGCTATCGTTACTGTGACCGCTAACTAACTCATGTGTTCCCTGGATTTACTTATAGACCTGACAGCAAGAACTGGCAGTACCAAGAGACTATCAAGAAAGGAGACCTGCTATTAAACAGAGTTCAGAAACTTTCTAGAGTAATTAATATGTAAAACCAAATACACAAAGGGTTTTCTTTAGAGCTTATTGGGAATTTTTATAGCTTACTTGTGCCCAGTTGAACTGTGTAAAAAATAAATACTGCATTGTTTCTTTCAACTTACCTTTTTCTTATATACATGCACAGCGTTAAGGATGGGGTCCAGTAATATCACATTTACATCCTCTGAATCTTTGGTTTATGGTATAATACTTACAGAGACTACCTGAGTTCAAATCCTGACCCTTCAATAAAACAAAAGTAAGAGATGGCATTAAAACATACAGCATAGGGAATCTTTTCCCACTTAGGGAATCAGAGGGGGTTAAGTGCTGTGGAAAAAGAAACCTAAAACCCGGTAAAGGTGGCGGTGAAATGAGTAGGGCGTGAAGGGCTCTCTGCTGTCGGGTGTCATAGAAGCCTCTCCAGGGAGGTGACTGTAAATAAAGAGGAAGGAGAGACCATCTACACCCCTACTGAGGGGAAGAGAGGCACTGGAGGCTTTCCGCAGAGGAGTGGCCAGGCCACCTCACCGTGTGAGTGTCAGCACGGCCGGAGCTGGCTACTGTGGAATGCCTGTGGAGACAGCGGGATTTGCTCACTGAGTGCGTCCAGGCTTGCCGAAGGCTCATCTTGATAAGAGCAGTTTTGCTAGAGCAAGAGAATCGCAACAGCATTTTACTGTAAAATCAAGGGGAGAGAAGCATGGGTGAGAGGCTACTAAAAACCTTACCAACTTGGATCACTAATTTCTTCAAGAAACTGGAAATGTAAGTACCCTTAACAAAATCCACAACCATAGGATCAGTGCTGTCCATTAAGGCCAACACAGGCATCACTCATTGCGTTCCTTCTGGAGGATTCGTTTTCAGCCAGTTACCTCATTGCAGTTCATGCTAGAGGGGAAAAGTACCATTAAAATGTCAGTTTCTTAAAATAACTTTCCCTCAACTGCCCGCTATAAAACCACCTAGACTGACGTGATCACAGAGCAAAGCATTTCAACTGAAATGTAGGCTGGATGTTGGCTTTTTTTTTTAACCATTTTAGCCCTACCACCTAAAATTAGAGGAGGGTAATAGGTAAGGTAAAAAAGAAAGAAATGCTGTTCATTCCTAGCGCAAGATGGGGAAGCTGAAAACCAAGCCTGCAGATAAATGTCTAGGGAACTTGCCTTATGGTGCATAAGCAATATGATTCTGATGTGAGGGAGTCCAGGTTTTGGAGGCCGTACAGTATAGGACAGATAGCCCTGAACACTGCGGCTAGAAAACCAAACTCTGATCTCTGCTCTCTTCATGCTGGTATCTGGTGCTGAAGGGAAAGATTTCCTTCAGCTTGTTTCTTCAGTTTTAGACTGCAGTAGAAAATCAAGCTTATGACGTTCGTTTACATAAAAACATTACAAACTGTAAAACACTGTACTCAAACATGTATTTCTTAGGGCATCACCACACGTGTTAGCAGGAACCTGCCGTCACATAGTTGCCGGGGCCACTTAAGCTGCATTTTATATTCCAAACTGGTGATCTCACTGATGTTTTTCACTTATGTTTTTTATATACTAAGACTACATAGAATGATGATGGTTTTGAGCCTGCCTCCTCTGATTTTTGACCAGTGAGAGGCTTCCAGAAGCTTCCAGCTTGCAGACTGGTCAACTACAGGCTACGACGGTCACCAGCTCCCTCCCACCACCCGATAAATTTCTGGGAAAAAAATTCATGGCGGCTATCTAAAAATAAAAAGACAATTCAAAGTCACTTACCTAGCTTTGCTGTAATACAGATGAGGTCAATGCCAGGCTCCCATTCCTGCCCTGTTAGCTTCTACTACCCACCTGGCCCCACGGCTGTTGGGAGTTTCCTGTCCAGGTCCCACATCTCTCTGTACTGTATACCTGGGGCTGATGGTAAACAGATGCTGTTCATCTAGGAGAAGCCATTCAAAGAACTAAAGTCCTAATTTTGAGGTTTTACTCATGAAGGGTACACATCCCAATACAAAAACAAGATTATCATCAAATGACAGTTTCCTGCTAAGGGACAGAGGGAACAGCTGTGTTTAGTCCATTTTAAATACTCGTAAGCTTTCTTCCTTTTGCTCAATGTTTTTAATCAAATCTGGACACTTCTCACTTTTATAAACCATAATCTCATTCATGATGCACTCGAAGTACAAAGTGCATCCACTGGGATGAACAATCTTATGAATATTTAACTTTGAAAATATTTATTGCAAAATGGAGTCTTAAAGCAAGTAACACATCAAAATGACATGACACCAACCTGGACTTCTGAATACACTATAGACTTTGTGTTGGAGTATCAAATTCCGATGACAATCAGTCACTGAGTAGTCTTACCACACCACAGTAAAATTTAATCTTCCATACAATAGCACAGAAGATTTTGGCATCGGACTTTCTTAGGATAACAGTGCGACAGAATAACTGAGAAAAATGTTTTGAGAAAGAAGAGCTGTAGATGAAATTATAATTTACTAGTAGTCTTTTAGGAAAGGAAATACCATCAAAAACTGTGTTACTAAGTTTCTGGTGGAACTATTTGCGTGGCGGGAACAGAGATGCAGAGGTGGAGCACACGCTTGTGGAAACGAGAGAGAGAAGAGGCAGCTGAATGAACCGAGACAGCAGCACTGACACTCGCAGCTCCCGGGCGACACAGGCAGCGGGAAGCCGCAGCGTGACGGCCCAGCTCACCGCGGGGGGGTTTCTCGGGAGGAAGTGGGGGTCGGAGGGAGGGGTGTGTGTACACTTACAGTCCTTCCACTGTTGTACAGCAAAAACAACACAATTAAAAAATGAGGACAAACCTTAACATTTCTCAAAAGGAAAAATGAATGGAGGACAAAAAAGACTATTAGACTAATACAGATGGAAATGCTGAGGTATCACCT
>NW_011494876.1:2791808-2804722 GCF_000754665.1 Bison bison bison
AAATCTAGTCAGTCAAGCCAAAGGGCGTGGAGAAAAAGAAACGCTGCCATTGTGTTTTCAGCGAATGTAACCTGCTAACAGAAGGAAAAAAAAAAACAGCATGGAGATTCTTAAGCTAAAGATAGGTCTACCACATACTCTGGCCTTCTCACTCCTGCCTGGTTTCTCTTGAGTCTCTCCAAGTTAACAAATGTAATTCCAAATGACACCTGCATCCCAACATTCACTGCAGCGATATTTATCACCAGCCACCTCTGCAAGCCACCACAGAGTTCATGGTCAGGGATGTACAGATAAACGTGGTAAAGATGTGTGTGTATAGAACATATATATGTATACACACACACAAATATATACACACTGGAATACGACCTACCAATCAAAAAGCATGCAAAATGCCTTTTCCAGTGATGTGAATGGTCTTAAGTGACCATCCTGTGATGATGCTCTTAGGTATAGGAAGTCAGAGAGGGACCGACACCTAACGCAAACTCCTACGTGCAGAATCTAAAGACGTACCAGTGAACACACTTAAAAACCGAGTTTTCTTAATTACAAGGTTGGCATTAACATAAGCACAGTCTTATACACAGAATATGTGGGGTTCCCATGGATAGTCTCCTAAGCATCTCCCCACCTAACTAACACAGCATCCCCAGCATCACACTTGAGGCAGCCTTCGAATCTGTGTATGGGGTGCAGGATAAGGGGAAAGATAATGAGACAGAAGCCCTGGCACACTGCACTCTTACAGGTGCAGAGCTTTTGTAGGGCTCCAGTTGCCAAAGACAAGAGCAGGGCCTGAGGGGATGCTGCCGCCTTGTGGACACTTCCTGTAACAACAAAACTGCAAGCACCTTACAGTGTCCATCTTCAGATGGGTGGATAAACACGGTAAACAAACATAATCACACATATAAATGTGTATACACACTCATGCATAAACAAATATTCCCTGGAATCACACACACAAATCAAAAAAGCATGAAAACTATCTTTTCCAGCAACAACGGATACACTGATGAATATCCTAACGGAAGGAAGGCAGAGAGGACCAACAGCCTAAGAAAACTCTATTTGGTACCTAAATGTTGACATCAATGAATACACTTCTCAACTGAGTTTTGTAAATTAGGAACTTGGGATTCACAGAGGGATGGTCATATATATGTACAATAAATAATGCACAAAGACCAAGCATATAGCACAGGCAGTTCTGCTCAGCAGCATTTAACTACCTTCAGGGCAAGACAATTCCAAGAGGAAGACATATATGTGGAAGTGAATCACGTGGCTGTACACCCAAAACAACTGGACACTGGAACTGTATCCACCACACAAGAAACATTAACTTTCAAAAGAAACCAAATGTGAAGAGTCTTCTTCTCAGGCCTGGGGGCCTTCTACTGCTGTCACACCCCGGGAACCTGAGCAGCCGTTGGACTCAAGGCCAGACTGAGCGAAATGAAGAAACTTCGGGGGAGGTACCGAAAACACACCCTCCTTGGATCTAGAGTGCCTGGACCGCAGGGGATGGGACCCCACTCTCCAATGCAGGCAGGCTGTCCCACAGCTCAACCAAGCCTCGTAGGCCCCCCAAGAAGGTGGACCCTCTAGGCTGAGAGCTCTGAACAAACACCATTCAGTCTCCCCCATGTGGGTTCCCACCTCAGCATCTTACCTTGGCATCTCCACACCAGACTACCATGGCGTCCCCAGGATCACCTCTGTTGCTGGCTTGGGATTTGTCTGGGGTGGTGCAGATAAGAGGGAAGATGTAAGGAGAGCAAGTCCTGGCACATTCCACTGTCATCTACAACCCAGGAAAACGACTTTCCTCTAAGGCTCTGAATATGCTAGGAAATCCTCAAGTGGGGCTGAGAAAGTGCTGCCGCCTTGTGGACACTTCTGGTAACAACAGTTGAAAACCAGTGCTTCGGAGCACTTCACATCACAAAGCCTGTGTGGGGATGTAGGGACATCTCTCCTCAAGCAATGTGCTGGGGAAGGTAATCGGACAGCATATCAAAACACGGGGAACATTCAAGAAGACAATCTCAAGAGGTCACTTTAAGGCACATTGGTTTAATTTTTATTTTATTTGCACTGCACAGGAAACAGGCCCCACACTGCTAATTAATAGAGAACTGCATATCAAAACCATAAATAGGTAAAACCTCCCACCACTCAGAACAGTCATTCACAAAAATACTACCAACAATAAATGATGGAAAGGGCCTTCAGAAAACACAACCCTCCCACGTTTGCTTTGGGTAACGTCAACTGGGAACAGCCAGGACATACAACAGGAGGGAGCTTCCTTCAAAAACGAAATAGGAGCTACCACAGTATCTGGCCATCTCAGTGCTGGGCCTCTGCAGGTGGGGAACAGATCATCCAAAAGAGACCTCCACACCCCAGTGTCCACTGCACCAGTATCTATCACAGGCCAAGACGGCATGCACACCTAGAGGTCATTTTCAGAGATGGTGATAAATACGTGGGACACACACAGTCACATACATACATACACACACACACCCATATACACACATTCACTGGCATATGATGTAGCAATCAAAAAGCATGCAGTATGTCTTTGCAGCAAATGAATGGACACTGATGATCCTAAGTGAAGCATGTCGGAGAAGGAATAATTGCCTCAGAAAATTCCACTGGGTAAGAGCTGAAAACTGATAACCAATGCACACATTTATCAACTAAATTTTGTACATTAGAAGCTTGGGATTAACATTCGGACTGTCATATACATACAATAAATAATCCAAAAGGACCTAGTGTGTAGCAGAAGGAATTCTACTCAGCAGTCTCTACCTACCTACAGGGCAAAACAATTCCAAAAGGAGGACATAAATGTACAAGTGAATTAGGTGGCTGTACACCCCAAACAAACATGACACTGGAAAAGACTTGTATCCACCACGCAAGAACAATTAACTTTCAAATAAAACCAAATGTGAACAGTACTCCCCTCAGTCCTGGGGTCACTGGACTCTCACATCCCAGGAGCCTGAGAACCCTTGGGACCCAAGGTTGGACTGAACTGGAGCTGAGGCAGCTGGGGAGGGGGTACCAAAACGAAGTCCTGCTTGAACCTGGAGTGGCTGGTCCCTGGCGGATGGGACCCCATGCTCCAGATCCAGCTGGGCCACCCCACAGCTCACTAAAGCACAGTATGCTGGAAAAAGTGGACCCTCTAGGCTGAGAGGGCTTTGATTAGGCATCTGGTCTCCAGTCTCCTCAAGATGGGTTCCCACAACAGTTTCTTACCACAGCATTTTCCCCACCTGGCTTCCACGGCATCCCCAGCATAGCCTTCTGTGGAGGCTTGGCATTTGTCTGGGTGGTGCAGATAAGGGGGAAGATGTAATGAGACCCGAGCCCTGGCACATTCCACTCTCATCTACAACCAGGGAACACGACTTTTCTCTAGGGGTCTGGTTGCCAGGAACCCCCCGTATGAGCCTGAGAAAGTGGTGCCCGCTTGTGGACACTTCTAGTAACAACAGCTTAAAAATCTGCTTTAGAGCACTTCAAATTCACCAAGTCTGCGGGGCTGCTGGGACACTTCTTAAGCAATGTGCTGGGGTTGGTAATTGGAGAGCATATCAAAACACAGGGAAGTTTCAAGAAGACAATTTCAAGAGGTTACTTTAAGGCACATGAATGTGGTTTTTCTTTTCTTTTTTATTGAAAGGACAGGAAACAGGCTTCAAATTGCTAATGAATAGAGAACTGCAATCAAAACTATGAGGTACCATCTCCCACCACTCAGAACAGTCATTAACAAAAAGACTACTGACAATAAATGCTGCAGAGGACCTCGAGAAACCAGAAGGGTCACACACTTGCTTTGGGAAGTGTCAACTGGGAATAGCCAGGACACAAAACAGCAGGGAGCGTCCTTCAAAAAGTAAACAGGAGCTACCACAGTATCTGGCCTTTGCAATGCTGGGACTCTGCAGGTGGAAAATGTATCATCCGAAAAGACACCTACACACCTGTATTCACTGCAATGCTATTTATCACGTGCCAAGACTGCATGCATACACAGAGCCCATTTTCAGAGATGGATGGATGAACACGTGGCACATGACACACATACAGACATCTGTATACACACATTCACTGGCATAGGACAGCACGATCAAAAAGTAGGCAAAATGCCTTTTCCAGCAACATGAACAGAGACGCTAACGACAGGCGAAGCAACTCAGAGAAGAAACAACTGCCTCAGTAAACTCCACTGGTACAGTTTAGAGGGTACAGTCTAAAAACAGATATCAGCACACAGTTTGCAACCGAGCTTTGTAATTAGAAGCTTGGGATTAATACAGGGACACTCATATATATACCAATAAATAATGTACAAGGACTTCAAGTATAGCAGAGAGAATTCTACTCAGCTGCCTCTACCTACCTATAGGGAAAAACAATTCCAAGAAGAAGACATACATGTATAAGGGAAGGTGTCTATATATCCTAACCAAAGGCAACACTGGAAATGATTTGTATCCACCATGCTAGAAGACAACTTTCAAAGAAACCAAATACGAACATTATTTATTTCCTTCAGTCCAGGGGCCCCTGGGCACTCTCTTAGCCCAGGAGCCTGAGCACCCTTGGGACACAAGGCCGGACTGAGCTGGAGTTGAGGCAGCTGGGAAGGGTGTACCAAAAGGAGCCCTCCTCAGACCTGCAGTGCCTGGTCCCCGGAGGACAGGACTCCACGCTCAAGATCCAGGCAGCCCGTCCCACAGCTCAGCCAAGCCTCATATGCCCAGAAAATGGTGGACCCTCAAGGTAGAGAGAGCTCTGAACAGGCACCTGGCCCTGTCTCCCAGATGTGGGATCCCACCACAGCCTCTTCCCTCCGCATCTCCCCACCTGACTACCACTCATCGCAGGCTCTGCTTCTGTGTAGGCTTGGGATTTCTCTGGGGTGTGCAGAAAAGGGGGAAGACATAAAGAGATTCGAGCCCTGGCAAGTTCCACTCTCATTTAAAACCAGGGAATACGACTTTTCTCTAGGACCCTGGGTTCCCAGGAAAACCTCAAATGGGCCTGAGAAAGTGCTGCCACCTTGTGGACACTTCTCATAACAACAGCTTAAAATTCATGCTTTCGAGCACTTCAAATGTGCACTCATCTCACACGCTACTAAGTAATGCTCAAAATTCTCCAAGCCAGGCTTCAAAAGTATGTGAACCAAGAAATTCCATATGTTCAGGCTGGATTTAGAAAAGGCAGAGGAACCAGAGATCAAATTGCCAACATCCGTTGGATCATAGAAAAAGCAAGAGAATTAAAGAAGAACATTTACTTCTGCATCATTGATTACGCCAATGCCTTTGGGTGGATCACAACAAACTGTGGACAATTCTTAAAGAAATGGGAATACCAGACCACCTTACCTGCTTCCTGAGAAATCTGTATGCAGGTCAAAAAGGAACAGTTAGAACCAGACATGGAACAATGGACTGGTTCCAAATTGGGAAAGGAGTACGTCAAGTCTATATATTGCCGCCCTGCTTGTTTAACTTCTATGCAGAGTACATCATGTGAAATGCTGGGCTGGATGAAGTACAAGATGGAATCAAGATTGCCGGGAGAAATATCAATAACCTCAGATATGCGGATGATACCACCCTTAAGGCAGAAAGTGAAGAAGAACTAAAGAGCCTCTTGATGAAAGTGAAAGAGGAGAGTGAAAAAGCTGGCTTAAAACTCAACATTCAGAACATGAATACCACAGCATCCGGTCCAATCACTTCACAGCAAATAGATTGGGAAACAATGGAAACCGTGACAGACTTTATTTTCTTGGGCTCTAAAGTCACTGCAGATGGTGACTGCAGCCATGAAATTAAAAGACGCTTGCTCCTTGGAAGAAAAACTATGTCCAACCTAGACAGCATATTAAAAAGCAGAGACATTACTTTACCAACAAAGGTACATGTAGTCAAAGCTTTGGTTTTTCCAGCAGTCATGTATGGATGTGAAAGTTGGACCATGAAGAAGGCTGAGCGTCGAAGAAGTGATACTTTTGAACTGTGGTGTTGGAGAAGACTCTTGAGAGTCCCTTGGACTGCAAGGAGATCAAACCAGTCCATCCTAAAGGAAATCTGTCCTAAATATTCACTGGAAGGACTGATGTTGAAGCTGAAGCTCCAATACTTTGGCCACCTGATGCAAGGAACTGACTCATTAGAAAAGACCCTGATGCTGGGAAAGATTGAAGGCAGGAGGAGAAGGGGATGGCAGAGGATGAGATGGTTGGATAGCATCAGTGACTCGATGAACATGAACTTGAGCAGGCTCTCGGAGTTGGTGATGGACAGGGAAGCCTGCTGTGCTGCAGTCCATGGGGTTGTAAACAGTTGGACACGACTGAGTGAACTACACTGCGGGGATGTAGGGACACCTCTCCTGAAGCAGTGTGCTGGGTGGGTAATCAGAGAGCATATCAAAATAAAGGGAACCTTCAAGAAGACAATCTCAAGAGGTCACTTTAAGGCATATTAATGTTTCTTTTTTTCTTTTGCTTGGAAAGCACAGGATACAGGCTCAAGATTGCTAATTAACAGAGAACCACACATCAAAACTATTAATCAGGTACCACCTCCTACCACTCAGAATGCTCATTCACTAAAGACTACAGACACAGCTGGAGAGGACCTGGAGAAACGGCAATCCTCAACGTTTGCTTTGGGAACTGTCAACTGGAGAAAGCCAGGACCCAGAACAGGAGGGAGCTTCTGCCAAACACTTAACAGGACCTATCACATTATGTATTCTTCTCAATGCTGGGACTGCACAGGCGGAGAACGTGTCACCCACAAAGACACCTACACTCCAGAGTTCACCGCACCAATATTTATCTCAGGCCAGGACTGCATGCACACACAGTGTCCATTTTCAGAGACAGATGGATGAACACGTGGCACACGCACAGACACACACAGACACACACATCCTTATTCATATATTCACTGGCATATGACACAGCAATCAAAAAGCACGCAAAATACCTTTCTAGCAACATGAACAGACACTGATGATCTTAAGGGAAGCTAGTCAGAGTAAGAACAAGTGCCTAACAAAACTTCATTGAGTTCAATAATCTAAAAGTTCATACCTATGACCACATTTATCACCTGAGTTTTATAAATTAGAAGCTTGATATTAACGGGGTGACAGTCATATACATACAATAAAAATGTGCAAGGACCTAGCATACAGCAGAGGGAATTCTACTCAGCAGCCTCTACCTACAGGGCAAAACAGTTCCAAGAGGAAGACACTTATGCGTAAGTCAATCAGGTGGCTGGACACCCAAAACAAACACAACACCGGAAACGAGTTCTATCCACCAGGCAAGAAACATTACCTTTCAGAAGAACCCAAACGTGAACGGTCTTCCACTCAGTCCTGGGGTCCCTGGGCACCCTCACAGCCCAGGAGCCTGAGTAGCCGTGGGACCAAGGCCGGACTGGGCGGGGGCTGAGGCAGCTGGGGAGGATGTGCCCAAAAGAAGTCCTCCTCGGACCTGGACACCCGGGTCCATGGGCACGGGAAGCCACGCTCCAGATCAGGTGGGCCGTCCCACAGCTCAACCAAGTCTAGAACGCCCAAAAAGGGTAGACCCTCTTGGCAGAGAGAGCTCCGAATAGGCACCTCGTCTCCAGTCTCCTCAAGGTGGATATCCACCACAGCCTCTTACACCATGGATCTCCCACCTGACTACCACAGCATGCCCAGCATCGCGTTCTGTGCAGGCTTGGAATTTGTCTGGGGTGGCGCAGATAAGGGAGAAGACGTAAAGAGACCCAGGCCCTGGCACATTCCACTCATCTACAACCCAGGAACATGACTTTTCTCTAGGGCTCTGGTTGCCAGGAAAACATCAAATGGCCCTGACAAAGTGCTGCCGCCTTGTGGACACTTCTAGTAACAACAGCTTAAAAATAAATGCTTCAGAGCACTTCAAATTCACAGATTTTGAAGTGTGGGGCTGTAGGGACACCTCTCCTGAAACAATGCTTTGGGGTGGATAATCGGAGAGCATATCGAAACAAAGGGAACCTTCAAGAAGACAATCTCAAGAGCTCACTTTAAGGCACAATAGTGTTTTTGTTTGCTTGCTTGTCTGGGGAGAACAAGAAACAGGCTCCAGATCGTTAATTAGTAGAAAATTGCACATCGAAATCATAATGAGTACCACCTCCCACCACTCACAACCGTCATTCACAAAAACACTACAGATAATAAGTGTTGAGGAGGGGCTGGAGAAACCAGAGCCCTCCCACATCTGCTTCGGGAAATATCAACTGGGGCCAGCGAGGACAAAGAACAGGAGGGAGCGTCCTTCAGACAGTAAACAGGAGCTACAACAGTATCTATCCTTCTCAGCGCTGGGACTCTGCAGGTGGAGAACAGATCATCCGATAAGGTACCTACACCCCAGCGTCCACCGCACCAATATTTATCAGCCTAAGACTGCATGCACACAGAGAGCTCATTTTCAGAGATGGATGGATAAACACATGATACACACACATATATACACACACACATATTCATATACACATATTCACTGGCATATGACACAGCAATCAAAAAGTATGCAAAATACCTTCTCTAGCAAGATGAACAGACATTTTGATGATCCTAATGGTAGCTAGTCAGACAAGGAACAGTTGCCTAAGAAAACTCCATTGGGTACAATGAGAAAGTTGATACCAATGATCACATTTATTAACCAAGTTTTATAAATTACAAGCTTGGGACTGACAGAGGGACAGTCATATACATCCAATAAAAAATGCACAAGGACCTAGCATATTGTACATGGGTTTCTACTCTGCAGCCTCTAACTCTCTACCCAGAAAAACAGTTCCAAGAGCAAGACATTTATGCATAAGTGAACCCAGCGGCTGTACGCCCAAAGGAAACAGGACACTGCAAATGAACTGCATCCACATGCAAGAAACAGGAACTTTCAAAAGAAACCAAATATGACGGTGTTCCACCCAGTCAAGGGGCCCCTCGGCTCTAACAGTCCAGGAGCCTGAGTGCCCCGGGACCCAAGGCCGGATTGGGCAGGAGCTGAGGCAGCTGGGGATGGTGTACCAGAAGGAAGCCCTCCTCAAACCTGGAGTGCCTGGACCATGGTGAAGGGATTTCACGCTAGAGATCCAGGCAGGCTGTCCCACAGCTCAGCCAAGCCTAGTACACCCCACAAACGGTGGACCCTCTAGGCAGAGAGTGCTCCAAATAGGCTGCTGGTTCCAGTCTCCCTGAGATGGGCTCCCAGCACAGCCTCTTACCTCGGCATGTCCCCAAGTGGCTACCACAGCATCCCCGAATCGCCTTCTTCATAGGCTTGGGATTTGTCTGGGTGGTACAGATAGAGGGGAAGATGTACGGAGACCCAGGCCCTGGCACATTCCATTCATCTACAACCCAGAAACACAACTTGTCTCTAGGGCTCTGGCTGCCAGTGAAAGTTGCTCAGTCGTGTCTCTTTGGGACCCCATGGGCTGTACAGTCCATGGAATTCTTCAGGCCAGAATACTGGAGTGGGTAGCCTTTCCCTTCTCCAGGGGATCTTCCCAACCCAGGGATCAAACCCAGGTCTCCCACATTGCAGGCAGATTCTTTACCAGCTGAGCCATAAGGAAAGTGTCCACAAGACGGCAGGCCTTCTAATGGGCCTGAGAAAGTGCTGCCGCCAAAATCAGTGTTTTAGAGCACTTCAAACTCACAAAGCTTGTGGGGCTGTAGAGACCCCTCTCCTCAAGCAATGTGCTGGGATGGGTAATCGGAGAGCATATCAAAACAAAGGGAACCTTCAAGAAGACAATCTCAAGAGGTCACCTTAAAGCACAGGAAACAGGCTCCAGATCACTCATTAATGGAGAACTGCACATCAAAACTCGGAGAAGGCGATGGCACCCCACTCCAGTACTCTTGCCTGGAAAATCCCGTGTACTGAGGAGCCCGGTAGGCTGCAGTCCATGGGGTCGCTCAGAGTCTGACACGACTGAGCGACTTCACTTTCATGCATTGGAGAAGGAAATGGCAACCCACTCCAGTGTTCTTGCCTGGAGAATCCCAGGGATGGGGAGCCTGGTGGGCTGCCGTCTATGGGGTCACACAGAGTCGGACACGACTGAAGTGACTTAGCAGCAGCAGCAGCACATCAAAACTACAATGAGGTACCACCTCCCACCACTCACAACAGTCATTCACAAAAACACCACCAACAATAAATGCTGCAGAGGGCCTGGAGAAACCAGAAACCTTTCATATTTTCTTTGGGTAACAACAACTGGGAACAGCCAGGACACAGAACAGGAGGAAGGTCCCTCCAAAAACTAAATGGGAGCTACCACAATCTCTGGCCTTCTCAATGCTAGGCCTCTGCATGTGGATAACAGACCATCTGATAAGACACCTATGCTCCAGTGCTCACTGCACCGATATTTATCACACCCCAAGACCGAATCATTTTGCCAACAAAGGTCCATCTAGTCAAAGCTATGGTTTTTCCAGTAGTCAGGTATAGATGTGAGAGTTGGACTATAAAGAAAGCTGAGTGCCGAAGAATTGATGCTTTTGAACTGTGGTATTGCAGAAGACTCTTGAGAGTCCCTTGGACTGCAAGGAGATCCAACCAGTCCATCCTAAAGGAAATCAGTCCTGAATACTTATTGGAAGGACTGATGCTAAAGCTGAAACTCCAATACTTTGGCCATCTCATGCGAAGAACTGACTCATTTGAAAAGACCCTGATGCTGGGAATGACTGAAGGTGGGAGGAGAAGGGGACAACAGAGGATGAGATGGTTGGATGGCATCACCAACTCAATGGACGTGAGTTTGAGCAAGCTCCAGGAGTTGGTGATGGACAGGGAAGCCTGGTGTGCTGCAGTCCATGGGGTCGCAAAGAGTCGGACACGAGCAAGCAACTGAACTGAACTGAAGACTGCATGCACACACAGTATCCACTTTCAGAGATGGATAAACACGTGGTACACACACACACACACACACATACACACTCATATGCATATATTCACTGGCAAATGATGCAGGAATCAAAAAGTATGAAAAAGTCTTTTCCAGCAACATGAACAGACATGCTGATGATGATCCTAAGGGAGGTCAGTCAGAGAAGGACAGCTGTTTAACTCCATTGGGTACAATCTAAAAACTGATACCAATGAACATACTTATAAATTCAGTTTTGTAAATTAGGAAGTAGGGATTATCATATGGACAGTCATATACATACAATAAATAATCCAATAAATAATCCACAGGGACCTAGCCTTTAGCACCGGGAATTCTAAGCAGCCTGTAATTACAAACAGGTGTAACTGAATCAGGTGACTACACCTAAAACACACACGGCACTGGAAATGAACTGTATCACCATGCAAGAAAAATTAACTTTCAAAACAAACCAAACTGAACGGTCTTCCGCTCAGGCCTGGGGACCCTGGGCTGCTTTCAAACCACAGAAGCCTGAGCAGACTTGGGACCCAAGGCCAGACTGAGCTGGAGCTGAGGGAGCTGGGGATGATGTGCCAAAAAGATGCCCTCCTTGGACCTGGAGAGCCTGGTCCGTGGGGGATTGGACCCCACACTCCAGATCCAGGCAGACTGCTCCACAGCTCAACCACAGTGTGCATGATGTGTTCAAAAACCAGTGGACCCTCTAGGCTGAGAGAGCTCTGAATAGGCACGTGCTGCCCAGTCTCCCCGAGGTGGGTCCCCACCTCAGCCTCCTACTTCAGCATCTCCCCACCTGACTACCAGGGCCTCCCCAGCACTGCCTTCTGTGCAGGCTTGGGCTTTGTCTGAGGCTGATTCAGAAAAAGATGTAAGGAGGCCTGAGCCCTGGCACATTCCACTCTCATCTACAACCCAGGAACATGACTTTTCTCTAGGGCTCCGGTTGCCAAGAAATTCGAAAGTGGCCTGAGAAAGTTACGCTGCCTTGTCGATTCTTCCCATAAGAACAACTTAAAAATGAATGTTTAGTAGCACTTCAAATTGCAAGGCCTTTGGGGGGTAAGGGTTTTCCTGGTGGCTCGGTGGATAAAGAATTCGCCTGCAGTTCCCGAGACGCATGAGATATGGCTCCATTCCTAGGTCAGGATGATCCCCTGGAGGAGAGGAGGCGATCCATTTTTGTCTGTAGAACCCCATGGACAGAGGAGTCTGCAGGGCTACAGTGCGCTGGGTCACAGAGAGTTCACCATGACTGAAGTGACTGAGCACATGGGGTGTGATGGACATCCTTCCTTAAGCATGTCCTTAGGTAGATAACTCAAAACCAGCGCAAAACATGGTGAACCTTTAAGAGTTCAATTTACTGCAGATTGTTTTTTGTTATTGTTGCTTTCCTTTTATTTGGAAGGCATATGAAAAGAGGCTCCAAGTCAGTTACCTTTGGAGAACTGCAAATTAAAACTGTAACGAAGTATCACCTCCCACCACGCAGATTGGCCATCGTCAAAAAGACTACCAATGTTAAATGTCAGAGATGGCCTGGAGAAAAGATAACCCTCTTATGCCATTTCAAAGAATGTCAATTGGTAACAGCCATGATGTGTTGGGGGCCAGAGTGAGGTACTCCAAGGTCATGAGGAAGGAGGCTCGACATACGCAAAGGCGGGATAGAGCCTCAGGAGTCCCCCTGGAAATCCTCGAGCGTCTACCCCCATAACCAGAGCCTGCCTACTTTACTACTTTGTGCTCTTACCTACACCTCTGACTTTACGGGGGGCTGTCCCCCACCACCTCTTTCGGAGAAGGAGTTAACCTAGAGCTCCAGTCAATAAAAACTCTTGGGTGTGACAAGAGTGTTTTAACCTACAAACT
>NW_011494876.1:2804924-2809069 GCF_000754665.1 Bison bison bison
GTATAATGGGCTAATTAGAAATTGTGTTGGTGAAGGGTTTTTCATTTGTTGAGCCAATGTTTGTTGCTAAGTCTCCATATCCCCTGCCCTTACACACATTAATGAATATATAGAATTAACCTTTGATATTAATCACGTTAGACCTTAGGCTAAGTAAATTCTTTCCTTAACTAAAACCCACTACACCCTCACCCTGTAGGAATGTAACTTTACTTGGGTGGCGTCTGTTTTGAGAATAATCAGCCCTGGAGAAATAAGTGTCCTGGTTGACTGACCGCTGTCACAAGGAGAGGGTCGTAAATTGTCAGCAGGCCCCCCTGGCCAGAAGATGATGTAACACCCCTAAGACCTCTGTATACATTTGTGTGAAGCACCTGACTTTAATAAAAGTCAGGACTGCTGTCCCCACGTGACTTTTGTATAACATCTCAGTGTATAAAAACAGACTCTGGAAAATAAAGATTTGGGATCAGTTTCTCAAAATACTGGTCTCCCCATGTCTCTCTCTCCTTCTGGCTGAGTCTCCATCTGGAGCGTGGAACCCACCAAGCTTACTAATTATGCCTGGGCTTCTAAGATCCGACCGGAGAGGCCTCAGTGTCTCCTCTCCTTCGGGAGAACGGAAGGACGCCTGCGGCCTACGTAAGTGGTGCAAGCTTCTTGTCTTGAAGTTTTATTGGTCTCCCGAGGAAACCAAGCTACTCAGCCTCTTTTCTCCACTGAATTTTCCTACTGAGCTATCCTTATTCTATTACTCTTTATATCTTTAATTAATATCTAATTGAAGCTATTGTATCCTGATCCTCGCCTACGCTGTCTCTCCTTCGAATACCCTGGATCAGCCGGGGCTGGTCCCCGGCAATGATGGATAACAGGCTTCCCTCGTGGCTCAGCTGGTAAAGAATCTGTCTGCAATGCAAGAGACCTGGGTTCAATCCCTGGGTTGGGAAGATCCCCTGGAGAAGGGAAGGCTACCCACCCCAGTATTCTGGCCTGGAGAATCCCATAGTCCATAGGTTGCAGAGTCGGACATCACTGAGCAACTTCCACTTACTTATGATGGTATAAGGCTTCCTTAAAGAACTAAAATGGAGAAGGCAATGGCACCCCACTCCGGTACTCTTGCCTGCAAAATCCCATGGACGGAGGAGCCTGGAAGGCTGCAGTCCATGGGGTCGCTAAGAGTTGGACACAACTGAGCGACTTTAATTTCACACACTGGAGAAGGGAATGGCAACCCACTCGTGTTCTTGCCTGGAGAATCCCAGGGACAGGGGAGCCTGGTGGGCTGCCGTCTATGGGGTCACAGAGTCAGACACGACTGAAGCGACTTGGCAGCAGCAAAGAACTAAAAATGGAGCTACAACATAATCCAGTCGTCTCACTCCTGGGCCTCTCAGTGGAGAGAGAACATAATTCGAAATGACACAGGCACCACAGTATTCACTGTAGCAGTATTTACACAGCTGAGACCTAGAAGCAACCAGCGCCCACCTTCAGACGGTGGTGTATATACAGTGGAGGATGACTAAGCCTGTAAAGGAACATAATAATGCCGCTGCAGCTCCATGAATGCGACTGGACATTACCATACTATGTGAAGTAATTCCCAATGGGAAAGACAAATAAAGGATTATATTATTCACACGTGGAATCCACAATATGGCACAAGTGAACCTATCAATACAACAGAAACAGACTCACAGACAGGGAGACTAGGCTTCTGGTTGCCACGGTTGAGAGACGGGAGATGATGTAGTGAGGACTTGTGGTTAGGAGACGCAAAGTATTACATTCAGAATGAATAAACGCCAAGATCCGATTGTACAGCACGGGGAACTATATTCAGTCTGCTGGGATAAACCATAACAGAAAAGATTACTTAAAAGGAATGTGTATGTGTAAAACTGAGTCACTGCTACACAGGGAGACTGGGACAACATTGTAAATGTACTATACTTCAATTTAAAAAAGGAAAAAGGTGCAACTTAAAAAACTACTGAACAAAAAAAAAAGGTGGGGAGGGGAACCTGTTTTTGAAGATGATTAGGAGTTGACACTTGACATCGGTCCTTGATTTCAGGATGAAAAGACAGGAGGCTGTTGTAATCCTGCATGTTCGTAATGCTCCAAAAACTCACAGTTGTTAATGACAAACCTCTTACCTTCAAAGCAGCTATGGGGAAATGAAGTTACATTCCTGTGTGAATACATGAAATGCTCCAATAATCACTGGTTTGGGCTTTGAAGGCAGAGAGTCGCAGGCGTACACTGTTCTTCCATTTTTGAAGACCTACAAACAATATGAGCAACGCGTGACACGCTGTTGGTGGGAATGTAAACGGATACAGCCACCATGGGGAACAACATGGACAGACCTTTAAAAACTGGGAATAAAACTACCATATGACCAGGAAATCTCACTACTGGGCACGTGCTCTGAGATCACAATGGTAAAAGGCACACGTACCCCAGTGTTCACTGCAGCACTGTTTACAATAGCCAGGACATGGACGCAACCTAGATGTCCGAATGGATAAAGAAAGTGTGGTACATACATACAATGGGATATTACTCAGTCATAAAAGGCAATGCATTTGAGTCAGTTCTAGTGACGTGGATGAACGGACAGCCTATTACATACAGAAGTAAGTCAGAGAAAAACAAATAGCATATATTAATGCATATATGAGAAATCTAGAAAGACAGTCCTGATGAACCTACTTGCAGGGCAACAATGGAGATGCAGACACAGAGAACAGACTTGCGGACACAGTGCGGGAAGGAGAGGGAGGGATGAACTGAGAGAGTAGCATGGAGACATACACGTGACCAGAAGCAAAAGAGACAGTCAGTGGGAATCTGCTGTATAATGCGGGGAGCTCAGCCTTGTGGGCTGTGACAACCTAGAGGGGTGGGATGGGGCGGGAGGCAGGTTCAGGAGGGAAGGGGCATATGTAGACCTTTGGCTGATTCATGTTGACATATGGAGGAAATCAACAGAACATTGTAAAGCAATTATCCTTCAATTAAAAATTTTAAAAATGCTTTGAAAAAGAGTGATAAAAAAATTATAAAGAATGCATGTCAGTTCAGTCCAGGCCATTATAACCCTGAAGTACATGGTCAAGGGGGAAGGTGACGTCCTGTCGTTCAGAAATCTCTTGTAATGGCATAATCTACCCTGTGTACACTGGATGTGAGAAATAGAAGGCACAACTAGCGAGTGATGAGTCAGCCTTCATTCCAGCAATTATGTATCATACATCCTGACACCGCCTTGTGGGAGTGATCACCTAGTCTTACCAACAGGTGGCGCCCTGACAACTGTAGCAACCCTCTCTTTAGGAAGTTACCAGAGATCTGCTTTTCCAAAGAGCCTCTGCAATCACTGGGATTATTAGTACTGATAAAACTCTATACTAGGTTTTTGAGGACTCTCAGTTCAGTTCAATCACTCAGTCGTGTCTGACTCTTTGCAACCCCATGAACCACAACACGCCAGGCCTCCCTGACCATCACCAACTCCCGGATTTCACCCAAACCCATGTCCATTGAGTCGGTGATGCCAATCATCTCATCTTGAGATTAGATCCAATCATCTTATCTTCTGTTGCCCTCTTCTCCTCCTGCCCTCCATCCTTCCCAGCATCAGGGTCTTTTCAAATGAGTCAGCTCTTCGCATCTGGTGGCCAAAGTACTGGAGTTTCAGCTTCAGCATCAGTCCTTCCAATGAATATTCAGGACTGATCTCCTTTGAGATGGACTGGTTGGATCTCCTTGCAGTCCAAGGGACTCTCAAGAGTCTTCTCCACCACCACAGTTCAAAAGCATTAATTCTTAGGCGTTCAGCTTTCTTTATAGTCCAACTCTCACATCCATACATGACCACTGGAAAAACCACAGCCTTGACTAGATGGACCTTTGTTGACAAAGTGATGTCTCTGCTTTTCAATATGCTGTCTAGGTTGGTCATAACTTTCCTTCCAAGGAGTAAAGGTCTTTTAATTTCATGGCTGCAAGTACCATCTGCAGTGATTTTGGAGCCCAGAAAAATAGTCAGCCACAGTTTCCACTGTTTCCCCATCTATTTGCCATGAAGTGATGGGACCGGATGCCATGATCTTCGTTTTCTAAATGTTGAG
>NW_011494876.1:2809169-2833463 GCF_000754665.1 Bison bison bison
CTTGATTCCAGCTTGTGCTTCCTCCAGCCCAGTGTTTCTCATGATGTACTCTGCATAGAAGTTAAATAAGCAGGGTGACAATATACAGCCTTGATGTACTCCTTTTCCTATTTGGAACCAGTCTGTTGTTCCATGTCCAGTTCTAACTGTTGCTTCCTGACCTGCAAACAGGTTTCTCAAGAGGCATGTTAGGTGGGTACTGGTAAAACTCTGTACTAGGTTTTTGAGGACTCTACTTTTCTAGAAACCCTCTGGCTTAGAGGATCTTCTTTCATCTACACCTCAGGAACTTGGGGCCAAGATGATGTCCATGGTTCCCTACTGCCTTGCTTCTCTGCTGGCCGTTAAGTTTCCACCCTCATTCAAAATGCCTTCTCGATGAAGCTGCTCACTACCCAGCACTCACTGTGCTCACCACCCTGAGAACTCCAAGCCACCATGTCCCGTTCACTCCAAACCTGAGCAGCTGGCTCTGACTCCCTCTCAACTCTAACGCCTCTGGAAAAGACAACCTGTACAGTGACAGCTCACTTCCCAAGCCTTCACTCCAGTGCTATTTTCCTCCATGCCACTTCTATCCACCATCAGGGTCTCACTCAGGACTGAGGAATCACAAACACCTCTGAACAGCCCTGCTTTTGAAAATGAAACCTGGACTGCCACTTGGACCCTACTGTCCTATGCCTTTGCTTCCTGACCTAGTCGTGTGTCACCGTGCTAATTCTGGATCTGTCTTGGACACAGAGAGCCCTTCTTCACTACTGGCCATATAAAACTGAACATGGACCGTGCTCCGTAACTCTGAACGATCACTGAACTGATCTGATCATAGACAAGTTACCCAGGAGGATCATAAGACATAACAAGAGGGAAAGTGCAAATACAACATCTTTAGGGGCTTGTATGGACTTACATGGCAGCTCCCCATTCTTCCTTGAATACCCAGATGAGGCCGTCACTTGGCCACACTCATATTTTTAATTCTTCAGCAGTCTCCCTGCCCAGGCCAGGGTCTAACTTTTCATCTCAACACTGATTCTAGTTATCCTGGAGAAAGAAGCAGAAGAAAAAAAAGAAAAACAAATCACCTAAGTGGGTGGATAGGGTTGATAAATAAGATAAAACAGTCTAAACTTCTAATTAAACCAACTCGATTGCATCCTTCTCTGCCTTCCCTGATGCCTCTGGTACTGCCTCTGTTTGTTTTCACCAAAACATTCTCTTTTCCAGGGTTTCGTTTTGGGCGGTCTTCTCTCTCTGGCCATGGCGCATGGGCTTTAAGTTTGTGAAATCTTAAGAAATGTTATGGAAAAGGAACATAGAAGGTGGGGTGCTCATGCCTCTGTCAGACAGAAGCTATGATTTCTTTCATGTGATCCTGAGAATCTATAGAAAGGAAAAAAAAAGATTAAGAACTGCTGATCTGACAGACCTGAATTCAAAGGCTGGCCCTGTGGGGCAGAGACACTTAGCTTTTAGGAAGCCACTCATCAGCAGGAGAAGGAGCACTCAAGTACGTACTCTGTTAGGGGATTTGAGAGAGAGAAGGGATGCGAAGTGCTCACCACCACATCTGGGGCATCGGCCTCCAACTTGATGAGCATTAAACTAATAACAAGTCAGATTGCTACCTATTTTTCCTAGATGAACTCATCCACTCCTAGTGAAAGGCAACCCTACAATTCTATTTTATGCTCAAATCCGTCTCTTAAGCTCCAGACTGTACATACATAGCCACTGGGTATTACACAGGCAACTCAAATTCATGGCAGTGTCTTCCTTCTCTATCACCACAGCATGTATTTCATTTAAGGCTCAACCAACCTGACCAAGCCAGAAATCTCTGAATTACCTTAGCCTCCCTCTTCCCCATATGAGACCTCAAAATCTGTTAGTTTTACCTTTAAAAGATCCTTGAATAAGTTTCCACTTTATCCACATGGTCACTGTCTTAGTTTAGAAACTTAATGGCTGCTACCTGGATCACTACGACAGCTTTATCAGTTATTTTTGTCCCTGGGTTCTCATCTGTCCATTCTGTCCTCACCTGCCCATTCTGACCTGGGAGGGTCCTATGTGGTAGAGATTAAAATATACATATTAGACTCATTTAATACATCCCACTCGCAATAGGAACAAGTGTTTCTTACGAGAAAGAGAGGACTGTGAGAGCAGACAGTGGAGTCAGAAGGCACAGAACCTGAGCTCTGATTTAGGGCAGAGTTTTACGAGGAGGACTTGAGGGGTGGAGAGTAAAGGCTAAAGACAGAGATTAGGCAAGAGTGAAAATGTGAGAAAAAGGGAAAGAGGGTTAAGTGCTTCTTTGATTTTCCACAGTCGCCAGTACAGATGTGAATGGCTTTTACCTTCGGCAGCTACAATGTGCTAGGACTGGGCTGTGAAAATCTCTGGGCTCTGACAGTGACATCTGGTTGAATCGCACGCTCCTAAGGATGCAGGCCCCCTGACATGAAAGGTCCTGAACGATCTGGTGCCACCTGCTCCTACCCTGTCGGACCCCTCCCCGTTCAGCCACAGCCTTCCTCCAGTCTGTGTGTCTTCCCACCTGTGCTGGCCCACTTTGCTCCCTCCGCCTGGGATGACCTCACCTGCCTTTCTGCCGGTTGATTCCTTCAGGTCAAGATCCAAAACTGCCAATCCCCTGCTCAGTGAACTGGGGTAATCTCCTGCTGTCCCGGGTCAGGTTACCTGCAAGAGAACAGAAGTGAGAAAAGCACGAGAGGACGAGTGAGTGAACCTTCTCCTGGGACGTTCAGGGGCACATCCAAAGTGAAAGGAGTTACCTATAGGGAATTTATTAAGAACGAGTCTGAACAGTCAGCTGATCTAAGGATGGAATGTAAGTCCATGGAGCAGGGCAGTGGGGACTGAAGCCAGCCTGACCCCTTCCTGTAATTACTCACCTTTATTCCAGTCCACAGATCCACTGCTTCCCTTAGTCTTTTAAGCAACAAAAATAATTTGGAATTTGTAAGAATGGTTTGCAAATGGTAAAAATGGCCAAATTTCTTGAGATGAAAGATTATGCTGTGCCTAATACTAATATACTTGTATTGCCAGAGAGGGAGGTATGTAAAAAAAAAAAGAAAGAAAGAAACCAGACCCACTTGGGATAAAAACTTACCTCTCTCAATATTCTGTAACAACCTAAATTGGAAAAGAATTTGAAAAAGGATACCTGTATACATGTAACTGAACCTCTTTGCTGTACACCTGAAACAAACACAACATTGTTAATCAACTATACTCCAATGTAAAATAAAGATTAAATACCCCCCCACACACAGACTTACCTGCAATCAAAACTGACCACATGCCATCAAATAATACAAACAGAATGCATTTCTCACCCTATCAATTTCCTTCTGCTGACAAACCTACAGGGCGCGAATACAGTGGTGCTCACTGTTTAGCCAGTTATTAATTTACCCACGGTGAAGTTCTGTGCCCAAGAAGGGAAACATCTTAAGCCCTTAAAGTTTGTAGCTTGCACAGAAGGGAAGCTGAAGGAAGGGGCTTTACAAGGGTGTCTGATGTTAAAAATGAAGAGTCAGACTAGATCGGGAGAGGTTCAGGATCACAACGAGGCAGAAACATGTAAAATATTTCATGCAGCCAACCTTATTTATTGAGAAATCCTAGTTTTATTGCCCGTTAACATGTTTGTTCCACAAACTAATTTCTCATAAAGCAAAGCACAACTTTTCTTATAAATAGTATAAATTATTTTATTTACAGAACTTGTTACAAAACAAATAGACTATATATTTCTTCTTCTCTTTTAAATATCCAAAGTAATCCTCTATCCCTTGACATTTGTTCATGTTCTATACAGCAGCCAACAAAAAGTCCAGCTGAGATGCTCTTGATTATGTGTACAAATGATCAAACTATTCACACATTTTAAACAGGAGATTGCTTTTATAACCAAGCTCAAAGGGAAGAAAAAAAAAAAGAAAGAAACCGGCAAAATGCTTTCAAGGCCCTACACTCACACTGACAGTATGTAGTGCTCATTTAAATGATCTGAAAATGTAAAAGGTTTTACACAAAATGTAAAAATGATTATTTTTCTGCTAAACATAATGAAACTTTTAACAATCATTTTTCCAAAGCCCAACTTTCCCCCCCACCGCAGGACAGAATGAGAGACATTAAGAAATTCCTTGGCAACAGAACTCTTGCAGGAAGACAGCTGCCTTTATAAGTTACATTTTTTCAAATTATACATTTTTTTTCAATGTTCTCAGAGGTACTCTGTATTATATTTTTTGGAATACAAAATATTTTAAATATTCTATTTTAAACTCTGCATTTCACGAGTGAATAACAAAACGGACACGCTGTTAAGTTGCTGGCTGACAGAAGATTTGTAACCCTTGGTGCCACTGGGCAATTCATTGCCAGTTGAATTCCTGTGAACCAAAAGGTCTTGATTTTAAAACACCTTATAAAATTACCAGCATTTGGTGGTTTTCAACTCCTCCCCTAAAATTTAAGTAACAATATTTAGGTGGAAAAAGCAAACTCCAAAAAAGTTCAACTGAACATTCAAGTCTTTTTAAAGAATCTGTCTAAGCTTAAAACTAGGTTCAGGCACTTTCAGTTTTGTGTTTTTCCCATTAGTTTTAATCGCGTCACATACTAACACCCGTGTGCTCGGGGCGCACACACACACACACTCACTCTCACACATAACAAAAGAAAAGCAGTGTGTCACTTGTTACATGTAGTCTACAGGGAAATCAAGCAACTAGGGAGAAGCAATGCCCACTTCATCTGCACGAATCCACTCCCGAGACACTGAAAGGGACAGAAGACTTTCACAGAACAGAGGCGTCCCTTACATGGTAAAGGAGGCAGGTCCTAGAACTACTGGCTTGGCAGTGAGCCACTTCAAATTATAAAAAGGTATTTACTTTTATTAATTAATAAATAAATACTAGATGATCTCAACTGTACCAAAACAGGATATCAGAAAAAAAGACCTGTGCAAAAATACATATTTAAATATGTACAATTCATTTTTAACAAAATATGTCTTCTCAAATAGGGATACTTCCATATTTATAATAGAACAAGAAATTCCAAAATAAAGATACAAAAGTAGGTTTTCGTATAATTCTTTGTTCATCATTGCAGCACTTTTTCTTTTTTTGTAAGTTAAGAAAACTGCAGGAGTTGTCACGGAATTCTATTGGAAAGAATATAAAAGTTATCTTGGTTTTAAATTGATACCAAAGTCTGTCTAGAAACAACCCAACCACTGCAAATTTGGTTTCTGCAAGTTAATTCAGTTCTAAAAAATACTTGTACTCCCGTGTTTTAAATGGTCTTACTTGTTCATTATAATAAAAAGTAGTTGTAGGAGAAAATAAAAATATTTGAACAACAGTCTAAAATTTAATAGCACTGTTTAGAATAGGTCTGTTTGTGGCAGGCAGAGTCCAAAATGGCTAATTTCCTAATCCCGATGCTCTGTGTACTACCGGGAGACAATAATGAAATTAAAACCTCAATCTAAGAAATCAAAGGATCAAGATTCACTTATCTAAATATCTACATTATTCTGAGTCAACTTTCTATCATGGGTCCTATTCACATCTTCTGGAACAACAAGATCTGTCTACAATTCCATCATTAAAAGCAACTTTATTTATAACCATCAAGTCCCCTTGGCTCTGAAAATAAATTCTACCCATCCCCCATTGCACTTGTCACTGAGGAATCAGCTAGGTACGTTCTGACTTCCTCTTACCTCCTTCTGTCCCTCTCCTGGGATGAAAAACCAGACCAACCTCTCCTAACCACACCAAATGGGCCCATCTGTGCACTCTTCTTACAAGCTCTCTTACAGTATCATTTTAAAAACATTTACTAATTGATTGCATAATAACTGAACAAGATACTTCCTTTAAAAAAAAGAATCAATATTTTACATCAATTTATAGTTAAAGTATCTCCATAAACTTTGTTATCTTACATAATAATTCTGTAGCGATTCACATTATTAGGCTGGTAACCAAGTATTTATTCATTCTACCTGTTGTTGACTGAAAATTCCCTGAATCTGAAGTTTGTAATCCAAGAATTGTAAGGAAAATAGATGCACTGACTGGCTCTGTCCTGGCTCTATCTGGGGCCATGATTGGAGCCTTGGGAAATTTACCCTGTGGTTGGCAACTTCCTGTGTTCCTCTAAGTGAAATGCCTGGTTCTCCTTTCAGGAGGTGCCGGTGGAATCAACTATTGAAAAGCTCCAGCTCATCCCCTCAAATTCAATGGCACCTTCTCAGGCAGAGATGCCTTAACCTATCAAACTCTTTCTCTGGGGGTTAAGTACTAGAAAAAACATTCTGGGTGGGTGGGGGGTGGGTGGGTGGTCTCTGAAACCCTCAGGAACATCACAGGCATTAATCCCAAGAAAGGAGGTATGTCACGGAGCACCCCACCACCTCCACATGGGTGCCGTCACCTGCACCCCGCCCTGGGTGCCTGCTGCCCACCTCAATGCCATCCCCAGAAACGTGTGCAGCGGCAGGATACGGGGTGTAGATACGCACAACACCGGGAGTGCTCCAAACAGAAATTGACACTTAGTCCCAGGACAGGATCCAAAGAGGTTGAGGGGAACACACAGAGCGCCTCGGAAACATCTAAGTATTCCAGTGACTTGGTGAGTGACAGATTCTGCTGCATCCCAGTTATTTCATGTTACAAAGGCAATTTTTAAAAACAGGAGCCTGGGCAGGACAACTGGCCTAATCATATTGTTTAACATGAAAACAAAGGTTAAAAAAAAAATCAATCTCTTTGGAAATCGTGGAAAATTTTCCCCCACAGTGATTTTTGTCTGCCCCCTCCCATCAAAATTTGGCTCTCCATATCAAAATTGTCTGCATTTTCTTTTCTTTTTTTAAATTCACACAGAATTGCTTTTGTACCATGAAAAGTAAGCCTCTACACTGGTGTATCCTTGCTCTCTGGCCATCAATGGCTTTTAAACCAGTTCACACATGAAAAACTTCTGACGGCTTCTGATCCCGAATTACTTGCAAAAGGCTGGGCGAAAACACAGGCTCTTTTATCACGGCGCCTCACACTAACGTCCACACTCCATTCCGGACTCCCGATGTAAACACCTAGCCACAGACTCCCTTCTCCAGAGGGCTGCTCGGGGTGCAGCTCTGCTTGCCCCCAGAGTTCTCTCCAGTTACGGTATCTGACTGCTGCAGAGGGACCTGGGGCCTACAAATGCCAGGGTGAGGGAAGACCTAGGCAGGGAGAGTGAGGGAGGGAGAGAGGGAGCAAAGACTACAGTCACACTCTTGCCGAGACACTGGCGCCAG
Source organism: Bison bison bison (assembly GCF_000754665.1). Lineage (NCBI taxonomy): Eukaryota > Metazoa > Chordata > Mammalia > Artiodactyla > Bovidae > Bison > Bison bison. The sequence goes on from NW_011494876.1 coordinate 2,816,539, forward strand.
CCAGCCTCCTCCAAGAGCGGCTCGGTGATACACTGCAGGTGCAACAACGAGACAGGAACTTCTCACAGGTGGCAGCAAGCCGTCCAGACCTCTAACACTGATAAAAGCAACTCGGTGGCTGGACTTGATCCAGTGTCCTGTAACGAGTACTCACTGCTACAGACAAAGCTTCAGGGGCATCCTCATTAAAACAACGGCCCGGCAGATTTCTACCCTCGAGGCCCACAGGAGGCTGGGAAAACAGACTCAAAGGTGTCGTGGAATTCAGAGTGCTGAGTGGAGGTGTAACTTGTCGTCCAAAGTGTCCACATTATTCCTCCCCATGCTATTTCCAGCTGTCAGGGATGGGCCTTTGGCTTTCAAAAAAGAGGGGGGTGGGGAGACATCGGAAGGTAAGTAAGCGGCTGTCCCCAGCCCTGCCCTGATTCTAAAAAGGTACTCCCAAGGCCACGCACCGCTCATGTCTCCTCTGCCCGGGCCGTGCCAGGAGCAGGCAGCTAGAGAACTTGGTTTTAGCTTTCAACAGTCTCCAACGACCTTGGGCACAACCCTTCTAAGAGACTGGCTCTCAGAAAACAGTCCAGAAGAGATGCAGCCTGGGTTTCTAGCTTAGAGAAAAGGCTCACATGTTTGCCTTTTGGTTCTATTTACGGATGCTGCTTCCTTGAGGCTTTTCCAGGTTGTCAACTGAGAATTGAACAAGGTCAAATGGGCAAGCACACAGGTGTGAAAGCTCACACCCAAGGCGGAGGGGAGGCAGGGAGAGGGAACTCTGGCCTTCGCTGGCCTGCAGTGAGCTATTTTTAGGTCCTTGGTGGCAAAGCCCACAAGTTGACTCAGGGGCTGGGCGGGCACTCAGCAATATCTCCCAGGCTCCCCAGCAGGTCCCCGATTCTGCTGTTGAAGGGACTCAAACCAGCCCAGTTATCTCGGCTCTAAAATCTGCTCCATGAAGAAGAGCGAGGTCAGGCCCCTAGTGGTCTAAGAGCAGACTTCTGTACAGCATTTTGGAGGCATGGGTCCCTTTGATAGTCTGAAGAAAGCTACTGGTTGCCTCTTGCAGCTAAATGATCAGGGATGTAAAAATATGCAATACTTTTTTGGGCAGTTCGTCCATCCTGTGGTCTGTAGCCATGCCCCACACCCCCCGCCCACCGAGTTTGTGTAGCGTAACAGAAAGTATTGCACTGCACAGAGAAAACCTTTCTCAAATACAAACATGATGTGAAACTGCTTTTAAGGAAAAGAACCTAAACATGGGCTGTTTGTCCAAGGGGGACGTAGTCCTCCTCAGATGGTGGAAATGAGAGGTGGCAAATGGGAAGCTCCTGAGCCAAACTTAGCTGAGAGATGTGTGGGCTTCACCAGATCAAGACAAAATGAAAAAAAAAACTACAGAGCTTTGGAAAATGGTTAAATTTCTCATGAAGGTTCAGATGCGCAGTTTCTCTCTGAAATTAGAGCAAGTTTCTGGGAGTCGCCGCTCTGTGCAGACGAGGCGCCCACTCACCAGTTCTCCACCTTGCCCCGACACCAGGGGCGGTCTGGTCTGCAGCGGCCTCCGTGTGAAGACGGCCCGCTCCGTGACAGGGGTGCGTGCAGTGGGACTTCCCTCCCGGGATTCACATGAATCGGGAAACTATGCTCAGAAGGGTATTACTAAGGGATGGATTCTTACAGGGTTTGCAGTGCATTTTTATACTTATCATTAAACTATAAATCAAGAAGTTTTCACTTGTCCAGGAATCCTGTTCAAAGGCCCAAATGACACACAAATAGCCCGTATGTATTTGTGGCTCAAAGAGAAGAACTGAAGCAGCTGCTACTGAAATTTATGCGTCATTATTTTCCCCACACCTTTGGCGCCGAGTTTTCATTCACACATATACTGGAGGGAAACTTCTGTCTCATGAAGAAACTTCTTGGTATTTTCTGGACAAGTTCTAGTCTGACATTTATGTTCAGTTTTGAAGATGAGGAAGGGAAAACAAAACCAAACAAAACAAAAAGAGCCTCACATTTTAAAGCAGAGCTCTGAGGGTGACACTGCTGAAATTCCTGCTTGTAAGCAAAGACAGAAAGTGCTCTGCTGAATGAAATGACAAGATGAGAGAGGAGCTGGACAGAACAAAGAGGAAGGTGGAGGAACTGGCCACAGGAGCAAACAGCAGCCGGAGGAGGAGTGGGGAGGAGACAAGACACAGCCAGAGAAACCACGGTCAGTAACCAATCCGATGCCCGACAAGCCCTTTTCTAGAAACAGGTCACATTGAGGTTTCTTTTCAATCTGTTAACTTCAATGAGATATTAGTCTTCTGCTCTGCCATAGTTAAATTCTGCTTCCCTGCCTCCTTGGAAAACAGGAAGGAAAACACAGAGGGAGGGAATTAACATGAAAATCTGAAACTCTTTGATGGGAAAAATATTAACAGCCTTTTTCAAATTTAAATCATCCCCTTCTACATCAGCTTGATTTTCGCCCAGCTTTCTTCAGAAAAACGTACGAAAGGACTGCGCTCCAGGACACGGAGGGCCCCACCGTCATGCAGGACGGTGTCCACTGCCCCAGCTGCTGAAATGCGCTTGGTGTGGCCTCCTTAGCCAGGAGCATCTTCCGAGTCATCAGAGAGTCTGGCAGAGAGGCGCCCGTGTGACCTTCATCTGGCCTTCAACTCGGCCTTTTCTTAAAAGACACCGTGAAGCCGGACACTTGCTTTTAGGCAAACCCACCAAACCGACCGCACAGATCTCTGAGTTGATCAACCATGTCAAGGGAGAGGCCACGAGCCTCCCCACGGGGCCCCCAGGCCCTGTCCTACCTGATGGAGGAGGGAGCTGTTCGTCAGCCCCGGTGCCCCCGGGCTGGGGCCCACGTGTTTCGCGTGGACGTTGTTCACGGCCGGCAGTTTGGCCACCTTGGTGGGCTTGCTGCTGCCGCCACTGCTGTTGACACCACTCGAGCCGGGTGAGCACTTTCTTTTCTTTCCTAGGAGTTTGTCCAGAGGAGTGTGTGAGTGCGGGTAGGCGCCGTGGGAGTTGACGGGTAGCTCGCCGCCGGCCTGGTGCACGAAGGGGCCGAGGGAGAGTGTGGAATCGCCGCTGTTGACCATCACGCTCATCCTCTTGATGGACTCGCAGGGGTTCCCGCTGGAGGTGCCCCGGCACCCCGGCTGCTCGTGCCGGCCACCCACCGAGTTCGCTCGGCTGGCCACGCAATTGAGGCTGATGCCCGGGGCAGAAGCTACTGCTGAGGGGTGGGGAGGTCCAGAGTGAGCCACACAGTTTTTCCTAAAAGACTCCATGGAATGAGAAGAAGAGGACGAAGATGATGAGGAGGAGGACGAGGGAACTAACAGTGGGGAGCTGTTTTTGCGTTTCTTTCCTGAGCCGCCGCCGGCACTGCTACTGGCGTTGTGACAGTTCGTGCTGTTACCAGAAGAATCCTTGGGCCGCAAAGACTTGCTGGATTTCAGCTTCTGAGGTTTCCGGGCCATGGGGGAGGAGGGCACGGAGGACAGGCCGGAGGGCGTGGAGGGGGAGGAGGAGGAGGAAGACACTTGTCTGGACTGCATACTACTCACAGGGTCCACAGCCCCGGAGGCGGCGGGCTGGGCGTTCAGTGTGGTTCCGTGAGCTGGGACCAACTTACTGCTGGGGGAGACGCAGGTGGACGAGAGCGGGACAGGGGAAGGTGACACGGTGGCTGCTGCCAGGTAGCTAACCCCACAGTGTGACGTCGGCACAGAGTTTGTCCGGTGAGGAACACGTGTGGACACAGGCGATGTGGTACTGGGAACGGGCGGGATCTTCCTGCAAAACAGAAGAGGGCATGAGCAGCGTCCACCAGGGCCCTTCGTGGAAACTTTCAGAAGGAGACCTCCTACACCTCTGGCACCGAATACATCCTTTGGTCAGAGGGATCGCGCCAAGATGCTGAGCCACAAGGAGTGTCACTTCAAACTCTTCACACTTTCCTGTGCTCTGAGAACACTGGCCTTAAGTCCATGCGCTGGGGCCACATGTTCATACCATATCCTTTCATCCAGCGCCACGAACGCCCTGATTCTGGCTACTGATCTTCCTTCTTCCTAAACCAGGTCATGGCGCTAGACCTCATGTATCTTCTGCCTAAGACACGGTCACCCCAACTTCTGCTCATCCTTCCGTTTTGGCCCATCATCACTTTTTTAGGAAATATGACTTTCCTAACTTGCTTACTTCCCGCTCTGCCCCATTCCTAGACTTGGGAAGGCTCTGGTAGTTTTAAAACGTGTGACTGAGGATTACTGTCCAGCGTCTCTGCAGATGCAGCAATTCACAGCTGATTTACTACTGTCCATCCAGCACAAGGTCTAGAACACAAAGGCACTCAAACACTAAGAGAACTCATGAACAAACAGGGAAAAAGGAAGGACACAGCTAGTTAGTAACAACTGCCAGGTCCCAGATACTGCCTGCAGAGCTGGGAAGCCCCAAATCTCAGGGGATTTCTGGTCAGTGTTCTGACAATGGATTCTGATAATACTATCTGGGTATCTATTCAAACAGTCACATGAGGGACCCTCCCCACTTTTATTTTAGCTATGACTTTTAAAATCTAACAGCACCAAAATATCAAAAAACCCTATAGCAGAATTAACACTCAGGTAGCAAAACAGCAAATGGCCTGACTAGAAGTCAGCTGCCAAGACTGCCCTGCCCCACACTTCACGCGGCAGCTCTGGCTGATCCAACTACCAGCAGTGCTCCTCAGCCTTCAAGTCAGAGAGCTGGCCTAGATCGCTGCCAAATCTCTCTCGATGCTTTCTGAGACGAACTATGCTGCTAAGTCGCTTCAGTCGTGTCCAACTCTGTGCGACCCCATAGACGGCAGCCCACCAGGCTCCCCCGTCCCTGGGATTCTCCAGGCAAGAACACTGGAGTGGGCTGCCATTTCCTTCTCCAATGCATGAAAGTGAAAAGTGAAAGTGAAGTTGCTCAGTTGTGTCCAACTCTTAGCAACCCCATGGACTGCAGCCCACCAGGCTCCTCCGTCCATGGAATTTTCCAGGCAAGAGTGCTGGAGTAGGGTGCTGAGACGAACTATAGCTATTCATAAAAGGAATTAAATAACTGCAAGTGTTCACACCAGCCTTAAAACCTTCCCCCAGCAAGAGTGCGGCTCCTACTCTAAGTCTGTGCTTCCAAACGTGGCTGCACGTCACAATCATCCGTGGCGTTCAGGCCACACCAGGATCACGGGGGTGGGGGTCCAGGCACTAGTAACTTCTAGATTTCTCCAGATGCTGAGGTTGATTGAGAAGCTGGGCTTCTATCCCCATGTTACTCACGAAGGATAAGCACTGACATTACAGGAGAGGCTTATTGGAAATGCTGAGTCCCTGGGCCCCACCCTAGACCTCCTTCATCAGACAGTATATCTCAGCAAGACCCCTGGGGCACTGGCACCTGTGAGAAGCCCTGATTGAAACTCAATGCAGGGGCCCGGGCTCCCTGGGTGCAGTGGCGTCTCATGGCCACCAGGTGGCTTAGGAGGACGGAGCCTCAAGGCCAGGCTGCTGGAACCAAACCTGGGGAAAAGTAAAGGCTTCCATAGGGGCAGGGATGTGGACTCTGGATGACATTACTAGTTTCTCATTAAAAAGCTCTTTCAAGTCATTTCCTACCTTTTGCATAAAGAAGAGACCAAAAAAAAAAAAAGACTAGGCAGTCTTACTGACCTACGTTTGCATGAATAATCCCAAGACATACAAGCAACTAATAAAACTGTCTGTGAGGAGTGGGTGGAAAACAGGAGCATGGCGATCAGGGGAAGTAAAACTTTTTACTATGTGCCTCTTTGTATCCATTTTTCCTTTTTTAGCCAGTCTTAAAAATTAAAAAAAAAGAAAACTCACATCAAAATCTGATGACCATCCCAGCCCGTCCTTGGTGGTAACGGCACACAGACAACAGACGGAGCACACAGGCTGAGTCAGAGCAAGAGCCAGCTGCCCTCACTGCCATCCAGAGCCTCCACACACTGCGGACCACTGAACCACTGCCAGCTTACAGTCCCCCACGTACCCCCGGCTTAGCCACAGCAACCGAAGCACGAGGGCTCAGGACAGCGCTGGGGCTCCTCGCAGGAGAGAGGACGTGCAGCTGCGTCAGGGCGTGGGACCCGGACTGCATCAGGAGGCTCCTTGAGTGCCTCAAAGACGCCACCTCAAGAGGAGTTCTCCTCTGCTGAGAAGTGCTGAGCCGCTCCTGGCAAATCCCAGGGGCTGCCTGTGCCAGCCCCCCTCAATCCTGTGTCGAGAGCACTCATTTCCTCAAGCATCTGGCCTGGCACCTCTCTCCAAGCTCCTACCCACCCCAGGCCTGTATGCCAGCTCATCACTGAGCAGCCTGTCTCTGCTGAACTGATTTTTTAAAATCAAAGGTCACAGTAATGGAAAGAAAGTTTCCTCCTCACTGGGAGCAAGTGACTGATAAGGCAGGCAGACTTCGACACAGCACAGAGACGGAACAGCAGTCAGCCAGGGGACCCTGCTGCTTCAGACACTACAGTGCAAAGATGTCTCTCTGCAGGAGCCACCAAGAAGCAACTCAAAGTCTCTCACCCAAACCCTGGCCGTAAACCACTCATCAACGTAACAGGGATAGAAATCCCTGGGACTCTTCTAAGCCCTGACGAGTATGTTAAACCCACAGATCTGTAACCTCAGTGAGCTCTCCAGGTCCCACAGGGTAAGAAACTGAGATTTCACGCATCTTAAAGTTGTCTGATCTGAGGCTACCACACCCCCACCAAAAAATATTCCAAAACCACTGCCCAAGTCTGTCTCTGGGTCAAAACACTGTTACTTCATTAGAGCTCTTACCTAGTAAGAACTAGGAACAAACATGAAATAAAGCCGAGTAACACTGCCATGGGGCTGGTCTTCACTATGAACAAATGTAAGCCCTACTAATCACCACAGACATGGTCCTCTGGATCGTGGACTATCCAAGGTCTCTGACAACTTCCTCTGACTATAATAGGAAACACAAGCAGAGAGGCAAATAGATGTACTTGTAGAGTCTACTCAGGGAGGCACTAGGGTAAACGATGCCCAAAGGGAGGATGTGGGATGACTAGGTACTACTAGACAGCCCCCTTTAACAAAGCTCAGTGCTTCCCAAAGTCGGTTCTATCCAACACTAGTCTCCCAGATGCTCCCCTAAAACAGGTTCCCAGGTCACAAGAGCCTGACAGTCCACATTATATATGATATCATCCTATGTTCATTTGAGAGTTACAACGAACAGCACTCATTAAAGGCTCTGAGAAGTCCTGCAATAACAAAAACTTTCCTTTCAGAAAAAAAAAAAACAACTTTCCTTTCAGAAAGACTGGGTTATAAACTTTTTGGGCCACGGAACTCCTCTTCAACTTAAAATCACACTGGGGAAACAGGAGCATGTGTAAGGCCACACAACACGGTCGCCTTACTTTCAACTGAAAGCCAGCGCAAACAGCTCCTTTGCCTGAAACCCTTCTCCCCAGGGCTCTAAATCGGTGTCATCCAACCTCTCGGATCTTCTCTTGTTCCAAGAGACTCCTCGCTGGTTCTCAAATAAGCCATGTTCTTTTCTGACTTAAGACCTTCATGTGCACTGTTCTCCTTGCATGGAACCCACTCCTCCTGGCCTGTCCCACGACTACTCTTTCTCACTCACTCATTTCAGCTCAAGGGTCCCTTCACACAGGTTCTCCATGAAGCCCTCTGGCCTGGAGCTATGAAAACTGTATTTGCTACGGTGTCTGGCCTACAGTAATCTCAGTAAGAGATACAGATTATAAGCATTTCTGTTATTCTCTCTTATGACAAGCTATGATGTCTGTTCTCTGTTGCCTGGCTTTCACGTTTCTCCCTGCCCTAGAACCTGAGCTCCGTCCATCTGGGAGCCCCTCGGCCTGAAACCCCAGCACCGAGAACGAGACACATCTGCTGCAGGAGTGAATGCACGAATGATGAAGCCCTTCCTCCAGGGCTGGGCAAGCCCTTATGTTCATCAGAGAGATGATGACCTTCCTTAAATCAGCCCCATAAGCAATGAAGAGGATGCAGCCCCAAGGCCCCACCCGCCCCGGAGGTGGCGGACAGGCACTCACTTCCACAGCTGCGCGTTCAGATGCTTCTCCACCATGAGGTTGAGGGCGCAGCGAAGCCGGTTCCACCTGGAGTCAAACACGTAATAGCCTCTTCCAATCTGCCGGCTCCCAAATGTGCAAAACTGCAAAGAAAGAAAGCAAACGCTTGGGCTCTCGGACTCTGAGGGTGCACGGCCCGGGAAGGAGCGGCCGGGACAGACAGCACTGACTGAGGACCGCGGGCTGTGAAGCATGAATGTGACAATGCCTAGCCCTGAGCGTCATGGAAGAGACTGCGAGCAGCAGCAGATGCGCCCGCCAGAGAGCATGCCGCCTCGGGGCGACCCGCATGGATGAGGGCATGCTGCGGTCCCCGGCACGCCCCCCGGCACTGCCCTGTCCCTGCTACGTGGGGAGGGTCGGCACGGGGGCGGGTGTGGAACTTACAGATGCTGGCTGAGGATGATGACCTGAATAATGACAGTCCAGTTTTTCAACAGACTCTTCTTTGTCATCGCCTTCTCCCTCCTCACTGGATAACCGAGAAGCTGGCTCAGTGGCAGGCAGGGGAGGGTGTGGAGACTCATAGACTGGAGGAGGGTCAATGGGGGCACTCCCACCTTGCTGAGCAGGGCAGCCTGGAGGCCTTGGTGAGCAGAAAGTGCAGCACTGATCAGATCACACCACATGTCTGGGAATCAGCCGCCTCGACTCAGATACAACCATGTATCCAAAACCACCAGGGGAGCTCTGGGCGCCACCACTAGCCCTTGGGTACACAGATGCAGATCCAGGGTGCCTGGAGCGAAGGGGTCTCTCTCCTGAACCGCACGATGTCAAATGGAGCTTTCTGCCAGGTCTAATCAAAGTCACTTACAACCTTTCTCCTTCCCACCTGGTCCTCCTATTCTCCCCAAAAAAGGCAAGATGTATGTGGAACTTAAGCGAATTCTTTGATTCCTCTTCAAATGTCACTTGGAACTGGGTTACTAAGGCGATCAGTGAAATTACAGGTAACGTGCTCTACAATAACAGGGACAGGAGGTGATAAAAGAAGGTGGGCTCATGTGGGTGATCTGGAAGGTGGGACTCATGGACAGTAGTGTGCTTTTCCAACACAGAAAGGCCTCATGTTTCTAGAGTTAAGCCCACTTTGTTTAAGATGGTGGCACTTTAATGAAAAGGTGGCCAAAGAAAGGACTTGCTAAGGATCAGCGGCCTGGCCCTGGGCGCATTCTGGGGCACCTGCTCGGAACACTCCTCCACTGTGCTGAACCAAGGGGCTCACGTGGGGACAGGCTCAGGCACACACTCAGGTTTCCACAGGGAGGCACTTCCACCCCTCATGCGACCATTTCAAGAATTGGACATGTGAGGGGAAAAGGTTAATTAAGCAACAGCAGCCAAGGGTCGGCACTTTCCTAAGCAGAAGGCCCCAATACTGATGGTCGAGACACAAGACCCTCGGTTATCTGTGCCTTTTTCCCTTCTCTCTGGATACAAAGTCCTTTACTTGAACTTGGTTAAATATACAAGCACACACAGGCATTTACTCAGCCCACCATCACTGTGTCTGAGGGATGTGGCTAAGTTCTGACCTGCTGCTCACTGCACAGCTCCAAAGCCTAATGTGCACTCCGGCCAGAGTCCCAGATGAATGAATGAAGATACATGTAAAAGGATGCTATAAAAACTCAGGCTGAATGCCTAGCCCTAGCAAGAATCCCTTCTACTGTATTTTGCAAGAAGCAAGACACATGAATGGGAAATTGGTGCCAAAGCCATGTGAGGTGTCCCCCTCGCTATTACAGGCAGGACCCAGCTTCACCCTGCTCTGCAGGGTCAGGAGACACGCATGTGGAGCAGGCAGATCTAGCTTTACTCTGCTGCTTGTTGTTTGGCCATGAAGAGCCCTGGTTGAAACTTACTGATGAACAATTTTTTTTTCCTCTTAAAATAAAACCCAAGTAGGAAACATGCCCTCTTCTCACAACTAGCCTGATGCCTGTCCTCAACAGCATGACACACCAGGACTCTACAGGCTGCACATCTGTTCTCTGAAGGAGGGAGAGAGCTGCAGGATGCGGCTTACCTTGGAAGACTGGGGGTGTGAGGTTTAGGTTTACTAGCTATGAAAGGCTTTGATTCGGAGGGAATCACTCCGTGAGAGTTTTGGTGTGGCTCCTGTGACGTTCTAGGAGGGGTGGGATGTGGGTCCCTGAGAGGCTGCGCTGGTTGCTGAGAGTCCGGATGGCGAATCGATTCCTTTTCCCTGGTTTTGTTTTTGTGCTCGGCTAACAACACGTCGAATCGTTTTCTTCTACCCTGGACAGCCCTCCGCTGGGTTAAGGAATGTGTCTACACACCAGAAACAACAACAAAACAAACAGAAATGGAGGAATGTCATTAATAATTTTTTAATGTCATATATCAAAGAACACCGATGCCAATAAAAAAGCAATCTAGACCATTAGCATAATCAAAGGCTGCTTAGCATTTGATAAGGGAAAAACCTTAAGAGTATGAATTTTATTTTTTTTTAAAGCTAGAAGCAGATATTCCAGGCTCCAAATGTATAAGACTCTGGTGATGTCACTTCCACCAGAAGAAAGAAAAAAAAGTCAACCATGCCACCTGGTGTGTAACTGAGGGGCAGACGATACAAACAGGTGACAGGTCCTTAAGTTCTGTGTCACTGGAGCAATTCATTGATCAGGACTGTCACCAACCCCACTAGAAAGTCTCTTCTTGGGCCACTTAGAGTTTTCAGTATTAAAAGGGAAGAAACACTTCCCTTTTATGGGATGATACATCCCATAAACATGTATCAGAAAGTCTTCTTTCAGTAACTGCCAGAGAGTAAAAATCAAATACAACTGCTTCTTTATTCCAGAGACAATGCCATAAGGACAGAGGAAGCGGCTAAAGACACCCTAGAAACAGGGGCTGATGCGGCAGAGGGAGATCTGGGAATTAAAGAGTGTGAATCCAAGAGAAGACAGACTGTGAACAGGAAAAGATGCACAGCAGCGTGAAACCCCATGAACATGCACTCACTATGGAAATCAAGAAAATGGGACAGACAGCATTTCTGGAACTGGAGACAATGTGTAATCTCAGAATCAAAAATGGTCACATCTTTAGAAATTTGGAATTACTCTTGAGAAGAAGAAAGGTCAAGTAAACCTGACCACTCCTTCCTGTCAGGACCCCTGTCGGTATTAAAAAAATAAATAAATAAGCAAGCCGCCACTAACCACAGAGGCCCAAATAACACCTCCCAAATATGAGTGAGTCGAGTCCTTCCCTCATGCGTGCCACTGCAGCACTACAAATGATCATTCTCGTGCGCTCACTGTCCACACATTATACAAGTACACTGCCCTACAGGCTTACATGTCTGCTGCAGCGGGAAGGATTTAAGGACAGTCAGACTTCTCATTCCCTTGTGCAATTCAGTAACATAACCCAGTCCTTATCAGTCACACTGCAACTATGTCTGCCCAAATGTAACCTGGCACAGACAGTTAGAAACCTGAGTAGGGCTTTAAAAAACTTTTTACTTGTTTTTCTTTAATATGTAATATATCCCAAAGTAACCCAAATGAAGCCAAGAACCTGTGTCTTGTTCAGTGCTGTACAAACACCTAGGACAGCACCTGGCACACCATCAATGGCTCAAACGAAAAGCAGATACAAACAGTGGCCCTCCAATACGCGCTGAACGCACACATGAATGCACGATGTCACTGGTGATGTCACTGGTCCACCCGCCCGTCTCTCAGACAGATGATGGAGGAGCTACTCCTCACCTGAGCGTCCCCTGGTGCCCGGCATGGCAAGACTGAGTGAAGAAAGTAGGCAGAGATGATGGATATTTCCCAAGCTTGGTTTGAAGAGTAAATAGCATTTCCACTGGGTTCTGAAGAACAGTCTGACGTTGCCCATCAGAACTCTGGGAACTGTCTGAAGCCCACAGATAAAGACCCACTGTAAGGCGGCCCGGGGCCCGGCTTGCCTTAACACCCGTGCTCCCTGCTCCCCACGCCTCTGGCACCAGGTGCTGCTTGCTCTGTCTCCTGCCCACCCCCAGGCTGCCCTGTGGACCCTAAGCTGTTTGCTCTGCCCTCCTCCCATAGCCTTCACACCGACTGTCTCTGCTGTTTCTTCCACCCCTTTTCTGCCCAGACAAACCCCAAGAAGTTCAGCCTAGTAGGCCTAAGGTGAAGGAGCCTCCCCGACTCAGTTCCCCTAGTGAAGACTGCGACTACCCTGGCCTCTCTTTGTATTACTCATCAGAGGTAACTTTTACCATAAAGGGTAGGAGCCAGGCCTTGTTCAAGCCTGTATCCTGGGGCCTAGAGGGAGGTCTGTGCCCACATGTGTGTGCAGTAACTGTTTCTACATGGAGAGGAGCCCAAGTCTACCTGTATGAACATGCAAGGACACAGAACAGAACACTGGATAGATGAGGAAGTGAGGAGGGGATAGCGAGGGTGCCAGGCAGACGACAGAATGACAGGAGTGGGCAGCGGCAGGTGCCCTGACAGCCAAGAGAGCAGACAGTGTCCTCAGCCTAACAGAGACCTGGACAGCAGCCGGGGGACACTGAGCTGGGGCGCTCAAGCGTGTTCAGCCCCATGGCTTAAGAGAGGAAGGGAAAGGGAGACGCAATGACCAACAGACCACGAGAGCAAAGCACGGGCGTCTGTGCCAGGACAGGCCAGTCGCCATGCTGTGTGCTCCGCCAGTTCTATGGTGCACTTGAGCCCCGCCTGGGTAAGGACACATACTAATGCAAAGAGAGGCTAAGCACCCTACTAGACGCTCAAGACCCGTTAACAGAACACGTGAAGGGCAAGCACAACTCGAAGAGACGTGAGAAAAAGGCAGGATCCACATAAAGCCACTGAAGGTTCAGGAAGAAGACTGGGCAAATCCCTTGCAGAACTGGAGTTGATAAGGCTTTTGGTTCATCAGCATGCCTCACAGATAATTAAAGAAGAGCATCCTGGGTAAAGTAAGCAGCCTTCACTAACCACAGTTATCACAACACTGAGAAATCTATGTGGCTGAGAGTCAGGCAGGCAGGGAGAGAGTGGAGAGAGGCTGGCAAGTGTGATACAGTGTGGAGCAGGGCTGAGGGACGCGCTCACGTTGAATGGGACACAAGTGTAACACAGCTCAAATGGCTACCGTCGACAACGCACCATTCGAAGTGTTCAATTAATACGACGGAAAGCAAAGCAATTTGTGTCCTGAGGAATTCTTAACTGGGAGATTCAAAGGCGAATTTGAAGTGGAATGACCTCTGTGATAAAATGCAAAATTCAGAACATGCACGTGTATGTATGTTTTCCTCAGAGAAAAGGATCCATAATTCTTTAAAAATTAGATATTTAAAGGTGCTCTTGACCAATCAATTTCCTCAAAATATTCAGTACCTTGTTGCAAGATAAAACCCACACACTAAAATTAAATATTCATAAGAACTATCTACAAATAACATTCCTCATTTCTGAAGATCTTAATATTCTTCCACTGTTTAGTGGATGAAGTGGAACCTGAATGTCTTTATTCAAACATAATCCTTGGCAAAATTTACTATAATACATCAAAAACTTTATTAATTTGTAGTGAACACCACTAACTTCTATAATTTTTAACCTTCGCCAAACAATGGCTTTAAAATTACTTCAAGGCAATGATTCTGAATACTTTTTGAACCCATCTGCAGGGTAGCTGGGGACATAAACATATATGCTCATTTACAGAGGGTCTACTGAAGCCACCCCTACATCCACACTAATTTTGTAGTAAATACACCACCTTCTCATGAGCACACTGGCTGAGTTTTCTAAGGAAAACTCAGGGAAGAAAGGGAGAATCTTTACATTTTCATCGTGTGTGTGATTGATGCTTTTGAACTGTGGTGTTGGAGAAGACTCTTGAGAGTCCCTTGGACTGCAAGGAGATCCAACCAGTCCATCCTAAAGGAAGTCAGTCCTGAATATTCATTGGAAGGACTGATGCTGAAGCTGAAACTTCAATACTTTGGCCACCTGATGCGAAGAACTGACTCATTGGAAAAGACCCTGATGCTGGGAAAGATTGAAGGCGGGAGGAGAAGGGGAAGCCAGAGGATGAGATGATTGGATGGCATCACTGACTCAACTGACGTGAGTTTGAGCAAGCTCCAGGAGGGATGTGGTGATGGACAGGGAAGCCCAGTGTGCTGCAGTCCACGGGGTCACAAAGAGTTGGACACGACTGAGCAACTGAACAAACTGATGCATATGTATACACACACCGATATACATACTTGTGTGTGTGTGTGTGCACACACAGATATAGGATTACACGTGACCTGGGTTTTTTAAAACTAAAAAAATAACACTATCTCAAAGTCACAGATTTTTTAAATTGCTGTAAAATTAAGAACCAGAGATTACACAAATATTTTAAGAATCTACCCATACATGCAAAGGAAATTTCTGGATGTATCCTATGTCAGTACACTTCAAAACACAGTAAAGGGGAGCCTCTCAAATTAAAGGCATTGATGATAACAGATTGATTAGGGGAAATCACTGTCCTCCTGGAAACAACAATGCCCGCTGGGGGCAGCTCAGAACAGCAGTTTATAACAACAGCCCCACGTGTTCTGAATTGGAGGTGTTCTCCATCAAAACAGAGCCAACACCGCCCTTAAAAATCCAGGAAAGTCACCAGAACAGAGGCCCTGTGGGTGAGAGAGACCCGGGGGGCCAGCGCTGCGCAGCCCCGGCCCCCAGCTTCCCGGAGCACTGGGCTCTCCCCAGGGCCCCTCCCTACCTTGCATGTCAAAGACCGGGTGCAGGGCTTCTTGGTGTCGAGGTCGATGACCCCACAGTGGATGTCAGGATCAAACTCTCTTTCTGTCAAAAGCACACAGACATTACCATGGGTTCAACACTCCTTCATTTATTCTGAAAATAGAAATCTGAGATTCTCTTATTTCAGGCAAATTATAACTTGAAGCAACTCTATCACATTATCAATAAATGGAAAAAATAAAATGTTTTGAGCACTGAAAAAAAAAGTCGCGACATCACTGAGAGGATGGGCATTGTAGTCACCAGACGAAGGAGAGGGACCATGTGAGCCAGCATTCCTCACTACTCATTCAAGAACACGCCACTAGAAAGCTACTTTTATGTCGCCTACACACACGTGCACTTTAAAACCAAGGAGGAGGAGGTCAAGGACACAACTTAGGGAACTCCATCTGAAAGCTGAAGTTGGCTAGTTCTAAAAGGAGGACTTCTAATAATAGTTGATTTGCTCCCCCAGGAATGCCCAGTTAATAGAAAAAGAAATACTGAGAGAAAAAATATGAAGTTACCTGATAATCTCTTATTTAAAAACTTCCTGTTATTGGAGTAATCTTCTGACTTCTTTTCCAGAACAGGCGGTGCAGGAAGCCCTTTGCCATTCAGAATGTGTCCAGGTGAAGGCAAGGTTGGCTTTGGTATTGAGGGGCAGTTAAGGCCAGGCTTGACTGAGGAGCTCACAGGAGCAGGACAGGTGGGCCCCACCGCGGATTTCAGTAGTGTGCCATCCATCTTCGGATGAATCTTTTCCACTTTGATAGAGGGCGTCATGCTGTTGTGGGGGAAGTGAGAACACCAGCACCTGAGTGCCCTGCAGCCCCAGGAGACTGGCAAGCCAGAGGGATGAGGCAGAACCTCGGTCTACCTATGTGCCATGCAGAGCTAGGTTCCCAAAGGCACCTTGGGACAATCTGTTAGGACTATGCAGAAAACTCAGCAAACCTTTATCCATAAGCCTTTCTGGAGAGGCAGAGAGCTCCAGAGGAACTATCACATTTGCGTGGCCTTTCTTCATTCCAGAACAATCTTACACATGAGCCTGTTACCCAATGCAACTCCTGCAAGCAGCAAAATATGAAAGGGTCTCAAAGGACCAGAGACTACTCCAGGACCCTGTGAGGATATCTTTTGAGAACTGTCATTTTTAAGAACTGATCCATCAAAATGAAGTAAAATGAGTGAGTAGAGAAGAGCGCAACTGAAATTAGAGAACATTTCCAAGAAAGGTCACTATGGACTCAGAAGAACTGAATGATGCCTTATAGTTTATCTCCAAGAAGAGCCTCTCTGCCCCTGTCAACGAGGAAGATCCAGGTTTAATTAGGACATGACGTGTCACTGAAGCGGTAATTCTCCAGACCCTGAAGAAGGCTTCCCTGACAGGAGCCTGGAATCTAAGTGCCTGGCACCCAGCTCGTGAGCACTGAATACCTGGATCACTAACCAAGAACTGATTTTTCTTGGCGTCTTACCGATCCTGTCACTTGGGTGGCAAACACTGCTTCGAAGCTAACAGCTGGCCTGGTCCCCATCTAAAGCCCAGCTACAGACACAGAAAATCTGGACCAGTGAGGTTTTGTACATTTTGTCCAACGCAGTCAGTGCTCTAACAGCTGTTAAGCTGGCGAGTGACTTACACGCTGCACTGGCATTTTCTTTGGCGCTCTGACAGCTCCAGGAACGAAAGCCAAGCCCGCTGTACTTGCGCTTCTGACAGATGAGTGGAGGCTGGGGGCTTAGCAACCAGGACAAACAGCACCAAACAGCTGTACCTGGAGCAGCCCGACAGTGGCAGAGACACCACAAGATGCCATGGCCTCTCCAAGCTGGCAAGGTCTGTGCACAAGAGCAGGTGTGGCCGCTGCCCGAAGATTAACCAGGTTATCAGACCTTGGGACTGAGACGTATGGCATACCCTCCACAGGGAGGCGGGC
>NW_011494876.1:2833563-2840813 GCF_000754665.1 Bison bison bison
AAGGCCGAGGGATGCCATGAGCCGGCAGGACGGGTTTCCATGAGCGGCTGCTCTTCACGTGACCACACAGAGCCTGCCAGCTATGGAGCCACCGCGGAAACTTGTCAAGGCCTGTCCTCGTAGTGGGAACCTCTTTCAGCTTCCCCTCATCAGTGCTCTGACGTGAACCCAAGTCAGGGGGTGGGAGGAAGCACTGCTTCCCTATTTGCTTTGCAAGGCCCAGAAAACCCTAGAACAGCTTCTGGGGGTCTCTGGTTTTTATTCTCACTGTTAGCATCAGTGGCGGCAGCACCAGCACCCCTTCCTGCACAGTCTCCTGCGGGGCTGACACTAGCAGCCTTGACTGGCTAACTGACTCTAACACATGAATCCTATCGTCCCAGCGACCCTGCACAGGGGCCATGGTCTTAAAACTCCGAGAAAAACAGGGCCTTGGCTAAGGCCCCTCAGCTAGCAAGTGACAGGGGCGGGATTTGAACCTCAGGCCTGTTCGACTGGAGAGTCCCATGGCTAAATCTTTTCATGCTTCCCTCTCATTGTGCACATAAAGGAGATAACCACAGTATCTATTACACAGGATTGCTGTGATAAGTAAATGACAATACACGCAACTAAATCTCAACAGCTGGCACAGAAGAAAGGATCAGTAGATAAGTATTATTAACCTGATCATTATTGCTATCATGACTCTGCAAAGTTGCCCAAGCTGTAATAGGGAAACAAAAAGAAACAACAACGTGTATCTGGATGTCCCCCAAAGTGGGCTTTCTTCTACATTATCCACAGACACTCTCACAGGCTACTTGTGTACACAGTTCCACTTGCGGCTGGTGAGCTTTAAGAACCCTCTGAGCCATACTCACATTCTACCATGGGGGACTCTATTTTGCTGAATGGGATGCATTGGCCTGTTCCCCCTGAGCTGCAGTTTCTCTTTGGGCGATTTCAACAACTTGGAACTTAACGAGGATGTGCTCAGGACACCTCCGCTGGAAGAACGGCTGCTTCCACTTCCACTGCCTCCTTTGCTTTTGGACAGAGAAGGGAAGAAGGAAAACACTGAAGTGGGAGGAACGGCCAAAGAAGGCTTGCTGGATGAGCTATGTCTTCTTTCTGAAAAGGAAAACAAAGTGGGGGGGTTGGGGGGGGTGGAGAAAAAACAGTTTCAGGCAAGTCTTCAATGGAACCCTGGAGGAGTCCCCTGAAATCAACACATTTAGGTTCAAAAAATGTGTCACTAAGTGAAAATATATTAAACTCACCAGCTTTCAGAAATGGCTTATCTAGGCCCTACAGACTTATTCTGGATTCTAGGAACTGGTCCTTCTGCTTAAGAAAACATTTCACCATAAAGAGGTTTATCATACATAGATAACCACTAGGAAATTAAATAGCCACTTTAAACCTGAGACTACTGGGTTTTGCATTTTAGAAATAAACCTCACTGACTCCAATTTGTAGTCAGAGAGGGCAAAATTATTCATTCATCTCCAGAACTCTGTTCATTGACACCACACAGAATTATTTCTTCCTTTCTAGTGCGGGATATCTCCAATTTTCAAAACAGCAAAGTGTTAAGAAACAAGTTGTACTTTCATTTTATTTTTTTGTCACTACCCACCAGCACATGACACCAAATAAGAATGTTTCTAGGGTTATCTTATCGTTCCTTATGAATCTGTGCTGAAATTTTCCAGTGAATCACTTCACTCCCCTCCCCCAACCCCTCCCCCACTTTTAAAATAATCTTACTTGACTACAGATGGCACAGCTCTGGTTCACACCACTAAGATGCCAAAGGCGTAAGACAAAAATACCACAAATAGCTTTGCCTGTTTTATAAACCAGGAAGTAATTCATGGTTAAGCAAGAACTACACAGGTTTAACTGAAAATAAGTCTATCCACTAGAGAATCAGGTTCTCTCAGAGGAAGGCAATGCATACTAAATAAATCGAGAGCTGAAGAATGTTACCATCAGAAACAAGTACATTATTTAGTAACTTTATCTACTTAAGTACCTTATGCTGGTAGCTTAGTAATTACCTTCAGTTAAACTTGTACTTTAAAATGGCATGTTTGCTTAACTCTTAGGTTTAAAAATGTATGTGACTCAACATCTATTTCTCACAACATGGAAGCTATATGAATATTTTAAAAATCGCATATTAGAATCAATTTGACTACAGTTCAGTTCAGTCACTCAGTAGTGTCCAACTCTTTGCCACCCCATGGACTGCAGCACACCAGGCTTCCCTGTCCATCACCAACTCCCGGAGCTAGCTCAAACTTATGTGCATTGAGTCAGTGATGCTACCAACCGTCTCATCCTCTGTGGTCCCCTTCTCCTCCTGCCTTAAATATTTCTCAGCATCAGGTACTTTTCTACTGAGTCCGTTCTTTGCATCAGGTGGCCAAAGTATTGGAGCTTCAGCATCAGTGCCTCTAATGAATATTCAGGACTGATTTCCTTTAGGATTAACTGGTTTGATCTCCTTGCAGTTCAAGAGACTCTCAAGAGTCTTCTCCAACACCACAGTTCAAAAGCATCAATACTTTGGCGCTCAGCCTCCTTTATGGTCCAACTCTCACATCCATTCATGACTACTGGAAAAACCATAGCCTTGACTAAATGGACCTTTATAGGCAAAGTTATGTCTCTGCTTTTTAATATACTGTCTAGGTTAGTCATAGCTTTTCTTCCAAGGTACTAGCATCTTTTAATTTCATGGCTGCAGTCACCATCTGCAGTGATTTTGGAGCCCAAGAAAATAAAGTCTGTCACTGTTTCCATTGTTTTCCCATCATGTAAATGGTTTATTTCCAAATGTCTTTTTTAACCAGTGAAGCTGTGCTGAGTTATTCGCAGAAGGACATCTGGTCACTGATGCTTTATGAGGTACTAAGAGCCTGCTCTACACCAGGACAAAATTATTATGTTATCTATAAACAGAATTCAAATTCTCCAACTAGAACAAACAAAGGCTACAACCAAGTTAGGAAGGCCTAACTGGTAGTCATTTAGAAGTGCCTGCTGCTTTCTTCCTCAGATATGACAGTTGTGTGTAAGGGAGGGAAAGCCAAAATAAGTTAATTTGGCATCTGAGGATTTCTTTAAAAAAAAAAAAAAATTAAGTTTCCTTCTCTTCTGTGATCCCCAGATACTCTGAATGTACTTTCAAGCATCAGCCCTTGTCAGCCAGGACTGCGAAAATCTGTTTCCATTTCCCGACTCCGTTGGATGACGGAGCTTATTGCCTCAGTTAGCCGCCCCTGACAACCCGGCACAGAGTAGGCCTTCAGTTAACATTGGCCTGACTGGTGCAGCTCTTCTTGTGAAGAGAGTGATTCTCACATGGTCCCAGACCAGTACTTCTCAACCCTGGCTACTCATGGGCATAACCTAATGAGCTAAAAAAAATACTGATGCTTCTTCACTTCCACTCTCAGAGATTCTGATTCTGATTTTTCTGTGGCCTGGGCATTCAGATGCTTACAAGTTCTGTGTGATTCCACTGCTCAGCCAATGGTGAGAGACTGCCTAACACCAGGCTAATGTCTCCAGGACCATTAACCACAGCTGAGGAAGTCCACATCTGCCACATAAAATACTATTTTTCACTCAACATTTCTATGTAAATGATCAACTCCACTGTTTCTCCCTAATCCAATATTCACCAGTCTCTTATGGGGATATCACTGGTGTTTTGGACACAACAATTCTCGTACAGGACCTCAGGGTGGTTAAAATTCCTGTTCCCCGAGCCCCTCATCACCAGTAAATGGTACCACTCCACCAAGGGCAACCTGAATCTACCCCCAATCAAAACTGCCCCTCCCAATCTATTTTCAGATGGCCTAGCATGAAATAGGGTATCATTCAGTTGAGAGATATTTTCCCCAAACAATAGTATGTATAAAATAGGTTTTAAAAGTCTGTAATATACATTACACTTCTGATATAAATTAAATATAAAAATATTCATCCATATTCAGCCACAAAAATCATCCTGTGTATCCCCAGTGGAAGAGTACTAAGGAATACCACAATATCTGTAATACAAAGAGGGGGAAAAAACTTCCAACCAGATCTTTGACTTCTAGGAAATACATTCCTTTTACAATTTGACGTGTTATCAGAATTCTCAAGTGTCTCTGAGTGAAAGTGATGTATTTTCTCTTATATCAAATGATGTAAATTATCAATCTAATTACTCTTCTGTAATGATCATCTTGAAGACAGAAAGTAATTCTGAAGCCACTGATCTACTAGGGAATGATTTCAGCAGGAGGAATTTCTGCATTTGCTTTTGTGAGATTTCCTCTGTAAGAAGCACTAGGTGGACACAGAAAACGACACCTGGTTGAACTAAGCCAGTGAAAATAAAAGCACACACCCTCAGTCTGCTCACCCCCACCAAACATCCACCAGCCACCCCAGTTCACCACGGACGTGAGGAGCCATGCCACCCACAGCTGGTGCGACATTTCCCTCCATTTCGGATAGGCTTCCTTCCACCACTTCACAGCAGCTCACAACCTGAAACCCTGCTGACCTCGACCTTCAGAAGCGCGTGCCAGGCTGTCTTCAAGGAAAACTCATATTAGAGTATTTAGGCATTTTTCAAAGCATTTAATACACACGCAACTGTGCTACCATTCTTGTTAGGGTCCTACCTTTCTCAGTGTCACTCACTGATTAAGTTTTGACCGTTTGTGCCCATTATCCCATTTTTCTAATGAGTCTCTTGTGGGTTTTATTGCACAACTTTGCATAGTGCAGTAATTTTTTAGGAATGCATGTTTTGTTATAGCAGAACTGACTGCAATTTCAGTTTGTTCTTTCAATTTTCTTTTTTGGCCACACTGCATGGCATATGAGGTCTCAGTTCCCCAGCCAGGATTGAACCCGTGCCCCTGGCAGAGGGACACAGGGTTCTAACCACAGGACCCCAAGGAAGTTCCTGCCCTTTCAGTTTTCTATTCTCATTATAGTCCACTCTCCCTTTTTCTTCAGTTAATGCTTTTTTTTTTCCCTTGTCTATTAACTCTT
Organism: Bison bison bison; assembly: GCF_000754665.1. Taxonomy (NCBI): domain Eukaryota; kingdom Metazoa; phylum Chordata; class Mammalia; order Artiodactyla; family Bovidae; genus Bison; species Bison bison. The sequence goes on from NW_011494876.1 coordinate 2,838,616, forward strand.
GATATGGGATTTTGCATTAGAAAAATCCAGATTCAAAGTTTTCTAACACTAAAAGTCAGCTGATGTACCAATAACTTATCAAAAAAGTTATATTTCCTACTGCAACAATAAAAGCTGCTTAAAAATTTACAATGGCAATCTATCATGTGAATTTCTTTCATTCACTAAAACTTGAAACAGACTGTGTGTGTGTGTGTGTGTGTGTGTGTAAATGTGATCCTGGCTGAAAAGTGCCAGCTCAAACCCTCGTCACGCTGCTGAATTAAGCTGTTCCTTCACATCATGGTCTGCTAACTTATTCACTGGAAAGGGCGGCATCTGGCTTTCCCTTCACAAGAAAATAAAGATGAAAAAACCAAATTAAATTATAGTTGTGTTGGACTCTCCCCAACCTTTCAAGCTGGGCCCTTAATTTTCTTAAGATTTTTAAACGTGTTTTGTTTCTAGATCAAAAGGGAAATGGGCAACTTATGGGTAGGGTTAGGGACCTTATCCTAAGTGGACAAACTGGTGGCCAGATGCTAAGCGTGACTGCAGTGTGGTTTGGTGAAGAGTCCGAGTTGAATTTTCACAGCACTCCTCTCTCCGAGCCTAGCACTGGCCCAGAAAAAGCAGAGTCTGTCCCAAAGTGAGGAGGGCCCTGTGACGGGCTCCAGCAAGCAGGAAAGACAGGCAGACGGACAGACAGACACAGTGAAAAGACAGGGCACAGACAGAAAGACAGACACGAGTGGGTGAGGGCGCAGTGCCTGTGTAGCAGTGGTGGGTCGGGGGCGACCACACAGGCAAATAGATGTGCGGTCAGAGACAGAGGGAGCAAGAGAGAGACAGCAAGAGACGGGTGCATCGGCCTTTCTTTCTCCTGTGACGCCACTGCAGGCCAGGGTAGGATACTGGGATGGGTAGGGGACAGGACAATTGTAAGTCTTCCAAAACAGAAAGTAACCAAGAATACTGAGCTTATAATTAATTGTGGATTTATACCGAGGTTCAAAAACAAAATGCATATATAAGTGTTGACACCTAGGTACAAACCAAAAAGGAGTTCAAAGCAAATAATTAGATCTTTAAAAGCCATATATATTGCTTTGAGAAAAAAAAAAAACAAACAAACCTAAAAATAACTTATGATGTACAACTGTCAAAGTTAGGATACAAACCTAAAATGCAGTCAAAAAACACTGTTAAGTTCAAATCATTCATGCTTGAAAAAAAGTCTACAAAAATATCTGTCATTTGTTAAGTGGTCATCCCTTGGCCTACAGGTCTATTTCTGAAAAACATTTGCATATTGTTTTTCTATAACAAACATGGTTTACTTGTTTATCAAACACATACTTTTAAAAAAGAGAGATCAGTTGGTCTTCTGGCCTCAGTTCCACACATGCCAAAATAAAGCAAGGCCTATTATCACTCCCAAGCATGGTATCAATTTGCCTCACTCTTCACAAGCATCATGAAAGAGCAGGCACAGCGGTGAACAGCTCAGAAAACCCCACAAAACTATTTTTACTCAAGGCCCTTTTCTGGTATTTTATTAAACCTTTTGCTCATCTTTTATGGTCTGAACAACTGATTAATGTTAAGTCTCACCTTCAACAATAGCAGCAACAGGAGTTGATCGGGCAGAGACCACACACAACAGGCACCACACAACAAAATTTTACAGGGGCTATGTCATTTAGCCCTAACCATCTTCCTACAGAGCAGACACTTCCATGACCCCCCCTTTCCAGAGGAGAAAGCCAAGGCTTTAGAGGACTCAAGTTGGTTGCCCAACATCACCCAGCTAACCCAGAGGCAGGATCAGCATGCGAGCCCAGGGAGGCTGACTCTAGTGCCCAGGCTGGAGCCAGGACAGTCCACCTGCCCTTAAGTGGCGTTATGAGCAGACCACGATGCACAGTCCAAAGGCAGGCTGAAGGGAAGGGTGATGGCGGGTCATATATCCTCTTTCCAAGCGCTCAGCAAGTGCAGGCTATTGCTTGGGCTGCACAGAGGGCTGCACAGTCAGAGCATACAACACGTATAAGACAAAGCTTTGGTAAATTTGGGGTGGGGAGCCACAATCTGTTCAAGGGAAAACCAGGTTGTTGTGGATTTAGTGTCTATTTGGAAGTTGCTAACCTAAAGGTTGGCTGTGGTCTCAGTCAGTGTTACGTTCATCCCACCCCCCCCACCCCGCCCCCTCAGGGAAA
>NW_011494876.1:2840913-2904265 GCF_000754665.1 Bison bison bison
TTTTTTTCTAGAAAGTGCTTGTCAGGCTGCCTTTCTGGCTTGGCTAAAAAGAATCACTTACAAAGTTCCCAGACGCCTATGTGCTACAAAGAACCCATGAGGAGGAGCAGCAAACGCCTGTTTCACAGGGTGAGACTGGCCCCCTGCTGACCAGCGCCAAGGCACGCTTGCAGTCACGCTCTGCTCCCGGTCATCTTTCTGACAGAGTCTGTTGGACAAACTCTCGATTAATTAACCAGTTTGAATAGAATCCAAAGTAAACCCCCCCCCCAAAAAAAAGTCATCTTTTTTTTTAGTAGATCACTTGAAACAGCAAGAACTTTGGAGTCAGAGACACGTGGGTTCAAATCCTTGCTCCGTCACTAACTAGCTGGGTGACACCCTGGGCAAAGCCCTAACTCCACCTACTTTGGCGGACTCTTCATCTGTCAAGCCTACCTGCAGGGCTGCAGGGTTTAAGTAACAGTTGTAAAGCCCACTGTGGGCCAGGGACCGGGAACTCCATAGCCAGGAAGACAGAGGCTCCCTGTTAAGTTCAGGTGGTAACACTTACAGACACCAAGTGGGAAAGGCCTGCTCATTATTCAAGCAGGCAGAAATCACTAAAGAACAAAGCAAACCCACTGCACCTTCTCCAGTGTGGTAAACACTGAAGTTTATAGATTTAGTTTACATGTCAGTCCAGGAAGATACTAAGCTCATCTCAGTGGAGAGCTCAGAACTTTTACAATTCATTAAAAATGAATACATTCATAAAGCAACCAAAAAAGACATTCATTCACGTTAAATTACTTTATAATTAAAAAGCTGGCCCATTTTCCTAAGAGAACTGAGTCACTTAGGAAGAACTGCAGGTGAAAAGAAAAGTGCTGGTCGTTTACGGATCCAAAGGTGGCGTTTTATGTAGGTGATCTAAGCAATGGCTCCCCAAACTCCCAAATTTTTCTCTAAGTGAAACTCACGATTTTGGGTGGGTTAGGTCAGGTGAGGTTAAACAGAATGAATACTCTGTTACAGAAAGACCTTTTTCCCCTTCTTTTCTTGGCCAAGCCATACAGCTTGCAGGATCTTAAGTTTCCCAACCAGGGTCTGAACCCATGCCCCACGCAGGGGAGGTGTGGAGTCTTAATTATTGGACCGTTAGGGACATCCTAGAAAGGCCTTATGAGAGCTACCAACCCACAGGTCAAGGAATGTAAGATTTCATGGTGTCTCTTACAGTCCCATTCCACTAATACTCTATAACTACTCCCATTGAAAGCAAGGATTTTTAATAATCAAGCTTACATATGGCTATAAAATGTAAAACACAGATCCTTTGGCCAGACATAGTAAGTAATAACTGAATACACCAAAAGCTCAGTTTAGAAACGCTGGGTCATTCATTAAGCAGCCCTTTCAAAAATTTAAATTGCTTATTTTACATTCAGGTTGGAAATAACTGCTATGTGGCACTCACAGGTCCTAATTAACCCAAAGTAACCATCATATTTCAGTTTTGGGGCCACCAAACACAACTTACAAGGGGTCAAACTGGCATCATCTGTGTTTCATAAGGAGTACGACCCCTATGAAACATCAAAGCTCAGGACTCGAGGCAGACTATATCTAAGCCTGCATAATATATATTATATATATATATATTACAGCAACTGACTAGGCATACCCAGTTAAGCAACGTCCTAAGCAGTATCTGTGAAACCATGACTTTGGGTTTGACATAACTATTTTTTTCCCTAGTAACTATTAAAAAAAAATTAGCACACTTTTAAAGTCACATCACGGACTGGAAGTGGACATAACACATTTAACAATATCTCCTCACTGCTCTCACCTTCAACTTCTCCCTGTAAACATTCTTGTTCTTTTCTAAAAGCAGTATCACATGTCTGACCAACAAACAATCCAATTCTACTCCTGTCCTTACATATTATCTTTTAACCATAAATCTGCTTTTTCTTTGATTCAGTTTCTGGAGGGTCCCAAGGACTTGATTGGAATACTCCAGAGCAACCAGTGCATAGTCTGATGCTAAAAAGGAAGCAAATCGGTGGGACTGTGCCTGGAATGTTCAAATCTCAAGCTGGGGGATCCAGTGCTGACCTCTGACGTGCAGTACCTCAAAAGGTAGTGAGCCAAAAGCCAAAACTGGAGCCAGGAGGCCCTCTCAGAGCATGCTTAGGTGGGTTACCAACGGCACTGGATAACAGCGAGGAAGGAAAAGTCTTTACCACAAAGCCCGCGGCATCATTTCCACTAGAGAGACTTAACTGAAAAGGATGATTTCAACACTGGCTGCCCTAACAAATTAGTCTCCAACTGCAACTTCTGCCAAATGCATTTTTCCTCCCCCTAACGCAGAGGTGTTTTAAAATTCAAACATAGGGGGAAAGTGCAGAAATGAGAGTCATTTATAACACTTGGGCCACTTGAAACAACTTTTAGCCAAGGTCTATAATCAAATTATCAAGCTCTTGAAGTCAGTGCTTTATGACGCAAATAAAAGGCCCACTAAAGTATTCCAGGTCCCTTGGCATTTCCACGTCTCTGGGCAGGGCAGCCCTGCAGCATCCCCATTCACACTGGCTGATGAAAGAGAACAGATCACAAAGGGCAGATTACAAGGGAGAACGACTCCCAACTCCCCAACTCCGGAGGGGGAATGGACAGGCGTGAATGGATTGTAAATAATGTTGCTAAGAAAGGACCACAAATATGGCAACCTAAGATAATCCTCTTGCCAGGAATTCTTCCCAGGGGGGTTGTTCTTTCTGAACTTTGCTTTCAAGTATGTGAGAAATATGAAGAACTTATTGAATATCTGGAGGTAGCCCTCCCCTGCCATCTTAACTTGAAGCTCTGTGCAAACATTAGGGGAAAAAAAATGGCCTTCCAAAATTCCAAATACTTTATTAAAGGAGATGGAAGGATAAAGAAAAAGAGGGGAAACCAAACGGTATAACTACTGATCGTCTCAGCTGGGAGAATATTATCAGTTCTTCATCATTATTTTCTCAAGACATCTTGCTTAAGGAAAACTCAATGATCTGAAAAACCAGTTCATTTCCTTCAGGGGGCCCTTCCTATGCTCCTGCTTAAGGTGCAGACTTTGAACTGAGAGTTATCATCATGATCTCAGACAAACACACACAGATGTTTCTCAGCATATGTAACTTTGGGGAAAAGGCTGTCACTGCTCTGAGCAGAATGCAGCCACCAAACGACGCCACCTCTGTGACGTTGCCATCACCGTTTCAGACTACAGCAGGGATATCATGCAGTGTGTGACATGCTGGCTGACACTTCTACTTTGCTAACAGTCATAAGCACCTCTCTCTGCTGTCCTCAGGATGCACGGTGTCAAGCAAATGATCCTGACAGAGTACAGCAAGCACTCACCCCACCTGAAACAAACCCGATTTCGAGGTCTGAACGATGCACAGAATTCCCTGAATGCACCCCTTGGTCTCCCTCCCATCCACTGAATTGATAGCTCTGCATGCTTCGGGTATCAATGTATGACAAGGAACAAAAAGCCAAGACAAGAAATCCACCAGTCTTCAGTTACTTTTGGTTTAATCCTTTATCTGTTGGGAGAAACGCATCCTATACGTTCAGTGAACAATCATTTTAAGTTTAGCCTTCTAACGTGCTAACACCATGTGCGGATCAAACAGCAACACCCTCAGTCCTTATACAAACACGTCTGTAGTCACATCTGGTCTACAGTTGGGTCTGGGTTCCAGTTTTTCTCTAATGAGAGATTCAAGGCTATCACCAAAATGCACAAAGAATTAAGAAAAACAAACTATGTCTTTACTGCTCTGCTGCTGCTAAGTCGCTTCAGTCGTGTCCAACTCTATGTGACCCCACGGACGGCTGCCCACCAGGCTCCTCCATCCACAGAACTCTCCAGGCAAGAACACTGGAGTGGGTTGCCATTTCCTGCTCCAACGTCTTTACTACTCCAATCCAATTTTTACACACACACACAAAGGGTAGGGGAGAGAGAAAAAATTAAAGCAACCTGGCAGAACTTCAAGCAGAGGAGTCCTTCTTGTTTTTTTTTTTTTAAAAACAAAACTTCCATGCAGGAATCCCCTTAGGGAACACTGTCCTCTGAGGCCAGAAAGGAGCAAGCAGCAAGTCCAAGGTGCAACAGAATGACGGCACCATCTGCTGCAGAGTGCCGCACTAAGTTGGGAAGCCACATCTTTACTGCTGTTTCCCACTAGTTTTGTGGCCTTTACATTCCACTTTATTGGGAGGAAGGAGAGTAAGGGGTGAGAAGACCATGAACCTGGGAACAACAACAACCTCAAAATCACAACACAGCCCTTAAAGCCTCCTCATTAAATGTGCTGTTAATAAGGAATGGGTGATTCACGACTGAACAATGCCAATGTTTTGATGAGTTTGCAGCACGTGTTTTTTTTTTTCCCCCCCCTGAAGACAGAAAACAGCATCTGCCCCACCTACAGGCCAGGGCTGTCCACTAATCAACACCAAAGCGATATTCAAAAACGAAACCAGAAAACAGCAACTGTAAAACTGCCTGACGAGAAGTAAAAGTTTTGTGTTTTGTTTTCTTTTAATGAACAGCAGTTTGAATAAAGGTTTACAATCCTGTTTGTATTTCAAGTCCCGAAAACCGGCAGCTAAAGTTCATCCTCAATTAAAACCATCCGGTGAAGCACATTATTGCAGGAGGCATGAAATGTGAATCCAGCGAAAACTAAAGATCTCAACTGTCACCTCGCTTCCTGCTTGCAGAGGAGGCATGAGAGAGTTAAGGTAACTTTGAGACAGCCGCCCAACCCACCAGAGCAGAATCAGCTTGGCTGTACTGGCTACCTTAATAACACAACTGAAGGGGAAAAAAAAATAGTCTTTTCTGGCAGGCAGTCGGTAATTAAATTTTTATACACTCAATTTAAGTTACTGAATGACTTCCCAGGGTTACTGTTTGTATTTTGAAGTTGTTCTTCCTCTTGACACAATGTTCTGCTTGCAACTTTGCTGTGGAATTGAAGAATCCGACAAAACGGCTTTCAAACACATTCTACAGGAAACACTGTGAACTGCCTGTCATGAAACCTCACTCACCGCAAGTGAGATAAAAAACAAACAGTCAAAGCGTGTTACAACGTTCCTCCATTTTTAGAGAGCGACGTAACCACTGCTCTCCCTGTTTGGAGATATGGGAACCGTTGGGTGCAAACCTCAGCATTTTGTGGGAGTTAATAGCAAACTCAACTCCAGCCTGTGCCTGACCTTTGGCCAGATCACTCGAATGACATTTCAGCATGGCTCCTGTGGCTGGCCGGCCGGCTGGGCGGCAGCTAATCCCTCCTGTTTCGATCACCCCCCTGCTCAGCGGGACTGCAAGGCGCACTCACCACCGCTCAGCTCAAAGAGCTCCGGGCCTGCCGGCGGGGCGGGACAGCCGCCAGAGGACGGGGGCCTGTGCCAGCTCGCCCCGCTCTGCTTTGCGTGGGGCTCCGTTCTGCTCCCAAAGACCTAGCCCACCTTCCGCATGCTCGTCCAGGACCGGGCCCCCAGCCAAGCCCAGCCTCTGAGAACTGCCTCGGAAAACTTACCGGGTAGAGCTTTCAGCCCCCGTGCGGAGGAAGGGCTGCTCTGAGGAGGCTTCTTGTCACCTTCCATTCACATAATTTGGTTGTGCTTCATTGCACACTTGCTACTGCAGGCTTGCATCATGATTTGGGTCTGCCCACCAACTCCAAATATGCTCCATGTTTGGTCTTATGTAACATTTGCTACTACTGTAAAAAGCACTTGAATTACAAAGGTCCTGGCAGATCAACAGAAAACAAGGGGTGGAGTCTAATTTCATCTAATATGGTCATAGAAGGCGTCCTGGCTGGTGTAAATTAATCCTTCTCTTGGAAAGGCTGCTGGCCAAAACTGGAGGAAGATGGAATTTATGAATTTAACCGACTAGAATGTGAATTACTCACACCTGATTCTCCTGCATAACTTTAAACTGACAACTACTATCAGGTAAATTAGGAAATTTAAATGATTCATTATATATCTATACTTTAAGGCTAGACAGACCTAAAAGTTTTTAATATTATACATTTTTACAAATATCAGCAGTCTTTTTCCACATTTTATTTCTCCAGTATCTATACTTTAAACAAACAAAAGTTTATTATATCTAAGAATAGCTTTCCTTAAATCTAGTAAGAAAAATCTTCACCCATTTTCTGTGCCTATTTGTAAAATACGTCTAATTTCAGAAAAATATACACGTTATTGTCCATAGTTGAATAGCTGGATAACTGATGAACGCTGGGGACCTTTTAGGCTTTTAATCCAAAAACTTCTCTAAGTGGATCCTTGAAAACCATGTCTTCCTGCTTAAACGGGTTGCCTGTCTCCGCCGTATTACACTTTCCGCATCACTACTCCTCGTCCTGTTAATCGCCAAATCTTACTATCAAACAGACATGGAAAAAAGCAGCCAACTGATATGAGTTTTATGATAATAAAGGCTGCACACATAAACAGACTCAGATGCCTGATAGTTCAGAATGAACACTTTTAAATGTCAAAAGGAGGGGGGAAATTCCTCTACAAAATACCATCACCCAACACAGACTATTTGGCAAAAAGTCATGAATTACATGTGTGGAAAAGATTTGGCCTGGAAGGGGTGGGAAAGAGTTGTGAGGCATAGGAAATGGCTTCTGTTAGAACAGACACGAATTCTAAATTTACTGTAAAACAAAAGAGTAGTAGCCACATTACTTTGTTTTTACAGCAAGCATTCGTATCCAAACCATGGCAGCAATATTAGGATCTAGAGGGCTTCTGAAACTGTTCCCCATCCTCCCTAGATTTCTGATTCTAACAATGCAAAACTATGGGGGTTCTTAAAATTAGGAGATTAGAAGGACACTAGGAAAGAGCAAGAAGTAGAAGCACAGAATGAGCAAATCCTTCCAAAGTTAATATGCAAAAATAAGACAATTAGGTTAATTCACTGAAGGGTTTGTTAAGCTAGCAGAAAAACAAAACAGAAACATCCTACTGCTGAACGACCTGACTGCAACGCATCACTCACTGCACCCACTGCCCCCCTAACCCTTGCCAAGGGGAGCTGAAGAGGCTCCCTGATGTTGCCAATGGCAGAACTGAAATGAGGGAAGGGGACCTACGCAAACTAAGTCTCAGCTGCACATCACTGCACTCCGAAGCCTGGACACCAGACTCCTTGCTGGTCTCCCAGCACAAACGCTCGCATTTCTAAAGCTCCCTTTTGTAGATGGTGCTGGTGCTAGTGGGGAAAACAATTCTTATGAGAACCAACCAAAGTACGACAATTTGGGGAACAAAGTCTTTCTGTAACCCTGAAAAATTTCAGGGTGAACTTCAGCAAATGTTCTTAAATACTACACACTACAAATGTTCTTAAGAACTACAAAGTATTCTTAAATATACCTACGTTTTCATATATAAACAAGAAGAAACTATCCAAATTTGTTCTGAAGACCTACATCAAAAAGGGGATGAACGATAGTGCAAGCTAGAAAAATAAAAATCGACACAATAAGAATATACACAAAAACTGAGCATCTACAGCTCAGACTGAACTTTTAAACACACACCTCTCTTAATGCCCTAATTGAAAATGTTTAGCCTAATGCCACCCTGTTCTGCTTGGAAAGCGTTACTACTCTTCTTCAAACCCTAACCAAATAAAGTTTATATTGATATTACATTTCCTTATGATGGCTCATTCAGGGGACATGGTCACATTTCTTCTTTCTTGTGAAAAAAAAATAAGTAAACAGACTACAGACTAAAAAAAGACTACAGACTAAAATACTGTTTTAATAGAATCCATGCCTTACAGACCAAAAATTATAGGTACTGGCTGTGGTGTGGATGGTGTGCACCATCAGCTTTACTCTGGTTGCACAAAGGGAGTCCTGAACTGACACAAATTCTTCTGTGAATTAGCCTGCTCGCAGCAAACAAGCAAACCAGCAGCAGCTGGGAGGGGCCACGAGGGCTTGGGTTTGGGCGGCCGCGGCCTCAGCACTTTTCGTTGTGTAGTCTTGGGCGAGGGACCTCTGCCCTGGGGGGGCTGTGTCCTCCCCTGGGGAGCACTACCGGGGCCTTGATGAGGAGTAAAGAAGGTGACACATGTGCTGCGTACCTAGCACCTCTGAAATGCTCGACAACTGTTGGCTATTACAATCAGGAAGGAGAAATTGGATGGCGGACGTCACTTGAAATAAAAGGAAGACTGAGATAATGACAGCAGTTTCTGTGATGAAAATTAGTGAGGTCCCCGACAAATCTTGGGATTTCCTAAATCCAACCCCGAGAAGCCAGCCGCGGTGTCATTTGGTGTTCTGCAGGGCAACAAACGAGCTGTCGGCAGTTGGGAAATCCTGTGTTCCTGTCACCGGCGGCAGCCAGTTCTCCAGTTTACAGGAGCACAACAAGCCTCCACTCACTCCACTTCAGTGTCTCAGCAGGCCGGGCGAGTTATAATTGGCCTTAATTGGCACTTACAGGAGCTTTAACATTCCTTACCTGCTGCCAAGGAGCACTTGAAAGGGGGAGAAAGTATTTTCAAACTTGGAAATACCAAGCAATTCATTCAGCTGTGGGCCGGGACGCCTGCTGTCCAGAATCAGATTAGCTTCACCAAGAAACTGCTGCTGTGTTATTATCCCGTGCTCATTAGGTGCTCCGGCAGGATTAGGAGAGGTGGGAGATGAGAGCTTAAAAGGGATCATTCACCTTGGGGGCTCATGGCACACAGCCTTCCTCTGGTTGGCATCGTCCGCTCTGTTTGGTGGATGCGCCTTCAGGGCTCAGCCACACTTGGGGTGTGTATGTCCCTTTTCAGCTGTTCAGATTGTTCAAAGGCAGCCAAATAAAGTATAACCTCATGGCCTGATTTACATAGGCTTTGTGTGAACCACAGTCTGACCTCAGCCCAGTCATTATTTGAGACACAAAGTGAACACTGTTAAAAGGTGACCAATCACACCAAATTCAAGGAGGATAATGAGATCAGAAGTAAAACTGACAATAGTTTTCACTGGCCCCACAACTGATCTCAACAGAAATTGTTGTCTTCTACAAGTCTACACATTTTGCAAAGAGGAATCTCAGCCTAACATAACTAGATTTCTGCCCTAAGATAAATTCCAATCAGAGTGAAGAGAAATCTCCCATAAATGCCAGGAAAACCGTCTGTAGTTGTTTAAATGAATACTTGAAAAATCATCACTCCTTTTGAAAAACGTTTTGCCTCATATCACACAGTGAAGATACATGCTACGCTGGTAGTAAAAAAAGTTTGCCCTTGTTTGAGAAATGGACTTCAAAGTCAAATTCCAGTTAATCACATTTGTGAATAAATGTGTAAAACACCCTAAGAGGCTTTAGAAAAAAACTGGAAGCTTACAAAAATAAATAAAATACCTACTCCTGGTGGCAGTACTGGCCTATGTGGCTAGTAGAGATACAAAGTATTAACAGACTTCTGGGAAAACCATCTAGTAACAGCTATAAACAAGGCAAAAAAGTATCTTTTTTGATCCAGAATCCATTCCTGAGACTTTTATCCCACAGAAACAAAATGAATGCGTGTAGCCTTTAGCAGGTTGGCTCCTGCTGCTTTCTTCCTGGAGGTAAAAGGCAAGAAACAAAGTGAATGCCCACAGACAGAGGGCCTGGCTGAGGACGTTATGGCACAGCCGCACCTTAAAACCTTAAGCAACCATTAAAAAACGGGATTTGTGTTATCCTGGGATCTGGATGGATTTCTTTGTGGTTTTGCTGAATAGAGGAGCAGCAGAAGTGTGCTTATTAACAGGATCCCTCTTTTGGTAAAAACTATGACCTGCAGCCCCTGCTAACGAAACATGGGATTATATGCACCTGTAAAGAGTTATGAGCATGATAAAAATATAGAAGGATGTATACTAAGTTACATATGAAGAATGTACCAAGTTACATAGATGGATTACAGAGCGGAGAGGACCAGTACAATTGGAGAAGGCAGGGAAGCAGAAAGAGCCAATGAGATAAGAAGGCAGTAGGCTGAACTGAAAACAGCATGTTTGAGATTATTACACTTGGGAATCTACGTAAATATACATGACAGATGAATGCACCTCATATATTCAGGTGTCAATCAAAAAATCCATAAAGAAACTGACTCAAGTTTTTGTTAGAAAAAAATGCACTGTGAAGAAAGCAGAAGAAAATTTTAAACAGCATGAAACTCTGGTATTAAATCAAAGGACTATCCTGACTATGGTACCCATTTCATTTGTTTGGCTATGCAGACTGAGTCATTCCAGCAACATGACAAAGCACAGTAAGAATCACACAGTGTGTGCACAATAAGCCACTTTAGTCATGTCCAACTCTTTGCGAACCCATGGACTGTAGCCTGCCAGGCTCCTCTGTGCATGGGATTTTCCAGGCAAGAATACTGGAGTGGGTTGCTATGCCCTTCTCCAGGGGATCTTCCCGACCCAGTGATCGAACTCTCATCTTTTATGTCTCCTGCACTGTCAGGCAGATTCATTACCACTAACATCACCTGGAGAAAATGCCTATTAGCCACTCTTGTGAAACAACACCTTAATTTTCTAAAGCTCACTACAAATCTTCTACAGCAGGAGTTTTAACAATCTTTTAAAACTATCAAGCCTAAGAAGTAATGAAATAAAGTTCATACTGGAGTTTATTTTTTACCCTAGGAGAGTACAAATCAAGAACTACATCATGTGTGATAAGGGGCTGACTGCTTATTTTAAATTGAGATAGTTACCTTCCTTGATCTCTTTTCATTAACTTTAGAACACACAAGAGGAAAAGCTATACGATTTCTTTGAAGTTCAATTTGAGAACTGTTGACTTAAAGGCAAAACACAGAAGTAAATCTAAATACTGGAATTTCTATACACACAATAAGCAATGAGGAAGGCAACAGGTGAATTCAACCTTTGCCCACTGTCCCAAACCAGTTGTAGGGGCCTGAACACTGCATGGGAGGCATTACCCCAGTCAGGTAGTAGGCGCTACAGCATTCAGAAGAGATAAAAAAAAAAAACTCCCTCTTCTGGTCAGACGTAAGACCACAGCTAAACAGGGCCAACACAGCAGGTGTGTGCATATCTCAACTAGTCAACACTAGTCACAAAATGGCCTTGTGAAACAATGACTGTCAGGAGAAATACCTTTTAGCAAATAGAACTAAAATATGGATTTATATCCTGAAATGTCCTCTTCAAAATCTGAAGCACAGCCATCCTAATGATTTCGATGCAGCAGACAAGTCAAGAGTGGCACTGCTGAATATTAATAATTTATTGATTGATTTATGCTGCTGGACACTCACATTTTCATTGCCTCATTCTGGTGACACAAATCAGAACTGTTGACGTTGTTCGTTAAATCAGAGTAGCACTAACCTGGAGGGCAGCTCTGATCAGCCTCCAGGTGGAAAATCAATCCACTGAGATATTGACAGACATTCTCAAAGAAGAATGCATGTGATAATGTAGCACTAACAATCTGAATGTCTACCAACAGGGGACAGGTGAAGTTAAATACATTAAGGAAGTGAAATAACAGGCAATCTTTTTTAAAAAAGGAAGTAATGTGCACTAACATGGAAAAATAAGCTAGATCACTAAGTTTAAAAAAGTGAACTTGTAATAAATCTAATCTTTCACGGGTGTGAGGGAACAAGAATCATACAGCCAAATATTGCTTTGTCCAGGGTCTAGACACATTCCAAGTGTTTATGTCAACCTGCGCCCCTGGAAAGTAAGATGGAAGAGATTTATTTACTTATTCTTGCTGCATATGTGTCCTCTGTTGTTGGTTCATGTTTTTCTTATATGATGTGCATTACCATGTTAATAATGAAAAAAAAAAACCCTCAAATACATGTGTTTTTCCTTTTTAATTAGAAAGTTTCTACTACCCAAATGAGAGGATCCTTTTGTTTCCAGGTTTACATGATTAAATTACTGTTCCACTTTAAAAAGGCAACAAAAACCCAAAAAGAATAAATGACTCCAAAGTTTTGCATCACTGCAATAACTATTTTCTATCTCTACAATCTTTGGAAAATGTCTGAAGATTTAATGCATATAATACATCATGACTTTTTGTTCAGGTCATTATACTTCATTGAAAAAAAACAACAACAACAACAACAACAAAAAAAGCCCATATACAAATTGAAATAACAACTCCATGATCCACAAGCTAAGTAAACCCATCCAGCTGCTTGTGAGCCATTCTCTGTCTCTTCTTTTCCAGTTCATCAGCCGGCCCTGCTGGCCTCCTACTTCTGTGCTGATTCCTATTCCAGCCGCACCTCTCAGCCTCTGCTGCTGCTGCCGCCCTGTTAGCCCAAGCATTCTCTCCAGATCCCGCCCTCACCTAGTCTACTGCAGTGGAGCCCACTAACCCTCCCCCTGCTTCTGCTCTTGTCCTCTGTTTCACAGAGCAACCACAAATCAGGTCAAGACCCTTTCTGACTCAAGAACCTCCAGTGACTTTGTACAGTCTGCACTGGCCAATCCAGATTCCTTTCATTTGGCCCCAGCACCCCCTTCTCCAACTTTAACCTGGCCCCCTCTCCTCCCCGCGCATTACTTTTCCGCCTCCTCTCTGGCCTTCCTGCAGGATCTCTGCACCTGCCAGTTTCTCTGTTTGGAACACTGCTCCTCCAGATCTTCACACGGCTGGCTCTTTTTCATCACACACCTTCCACATCAACTCCTCCGAATGGCTTTCTTTGACTAAGCCTTACCTAAAGTGTCTTGCCCCATTTTTTCCCTGACATTAACCCAAGCCTTTATCACTATCTGAAATCATCTTATTTTACTTGATTTCATTCTATTCACTCCATCCTCCTTAAACAGAATATAAGCTGCATGAAATCAAAGACTGCTTTCCTAGTTCACTGGAGAGAAATGCCTAGACAGGATGTACTCAATAAATATTTGCTTAATGAGTGAACAGTATCCTTGCCAATTTATGGCTTTTTTAAAAAGTCCCAAAGGCACAGATATTAATAAAGGCAAAGATTTCAGTATAAAGAAAAATCAATGTATCTTATAACTAGAAGTTAAAATGTAGCTCCTACAAATGGCATAAACAATACCATTTAAAATATACATGCTGATTATATAACCAAGAAAAAAAAAAAGATAAACTTATATTAGTTAGGGATAAAGTGATCCTTTATCTGATGCTACTGAAGTTACTTGAAAATTTTAACTTGCACTGTTTGGCTGGTGGTAGAGAAAAATTGAATTCACTGCTTTAATTTTACATCATGCTCTTCAGTGACAAGAAGCTTAGATCAAACAGTCAACTTGGAATTTCCTTCGAGAATTAAAGTAACATCTACCCTGACATTGCTCATGTTTTAATGCGCCTGCTCTGGTTTGCTCCCTTCCCTGGTTCAGCCCTTGGCTGCTGGAGAAACGCCCAGCATACGTCTTTGAAGCAAAAGAGTGAAGTATTTTTGGCTCTGCAACAAATTTCAGTCTTTATACTGACTGCAAAAATATGCCAACCAATTCGCCAGAGAAGCTACAAAATGTCATAAGGCTGGAACAAAAAGAGAAGGAGCTTCGCTTTGGATATTTACTATGATTTAGGGTTAAATAAAGTGGAACAGGCCGAAGAGAAATCCAATGACTGTGCTAAATCAAGTATCTACCTATGACCATTACATCTTCAAATTATTAAATGTTCTCTCTGAGGTAACGGGTTTACACTGCTGACCCAGTCACTCTAGGCAAACTTTCAATTCCACCTGAGCTACAACCTCTGTCATTAATGACAGTTTTGTGACATGTGGAATTCATTACATCTTCTCTAGATTCTCCTTTAACTCTATACATCCTTATTATATGCAAAAGAAACAGATGATCAGTTCAGTTCAGTTGCTCAGTCGTGTCTGACTCTTTGCAATGCCATGGATGCAGCACATCAGGCCTCCCTGTCCATCACCAACTCCCAGAGTCTACCCAAACCCATGTCCACTGAGTCGGTGATGCCATCCAACCATCTCATCCTCTGTCGTCCCCTTCTCCTCTTGCCTTCAATCCTTCCCAGCATCACAGTCTTTTCAAATGAGTCAACTCTTCGCATCAGGTGGACAAAGTATTGGAGTTTCAGCTTCAACATCAGTCCTTCCAATAAGTATTTAGGACTGATTTCCTTTAGGACGGACTGGCTGGATCTCCTTGCAGTCCAAGGGACTCTCAAGAGTCTTCTCCAACACCACAGTTCAAAAGTATCAATTCTTCGACACTCAACTTTCTTTATAGAAACAGATATTAGGTAGACAGAAAATAAAGCCTGAGACATTTTATCTATGTGAATGACACTGAATTTAGGAGTTTGATCTGTAAACTGGTAATAAAACTTCAATTCAGTGGGTCTCTAAGAAGAGGAAATAAGATAATGCAAAAACACTTTGTGAATCGTCAAGTCCTACTACAAATTATCATGACTCTGTGGACTTTTAAATTACTATCAATCCTAAAAAGATTAAATTATCACTGAAAGTTTCAGAGTAGAATAAGACCCAAACAACTGAAGAGAAAAAAAGAAACATTTTTTTTCTTTATCCAAAAACAAAGTTACTTAATAGCCAAATGAAACAACTCATTCAAAATTCCTGAATCCGTTACTTTCTACACCTAACTCCATCAGATCACAAGAGGGAGAAAGTGTTTATTGAACAGCAAAACCTTTGCTCTGTGAAGCAGAGCCACTTAATTACACAACAGCAATCACTGGTCACAACTATGTTAAATTATTGTCAACAGTGGGATTGGCATTTTTGCAGAGACAGCCCGTGAGATGTCATACAGTAATATTTGTTTTACTCACACAGTCATGTTCTTTGAATCCAATTCACTAGCTCAAAAAACTGAGTAATTCCTATTTATTCATCTTCTGATGAAAATGACTTTTCAGAAAAATATAATTTATGCTAGCACCTAAAAAAATCCACCACCTTAGTGCATTAAGTCCCAACTATGCACGTGGCTGTTAACATTACAGGGTTTGTAATACCTACAAGTGGAGAAAGCTCTAAGATTGCAGAGGAGTGTCGGCGAAAGATACTTTCATCAAAAAGGCAGATTTATGACATCCCCATCTGTGAAGAGAGGCTGAGGGGCACATGTTCTACTCCAAGCCCAGACTCGCATGTCACTTACAGCAATGGGGAGGCACACGACACATAGTGTCAATGGATAAATGGCAAAGGGTACTTATCTGGGATCCTTATGCAGATCAACATGAGATCTGAGAATTCTGCTCCCGAGGTAAGGCATTTCCTAGACTAGGACTGGCCTCGGGAGACAGCTCCCTGAATAGCAGAGGAAACCAAATCCCACAGCTTCAACTGATGTTTCCCCAAACATGGAGTAGTTATTGCTCTCCAGCATTAACAACACTAAATCTCAAGTGAAAACGTATTCCCTTCCTAAATCTCCTTTACTTTTTGTGATAACATCACGCCACTCTGTGGATGACACTTGCCTAAAACGTAGTAGTCTCCCTCTAACTAAGGCAGCAGGCCTCGGGGCTCAGTGCTGGTCCTGGCAAGAGTAGCAACAAAGAACTGAATCTTTTCACACATAGCACCTATGGCAAAGGACATCAGTTTTCCCACTGATGACTCTAGTGAGGTTTTCTTTGTGAAAGATTTAAATAGAAGTGGTTTGATTTTAAGAAAAAAAAATTAAATGGAAGTAAATAAATCATAAAGAGGGAACAACTGGGGAAAAGGTGGCCACAGTCCATGTACTCGGACTCGGGGCCGAGCCACAAGGTGAAAAAGTGGGTCAGCCTAACTCATATGAGGCAAAATACTTCGGCAGCTGACATTCGAGCAGGGCTTCCATTAATTATAGAGATGCTAAACAGACAACCTGTCCAAGCTGAAT
Organism: Bison bison bison; assembly: GCF_000754665.1. Classification (NCBI taxonomy): domain Eukaryota; kingdom Metazoa; phylum Chordata; class Mammalia; order Artiodactyla; family Bovidae; genus Bison; species Bison bison. The sequence continues at coordinate 2,856,909 of NW_011494876.1, forward strand.
TAACATCACTCATGTATTTCACCTAGGTAGGATCAGCCCATGTCTGCCTAAGACATGTTGACAGAAGTTATGGTATTCTTCACAAGCAAATTCAAACAGAAGCGGCAGGGTGCAAAGCAGTGCAGCACACAGCCTCTCAGAATCACCTACAAAGCTCCTTCAGCACAGAACCCCAGAGGCCCCCTGCAAGTCATCAGCTGACCCTACCTGTTCAGATCCATAGTAAATGTATATAAATGGGAATACACAGTTTATGCTATTCAGGAGCCAATTTAGGGCCAACACACTTACTATGAACGGAAGTATCTACTCAGATCCCCAACCTGGCTAACACAACCTCAAAAGAAAGGTGTTTCTGGCCACAGGGAATGTCATCATCTTAGTCCTCTTTCATACTTAAGGTTTCAGAGGCAATTACTGCAAGATTTCCAGGACATGATACAAAAAGTTAAAAATCAGTTTAAAAAAAGCAGGGGCCTCCTCTCATGCCATCCTTGCTAGACTCAACAAATCTCTGAGCGCCGATCTGCGTCAGTCCCTATGCCAAGCACAGGAATACAAAGCAGCAGCCCCATGGAGGGAGGGGATTGGCTGTGAACACAACACATCCTGGCCAGCCCTTGGGTCACAATCAGCCGAGGGAGCCGTGTGGAATGCAGACCCCTAGGTCCTCTCTCTGGCTCCTCCCAGACCGCCAGTCTGCAGTGGGTAGGAGGAAGGGGCCACTTAGGCAGCTCCCCTTTGATTTGGAAGCCCAAGAGGTTTTGGATCCACTGATTCAACTGTATGTTGAAAATCTGAAATTAGCAGTAAGAAACATCTCACTGCTAAAAATACTGAATAACTAAACAGAAGTACGAGGCAGCTGGGACTATTTCAAAACATTAAAACAACAACTAGAAAGCATGGTATTACTATACAGTTTCCAAGAGAGTCATCTATAAGACAAGAGTGATCAGACTACAGAATGGAAATGCTAGAATGACACTACAGTCACTCACCATCACAGACCCAGTAGAAATCCTGGTGAATGGCAGCTCGGCTAGCAAAAAAGTACAGACACAACATTGCGGGTGTGGCTCCAGACCAGTGCAATATAGTGAACACTTAGTAGAGCAAGTGACACAAATCCTTTGGTTTCCCAATACTTAAAGTTATGTTTTGTGTCATACTGTAGCTTATTAAGTGTGCAAAAACATTATGACTTAAAAGAACTGGAGTGGGTTGCCATTTCCTTCTTCAGGGGATCTTCCCGACCCAAGGATTGAACCCAGGTTTCCTGCATTGCAGACAGATTCTTTACCAGCTGAGTTACCAGGGAAGAACATACATACTTTAGTTAAGAAAAAAAAAAACAACTGTTTCTAAAGAGCTTCCCTCAGAGCTCAGCTGGTAAAGAATCTGCCTGCAATGCAGGAAACCTGGGTTTGATCCCTGGGTTGGGAAGATCCCCTGGAGAAGGGAAAGGCTACCCACTCCAGTATTTGGGCCTGGAGAATTCCATGGAATGTATAGTCCATAGGGTCACAAAGAGTCGGACACCACTGAGCGACTTCCACTTTGTTTCTAAAAACGCTAACCATCATATGACACTTTAGCAAGTTGAAGCAGCAACAAAAATCACTGATCAAAAATCACAATAACACAGTAACAATAAAAAAGTCTGAAATGTTTCAAGAATTCACAAAATGTGACAGAGACATGAAGCCAGTAGATGCTGTTGGAAAAATGGAGTCAAGGAGTTTGCTTGACACAGAGTTGCTCCCAACTTTCAGTCTGTAAAAGACACATTCTCTGTGAAGAACAATAAATCAAAATGCAAGAAGTGAGGTATGTCTGCAGGTCTCTCACTATTTTGGATAACAACCTGCTCACAAATTCAGAATAATATTATCAACATGAACTGAGTGATAAGCCGTGCTGCTACTGTAGCTTCCTCCCTGTCACTGCCAGACAGCGGTGGTTTTAAAGGAACTGTCTGCTGAATTTTATAGCAACTGCTCATTTGTTCATAAAAGTCACAGATGAGTATCAGTAAGACATGAATTCACAGAAGACTGCCCAAACATCTTCACCTAGTTCATCAGAAGATAAGACAGTAGAATCTCTCTTTTGGCAGGTGCCAGTTCTTCCCAATACAGTGATAAACAGCTTGCAATGGCTACTTAGAAATTTCTTGAATTTCAAAAACAGGTTTTGCTTTTAACTCTGGAAAATAAACATGTAGCAATAGGCCTTCTAGAATTACAGCAAAGGAGAATGGGTTGCAAATACTTCTTTCTGCTAAAACCCCTCACCCCAAAGACAGAAGACACAGTGGCAACACTGGGAATGGTTCTTGGTCCTGGCCCCCTGACCACCTCTCTTTTTCCAGATGAGTGAGCTATCACCCCCGAACTAGGCCAGGGACATCACATGGTGCCTTCCTCCACTTGATGAAGTTTCCCCCAGGCCCATACACCTAACCATCTCCAAACCTCCTGTTTATTCCATCAGCCTTCCCTTGGCTGCTGACCCCAAAGAGGAACCTCCTTCTACATTTCCCAACTGAATCCCTCTGTCAGCACCTGGCCCTCTTCTTTCCACCAGAGACCCTCTTGCCTCTTACAGCTTGAATAGCTCCCTTGCCACTAGAGGGACCAAAGCCCCCACCCAGTGGCCTGTGTCAGCTGCACTTCCTGCCTGCCTTCAGAAGGCACTGGAATATGTACTGAGTCTTGCATTCACACCACCCCTTCTTCTACTTTGGAAGTCAGCACAATTCCTTTGTCACTGAACACGTATCTTATTAGAAGATGCTATGTATGCTACAGACGGATAGAGAAAAAGAGAAGAAATATGATTTCAAGACACTCTCCCCTCCCCTACCTCACCCCCGATATACAGACATTCATTCTATGAGACACAGAGGAAGATAAAGAAAATCATCTCCAAGAAACGTGCTGTAACTGAGTGAAGTGCTTCTGGAAGAGGGGACCAAGAGGGCCTCCTCCTGACTAGGGAAGGCCTGCAAGAAGGAATATCTCTAAGTGGGCTTGATGCAAACAGTAGCTGTTTTCACACTGCATCACTAAGCCAAATCACTTAGGTGTTAAAAACCCTGCAACAGGTTCCCACTGACATAGCAAGCCCGGGGTGTCTGATGGCACTGAATCTCTCTGAGCAGCCCCAGCCTTGCCCTGGCACACAGCTCTTCCCCACGGGGTACATCAGCTCCGGCCAATGGAGACTCTGTGGAATACATTCCAGACAGCCTGGAATTTCCTGCCTCCGCGTTTGCTCCCATCAGCCCTGTGGCCAACCTGGCGCCACCAAATATGGCTGTGCAGTGCACAAACTGTGCTACTGTGAAGGCCCTGTCCATCCCCATCAAAACACACCCCATTTTAGAGGATCGTAGGTGATTTTTTAAATATTTTCTGCATTTTCCACAATGGACATGTATTCCACACCTAAAAACTGACGGGGACAAGTTGCACATGGGAAAAACAATGCATCCTACTCTTCGGAATAGCCTGATGTGAAGAAGGCTATTTCCTTTAAGAAGCCTACCCCGAGTTATAGCGGAAGGAGCAATCTGCGCTCCTTCTTCTTAAGGTTTTGGACTGCTGTGTGAGTTCCGACACACATCTTTCTGTACCCACAGCAGCACCTCCCCTCTCTCGCAGACCTGTCAAGTGTCAGGCATGCACAAGGGGCTACACGACACTGCTGCACTTCCTCCTCTCTGGGAACCAATGAGGTTGCTATCACTGTCCCCACATTATAAACAAGAAGCTCAGGTTGGAAAACTTGCTCAAGGCGAACAACTAACCTATGGTTCTTGCAAGTTTAGATGTAAATCCAGTCTGGTCTGGCTTCAAAACCCATAACTCCAAAGCACTGGGCAACTGGCTAACTGTCTTTTCCAATACCAGCCACTTGGAGTCTTAAGCAGGGAGACCATATCTTATTCAGCTTGGTGCTCACTCTGGTGCCTACTCTGGGGCCTCATCCAGAAAAGAAAACTCAAAGGACCTTTTTATGATTACAGAAAAGATTCCTTGGGGGAAAATGGTGGGATTTGTGATCGTGAAGGTGTGACTTCGAACAACGGCAGCCCAGCCCAACAGAAAGCCCTGCAGGTTCCAAGCTGGTCTGTGCCTCCGGCCCTGCTGCTCCCACAGCCTTACTCTGGGGTCATCTTCACCTCTGAACTCTCTCCTGCTTGCACCCTCTTCCCACAGTCTGCCCTAGCGAGAGAGATGGTCCTGGGTTCTTCCCTTACAGAAGCCTTCCAGTGCCCCCAGGCAGCTTCCTCCTCGGGCCTACAAGCCTGTACAAGAACAAGGGCCCCACCCAGAAGGCTGACTCCCGTGTCTCTACCTCCCTCACTAACTTTACGAGCCTTCTGCAGGTCTGCGCACTGGCGCTCCCCTCTGTCGCACACTTTTATTCCAGATCCCTGCATGGGTGACCCCCTCTCATCGCTTAGGGCTCGGGTCACCAGGATCACCGCCTTAGAGGCCTTGCTTAAACAGAAAGACCCTGTTGCTATTCTCTGTCTCAAGTCTATGTTTGTAGCTGTGAGGACAACAATGAAACAACTTGCAGTTATTAAAAAAAAAAAAAAAAAAGTCCAGTTTTGCCTTTCTCTCCAGCGAGATTTTGAACCCCGTGGAGGCAGAAATGATAACCACATCCCCATGCCTGAAACAAGGTGAGCACTCAAATACTTCTGAGTTGCTACTGACTCTAACTGGGTATAAAATTAAACTTTATGATCAGAATTTTTTTTTTTTTTTTTTTTTTTACCAGTATGACAATGCAAAACAACCTTATTTGGAGTCTCCCATGATTGACACCCAGTTAACAACAGGCCTGGAGTCTCACAGCCCAGGGAAGGCTCAGAGGTTCGTGAAACCCCTGAAGTCACAATGCCTCATTTTAAGTACATGCACATTTTGATGGGGGAAGACAGCATAGTTCCACCATATTCACAAATTAGAACATCAGACAGATTTAGAACTACTGAACTTGGACATTTCAAAATCACATTTCTTTTAAAAACAGCCATGTCTCTATACTCTGTATCTATATATAATTTTACCATCCACTAAATTCACAACCATGGTATCTAGAAGAAAACAAATATTTTACTCCACTGATGCAGTATTTCAATAAAGATTTTATGAAATATGTTTTTCCCCTAATTTTAATAAAAATCAGAAAAATGCACATTCCTTTCAAGAAAATTCAGAAAAACCTAACATCTGATAGGCATTAACCCATTCAATGAATTAAAAACCTACTTCCTGACAGAGGGGAGGAGTAGTATACCCCACCCTTGCTGTCACAGCTTAATCCTGCTCTACCTTTTTACCCTCTAATAATGATTTTTAAATGGTTAAGCACTTACCGTAATGTGATTGAAATGCCTGTGGTTTGACAACCTGATTACAGTCGTTACACACCACCAAGTAGAAATCATCGTGGGCTGGACAGAGACCAAATATTGGCATGTCTGCAATAAAGACAGAGAGCATCACTCACTCACGTGGTTCTCATTAATAGGAAACCATCTGGGGTGGTGATATTCCTAAAAAAGCTGCCTTATGATAAAGTGCACAGGATAAAAGTTATTCCAGTTTAAAAGTAACTGATGTGATGCACCATGACTATGAAGAGAGAAATCAAATCAGGCTTACAGAAACACCATTATAAAGGGTTAAAATAAAATGCACAAGAAATCATTAGTATGAGGTAAAACAGACCAATGTATTAAAATATGATCCATGAATCCCCTCACACAATAAAGCAACTTCAGGAGAAGTCTAATAAGGGTTATGAGGAAGACTCTGTAACCACAGAAAATGTCTAGGAATTCACAAAGCAGTACCATCTAATGGTTTTATTTAACTATGCATTCTATTCCAGCCATCAAGTCTCCGAGTTCTATGGAACAGTTAATAAAGGAAGCAGAGGTTTCCCTTAGAGGAAAATTGCTGGTTTCGTCAATATGTAATACAAAGAAAACTATTTTCATACTTTTTTTTTCTGGTCACAACTAACCTCCAGTCCTTTTGTTTACATACTGATGCCACTGGAGAGAAAGAACTTCAGTACAAGCATAACACTGCAAACATTAATCTCAGTTCAGTTACTGGAACAGGGCAAAATACAAGTTGGATTTTTTTATAGTGAGAACTTAAACATAAAACTAGTCTACCTGCATATATATGTAAATTGAAAGTACACTAATTGATACTTGATAACACATGGTTAACCAAAAAATCCTAACTGCAGACAATTAATAAAAATTGCAACAACCAAGGGAACAGAGCGAACATTTCAAATCCAGAATCTTAACTCTTTTAAATATTTCAGAATTGGTATTTTACACTAGATGCACTACTTAGAATATCTGCAATGAATGGATAATTAGCACATTTCAATTGGGCAAATTTTTTAGTAGACCAAATACCAAGTTTAAAGGGAGGGAAAAGATCTAAAAAGCTGATTAGCATCTGCTTTCTTTCCTGTAAGATTTAATTTCACCCTTTTCCACCCTGGGTGAACTGGGTGGTTTTAAAGGAAACAGAAAATGCCCTGAGGTGATGTAAAGTGATGATAATCTCTAAAATATCAAATTCCTGATCTAATATCTTCACCTGGCTATAGCTCAGATTTTCTTAGACAGTTTCTATTTGCACTGAACTACACAGATAGCCTTTGAATCTGAAACATACCAGGGAGGGACACGATTCTGGGATGCAGGAGCAGCACCAAACACGTTCTTCGTGCTATGATCTCATTTTACCCTTGCAATTACTAAGGCAGATACCATTATAACCCTGCTGTGGAGAGGAGGAAACTGATTCATAGAAAGGTGAATACTTTGTCTAAGTCAATACCTGAGATTTCATTCTGACTCATAACAGTGGCTTGAATTTGGTCCCTTTAAGACCAGAGGAATACGATTTCTAGAAATTCTTTCCAGATGCCAACTCCAATAAGTTGACTGTCAGGGCTGAACACCTTTGACCATATAAACTGAGAGAAGAACATAAGAAGGTTCTAACAGATTGCTGATTTCTGTGACTAAGCTTAACAATTTCATGACAAGAGCCAAACGGTGTGCTATTTTCCTCGAAAGCAAGCCCACACTGAGTTAAAAATAGCGCACGTGGGAGAGGGGAGAGGTGAAATCCATGCAGTGATCCACATGTAATAAGCTACTTTCCATGGCTACATTTGACATGACATTTCATTAAAAAAAAAAATTAGACTAGTAGTTTACCTTAGGTTCCATATACCCCTAGGTTAAATGACTCTGATTCAGGACAATTAAGATGGAAAAGCTGAATTACAGAAATGGCATAACATTCATAACTTACAGCTAAGAAATATGAAATATCTATAAATATAAAATCAATAGTTTCATTAATGAAATCAACTTAATTAGTTTTATTAATTAAACAGTAGCTAAAGCATTAAATTAAGTGATCTCGCCCACACTGGTGCTCTGTGATGACCTAAAGGGATGAGATGGTGGGGGTGGGGGGTGGAAGGGAGGCTCTAGAGGGAGGGGATATATACATCTATATATATATATATAAAATTATGGCTGATTTGCACTGTTGCATGGCAGAAACCAACACAGCAATGTAAAGCAATTATCCTCCAATTAAAAAAAAATAAGTGATTTCAGTTGAGACTGAATTCAGTTTAGACTTGGGCCTCTGTGATGTGCCTGGTTTGCGTGGTGCCTCACAGCACTCTATGTCAAGCTATGTGTATACGATAATGTCACTTTGCCAGAGAAGCAGATACTGCTGGGAATTAGCCCCCACCTCTTTATAAATAAGGCTATTGTAAAAAAAAAAAAAAAAAACAAAAACTGTATCCATCCTTTCAAATAATAAGAATGTGACTGGCCACAATGAGGCTTATGTAGAAAACTGCTCTTTTTCTGTTCTGATTCCTTTCATCCTTTTGTGAGACTCGGAAACACTAATAAAACTAAAGAGAGTAAGGGGTCATCCTGTGAGCACCAGGAATCTATACTTCTGCAAAAAGTTCAATTTCTTCAATAACTTACAATTTTTTGCAACTGATGATGACAATAATGATGATAATCATATGGAATTTACTGAGAGACTACTATGTGGTAAGTTCTGAACTAAGCACTTTTTATAAGGTGTATCCTACAATAGGAGCCTAATTTTACTAATGGAGACAAGAACATGTGTAGTGTCACCCAGCAAGAAAGTACAACCAGGACTCAAACTTAGGTTTGCACCATCTCTGAAATCAGTTCTTCAGCTCTTAGTAGCACGTCACATCTCCCTAAAAAGCCAGCATGTGTACGCATGTGCACTCACACAATCCCCGTGGAAATTACCCCATGAAGTACACTTCATGCTACCCTATGAAACCAAGTTCCTGTGAGAAGAACCCAAAGCAACTTGACTTTTGAACCTAAAGCAACTCGAATTTTAGCTTTCTAAATTCTTCCAGATATCCATATTTAGACGTAAACTAGGAGATACAAAATAATTTAAATGTCTTCTTCAGGGGGAAAAAAAGGAGTTCTATATCCTTTTTCTGCACTGAGACATTCCAGAGGCCTTAGCAACAGGAACAGCGTGTGGAATGTTGTGGTAACAGAGAAAATGAAATAATTTTTGTGAGAAACAGTTTCCCAATACTTTTAAAGTGTAAGTTCACAATCAGCCATCTATAAGTTAACATATGGAACTTGCCCAAATGCAAGAAGGAAAAAAAAAAAAAAAAAAGCTTCATTTATGACAGAAATCTAGAAAGAGTTCCTATCAAGCTAAACTGAGTTCCTATTGAGTTAAAAAAAAAAGTTTACAAAACAGTCTTTAAATACACAAGTTAAATCATTATATGAAATACAATAAAAAGTTTTAAAACCGTACTTGATCCCATGGACTCTGACCTAATTTGAAAGAATGGATTTTATTGTGTGTAGGTCCGAAATTTTTCTCAGAATTCAGGTCATCCCAACCTTCCAATTAGTCAGTGGCCCGGCACCCACATCTAGGCCATCATGTATCAACCCTTGGAGACCCCAGGCCAGCAAAGCAGGAAGGACTGGGTCCAGTTCCACGGACACGTGAGCAGAGCCTCCCCAGTCCTGTGCAGAATAACGGCCCTCTGACCAAAGCCAGTCCTGACCAGTTACTTCGGTGCTGCCGCCCTCCCTGGAGGACTGCGCTCAACGACCAAATGGACGCTGCAGCCAAACACTGCACCTTTGCAGTCCCCTGCGCGCCTCCCCTCTCCCACGCACCCGGACTTCCACATGCCAACAACGCCCACATTTCTGTCTCTAGCCCAGACGGCTCCTGAGCTCTGTCTAGACTCACATATATCCAACTGCCTCCCAGACACAGCCATCTGGATGCCTTTCATACATCTCCGATCAAACGAGCACGTCCAAGAGAGCAGTGCTTCCCACCCTGCCTGTCTCCCACCCCCCACCCCAAGATCATCCCCGTTTTGTGTCAATGACCCTTCTCATCTTCGGAAGCTACACCCCGGACATTGCCCCTGACGCCTCTTTCCCTCATATCACCAGCAGGTCCGGTCACTCTACTGCCGCTGGCCACTTCTCTCCCTTGTTTAGGCCCCACTATAAAGCCTGCCCCCAGCACCTTTCCTGAGCACCGTGGAAGACATCTCCCATACGGCTGACAATCCCTTCCACATGGGTGCCTGAGTAAATCTGACACTCTCCAACAGATCATGTGACGACTGTTAAAATTTCCCAAGAAATTTCCACTCCTACGGAATAAAATCCCAGCCTTTACCATAACCCTCAAGGCATGGCCAGAGGTTTATCCTCCCCGCTCTCCACTTCCTCATGGCCAGAGGTTTATCCTCCCCGCTCTCCTGTCCCCTCAGCCCCTGGCCCTCTCTGCTCCAGGCACACTGACCTCCATTCTCTCCTTCTAAAGCTTTTTCTCTGCCAGGCGCTGCCCTTGCTCTTCACATGATGCCTGGTGCATTCTCACACATCAGAGCTCAGCCCAGCTGTCATCTCTTTACAGGGCTATCTCCAGCCCCTCCCCAACCACGCTCAGTCACAGGCCTTGTAAGCAGAGTGGCTAACAGTGTGGGCCACTCCCCAGCACTTTGAATCCAATGTGATCTTGGAAAAGTTCCCTAACCTCTCTGAACTTCAGTCTCTTCGTATGTCAAACAGTGATGATCATATTACCTATCACACCAGGTGCCTCCGAGGGTAGAAAGGCTTTAGAAGACCCCAGGAAGTGCTCACTCATGTCCCCCGCAGCCTGGGAGGTAGGAGTCATGCATCCTCACCATACTGCTCAGCCAACTAAGGCACCCAGACACTGAGATTTCACAAGCCAGTAAGTGGCAGAGTCAAGATCTGAACCCGGGTCTGCTGGACCCCAAAGTCCAGACAGTTCCCAGTGTTCTCCCAGAAACAGCCAGAAGCTGCCTCCCCCATGTGCGCCCATTGTCGGTGCCCAAGGCCAGAGCCCTGTGGCCTCTGCACACCAGTACAGAGCTCCAGACGGAGTTCCTGAGTTTCTACCCTCTTCAGCCTCCTCCACTCTGCCACCAAAGCCACCGACCTACAGAGTAATAAAGTTACTCCTCTCCTTGAACGCCTCTGCTGCCTCCCAAGTGGCCAAGTGGGACTGGAACCCTGACCTACTTCTCTATAAGCACGGGCCTCGCACCCTGAGTCCTCACAGCTCTCCAGGTGGAGTTAGCCTGCTCTAGACTCAAGGCTGTGCAGGTCTTCTCAGAACCTTCTTGTTCTCTGCAGTCCTATGTGGACACAACTGTGCCTGCAGCAAAGAAAGCTTTCCTCTCTTCTTTCTGGAATCCCCACTATTCAACAAGAGCTATGCTCATACTCACAATCCTCACGGTCTGTCACTCACTAATGAGGACTTTGAAGATAACGTGTACGTGGATGACTGTGTAGCTCTGTGTGACAGCAGACCCCTTGCCTTGCTTAGCAGATTCTGAGAAGTGCACTCTCGCTGTGTGATGGTGAAGCAATGTCTGGCATCTGGAAATTTCCCACAGCTTCCAGTTGTTCTTTGGATAAAAACTAAGGTCCCTGACAAGGCTGGCGCCCTGCTCACGGCCTTTGTTCTGTCCCTGATGCACACCACGCTGTCTCCTGTCACAGCAGCATGGTGCCGGCTGTTCCCTCTGCTTGGACCCCGTTCCTCCAGATCCTCACCTGGCTGGTTGCTTCACTTCATTTGGTCTCAGCCTCAATGTCACATCCATGGAGACTTGGCTGGTCAGGCCCCTGTCTGCTCTCACAGCCCTGCCTCTGCCTTGCCACACAGCACCGAGCCCCATTTGTAACTACTCATCTAACTGTGAGAGCCTTAACCTCCTCCCATTAGACTAAGCTCCACATTTGTCTTGTTTTCTGCTCCAGTGACAGTGCTTAACAATGCCTAACCTGAAGGATGAGGGGTGAGGGTGTTAGTCACTTAGTTGTGTCCAACTCTTTGCAACCCCATGGACTGCAGTCCACCAGGCTCCTCTGTCCATGGAATTTTCCAGGCAAGAATACTGGAGTGGGTAGCCATTCCCTTCTCCAAGGGATCTTCCCAACGCAGGGACTAAACCCGGGTCTCCTACATTGCAGGTAGATTCTTTAACATCTGAGCCATGAATTCCAAACAACTAATGCATGCACTAACATTATGGGTGGACAGTAACTAAGTATTAGATGAAGTCTCTGTGGTGCCACCGAAGTCCAGGATATAACTGCCCCTTTATGTCACATAATGTCACACAGTCACCCACTAGAACGGGGTGTCCACTCAGTAAGACAAAAGTTCAAGGGTGAGAAAGCTTCCCGTGAACACATGATCCTATTTCTAGGGCTACTTTCTGGTAGAATTTTGTGTTTCAGGGTCTGATTCTCAAATATGCACACTGGCAAATTCTCTTTTGCTAGCGTGTGCAGCGCAGTAACTCCAAGCAGTTCTGGAGTCAGACAACTGAGATCAAACCCCTATTCTTTCTCTTAGTAGCTATGTGAACACCATTAAATTATTAACCTCTCTGAACTTCACTTTCCTTATCTGTAAAACAGAGTTAACAGGACCTACATTTCACAGTATTATGGTGAGGATGAAATGAACTAATCCGTGGAGAGCATTCCGTGCTGAACACATAGTGAACACTCAGCAAAATAAACAAAAACTCACAACATCACACACACTAAAGGTTCTGCTGCAAGAGCCCCAGTGCTCACTGATGAAACTCTAAGGAGATTGATATACACACCAAATGGCAACTATTTTACAATGTGAGCTTAACTCTCCAGGGGTCTCAGCCCCTGCTGCTCCACCTTATAAGCAATGAGAGGCAGGAGAGAGGTGGAAGAGACTTGCGGGTGCATCCCATGAAGAAGATCCAAGTCCAAGTCTTGGAGCTTAAGCTCTACCCTGAAAGCATGGAAGAAGCCACAGTTTTAAGGAGGGAAGCCACATGATACAAAAGGTCATTCTGGCATAAGTGTGGATCTACCAAGGTAAGTATGTAGGAGGGCGATCCCCCAGGGCTGATGTAAAAATCAGAGCAAGACAGGAAGTAGTGATGAAGATGGGAGAGAGGAGACTGAAGACATGCTCTGGAGAACTCTACGAAGAGCCGGGGAGGGAGACCAGGCCATCCAAGGGGTAAGGCAGAGTGGAAGAAACCAAAGATGGGCTGCAGTCTGTTCCCTGCTCACTGCAGCTACTGTGGCTGCACGGATGGTGGGAGACACAGATGGGAAAACTCAGCCTGCTAAGGGAACAGAGCCTGGCAGTTAAAGGCACAGCTGTTAGAACCACACTGACTGCATTCAAATTCCAGCCTCGTCACACGGTAGCCTTTACCTCCATTTCCGCATCTATAAATGGGAAAAGAAAGAGCACCTATCTAACAGGTTGTAGGAAGAACTAATGAACAGATGTAAGATGCTTGGAACAACGCAAAGTACTTTGTAAACATGAGCCATTTTTTATCATCTTCCAATAACTGTCTTCTGGTCTTTGATCTAAATAGTGGCTGTTCTCCCCTCTGCCTATTCCAACTCCCCACCCATACACATACAGTAAGCAGTGATGCTTTTAAATCACAAATATCACCTACTCAGACTAAACCCTTTAATAGTTTACTATGTAAACTACTCCAACGTAGTCAGAAGGAAAATCAATACGTAGAAGGCCCAGCCTGATCTCTGCAACCATAAGACACAGTCACTCCTCATCCACACCAGAATTCTATCTCCTCGACAGTTATACCCAAAGGCCAAGTACTTTCCCACCTCATGGCCTTGGCTAATTCTGTTCCCTCTGTACAGAATGCTTTGCCTGGCTGGCTTATATTCCATTAAGAGACATTCCCTGACCACCCAATTTAAAGCAGGACCCTATCTCTTCAGACATTTCTCTCTCTTCACTCATTAGTGATTTATAATTTGTGTTTTGGCTATAACCCTAAGATATAAATCCCCAGAGGCAGTGGCCGCGTCTGCATGTCACAATGCCTGGCACACACTAGGTTCTCAACTAAAGAATTTCAGAAAAGCCTTTGGATCGAACTTCCTGGGTTCAAACTCCCATGCTATTACTCGCTAGGAGTATGAACTTGGGCAAGTCCTCAGCTTCAGGACCCTCATTTGTAAAATGGGGATGACAGTAGTAGCTACCTTAATGGGTAGTTGCGAGGATGAAATGAGTTAGCATACACAAGGTTCTGAGAACCATGTCTGGCACACAGCATGTGCTGTGCTGTGTGCTTAGATGCTCAGTCGTGTCTGACTCTTTGTGACCCTATGAACTGTAGCCTGCCAGGCTCCTCTGTCCATGGGGATTCTCCAAGCAAGAATATTGGAGTGGGTAGCCTATCCCTTCTCCAGGGAATCTTCGTAACCCAGGAATCAAACCGGGGTCTCCTGCATTGCAGGTGGATTCTTTACCATCTTACCTCTTATGATTATGAATATTTCCATTTTTACTGTCAGTGGGTTACATTGGCCATGGTTTCTAAACTTTGCTGGTCTACGGCTACCATCTTTTGTACACTCATTGTATTAAATACTCACTGGATGTTAGGTATCATGGCAAATACTCTACATACATCATTCATTCATGTACTGAATGTCTACTATGCTTAGACGTGATTCAAGGTTCTGGGTACACATCAGTGAACAAAAAATCACAACAGCAACGACACCTGAGAAGCAGTACGTACAACAAAAATAACAAGAGTCTAATTACCAAGCACTTCCTATGTTCCAGATACAGTGCTGAGTATTATTAGCTCACTTCCTCTTCACAATACCACCCACCTTACAGGGTCACTATCTGCACTTTACAGATGAAGCAAGTGAGGAACAAGATTATCCGCTTTAAGTCACAGAGCCAATATTTGGAGGAGCTGAGAGCTGAAGGTAGGCTACTTTCAAGTATGTGCTCTCCACCACCTCACAAGATCCTCAGCACTGCCCAGGGCCATCCCCGTCTCCCGCCTTGTCCAATCAGAGTCAACAAGACATCCTATCGCACATCAGACTTCTCATGTTACCTCTGAACTGTCTGATTCTCTGCTACGCAATGGTTTCCTTAGATACTAGGATTTTCAGCTCCATTAGTGTCTGAAACACTTCTAAGTAACCTGATGGATTGACTTGGAAGGCTGGTCTGCACATAATTGAGCTTTTATTATGTTCAATTTCAAATTTATTTCAAATGGTAACTATCAATTCTGGATAATCAAAAGGAATGTCAGTGATATGATAAAAAAGTTTTTAATTGCTGTGACATGAGCTTTAACATCTTAACTGCACACAAATAAAACAGAATTTTATTTCTACCTTCTATACAAACTTCTCCCAAATTCATATTCTCTGTTCTGAGAGGGGATCTGCACCTTCCTTTGACCATAAGACATTAAATGACAGAACCAATCAGACACACACACACAAAAAGGTCAGTTGACAACCTGCCAAAATGTAAAGCAACCAACCAAAGACCAAAAGACCAAAAAGCTAGGAGAAAACAGTTCTAATAGTTATTAATCCCTGGCTAAAAGTGGCCAGCCTTATAGTGACCTTCCATAGGTAAGCTGTAAGTGCTACTTTTGTCACTACTTGTACTGCAAATGAGATACAGGACCTGGCAAAGAAGAGAGGAAGCAAATATCAAAATCCTAGGGGATCTGGGTTAGGGAAGGCCAGGCAGGGCTATAGAGGGGACATACATGACAGGTCGCCTCATGGGTACCTTTAGCTCCTCAAAATGTTGCCAACAAATTCTAACTTTTCAATCAGAAACCAAACCTGAAATGTGTCCTAAATCTAGAAGCACCTTCCAAAACCCTTAAGGAATCTTTACTGCATGACTATCCTTCAGCTAAGCTTGTAGACTATAAAAAAATATGGGCTGTAAGAGAGTTTTCCACTTAGTTGGTATAACCTCAAGAGAGGTACTTACCTCTAGAATGCACTTCCTGTATTTGAAAATCAGTGAAAACAATGATATCTATGTCAGGAGATTTTTGGATTGAATGAGATAACCCATGTATAATGCTTAGTTCTAAATCTGTCTCAACATAGTAAGCAGAGTGTATGTAAGGACTTAATAAAGAGTAGTGTCAATATCATCATTATTATTACTGTTAACGTTACAGTTATAAACTCATGATTTCTTTTCTTCAAAAGGCAGTCAATATAGCAACGCAACATCTGCCAAATATCTTCTATGCAGAAAACCCAAACCCACAACTCTTCACATAACTAAAAACAGCATTAACTATGGAATGACATTACCTACTGACCTAGCTGCCTGTTTTCAAGTGGTTAGCTTTATATAGACCATAGCCTAACCCGGAAAACCAACCTCAACAAATTTAAAAGAAATTGAAATCATACAAAGTATGTTCTCTGACCACATGGAATTGAATTAGAAGCCAGTAACAGAAAGATACTAGAAAATTTACAGAAATAAGACACTTCAAATAATCCATAACCAAACAATGTAACCTGTGATATTAACAGGCTAAAGAAGAAAAACAAACAAACCATACTATCATAATAGTTGATGCAGAAAAAATACGCATGATTTAAAAAAAAAAATTCAGAGACCCAAGAATAGAGGAAGTTTCCTTAACTTGATAATGAACATTTACAAAAACCCCTACAACTAACTAACATCACACTTAAAGGAGAAAGGCTGCATGCTTTCCTCCTAAGGTCAGAAACAAGGCAAGGATACCCTCTCTCTCAACAAAGCACTTAAGTTTTTGCCAGAGCAATCAGCCAAGAAAAGGAAACAAAAGTCATCCAGATTCAAAAGGGAGAAATATAACTTTCTGCATATGCAGAAGACTTGACGGTCTTATGAAGAAAACCACAAAAGTCTACCAAAAAACCTCCCAGAATTTACCAGTTTAGCAACATTAGAGGACACAAAATTTCTTAGTCTATTTGGGCTGCTTTAATAAAATAACGTAGTTTGGGTGGCTTACAAACAACAAACATTTATTTCTCAACAGTCCTGGGAGCTGGGAAATCTAAGATGAAGGCACCAGTGCATTGAGTGTCTGGTGAAAGCCTGCTTTCTGGTTCTGAGTCCTCTGTTCACTGTGTCCTCCACATAGAGGAAGAGGCGCTGGAGCTCTCTGAAGCCTCCTTTACAAGGGCACTAATGTCATTCATGAGAGCTCTACCCTCATGACCTAACTACTTCCCCAAAGGCCTCATCCCTCCAAAAATCATCACACTGGGGGTTAGATTTCAACACATGATTTTGTGTGTGGAGGCGGGGTGGAAGGGGGAACGGGACTCAGACATTCAATCTGCGCACAAGATCAACATAAAAAAACAACTTTATTTCTATATATTTGCAATGAACACATGAAAACCAAAATCAAATGGCTAGCCTTCAGCTGGCATGTTAAGCAAGTTATTTGCTTTATGGCATAGCTGAGTGTTATCCAACAGCCATGTGGCTATGATGAAATCTATATCTTTCATAACTTCCTTAAAAGGGATGTTATAATTATCTCATATTTGTAAAGTCTCTAAATATCTTACCAAAAGCATGCCTCAGAAGATGCCTCAGAAGATTTGATTCAAAAAGCATGCCTCAGAAGATGCAGAACTCTATGCAGAATAGAAAGCTAAAACGTTAATAACTGTCTTGAGTTTGTTTCAGATTCTTCAAGTCAGAGGGAAGACGCTCCTCAGATCTTCTATACTAATGGTCACAATGAAAAGAAAGGTACACTCAACTCTATATTCCTCCTCAATATAAAACCTCACTACTTAAAATACAACTGTTTCTGTATCATTGAGAACCTGGTTAGAATTAGAGAATTTCAGGACCCAATCCAGACCCAGAAAATCAGAATTCGCATTTTATCAAGATTCCCAAGTGACTTACATACATGTTTGACAAGTGTAGAAAACAAAACATCATTTAATCTGGACTGAAACTTGAAAACTGTGACCAAACTGGAGAAATTATTCATATATTATCCAGACTCTTTCCAAGTCATCCATCTATTAAAGGCATATTGAACATTTTTGCTTAACTATAATTAGTATTTGCACATTACAGAATATAATAAATACACACTGTATAATGTATGGGCTTCCCTGGTAGCTCAGCTGGTAAAGAATCTGCCTGCAAAGCAGGAGACCCCAGTTCAATTCCTGGGTTGGGAAGATCCGCTGGAGGAGGGATAGGCTACCCACTCCAGTATTCTTGGGCTTCCCAAGTATAATGTATACTGAGTTAATCAGTCTGTAGTTTCCAGTTACTGTGATGTCTTTGGTTTTGGTACTGGCCTTATAGAATGAATTGAGAAGAGTTCTCTTTTCAAACATTTCTATAGGAAAATGTGTGCAGAGTGAGTGCTAATGGTTTTATCAAAATTCACCAGTGAAGCCATCTGGGCCTGAGCTTGTGTGCATAGGCGGGCAGGGGGTGGGGAAATCTTACACTTACTAATGCAAATTCATGTACTAGGTCTATTCAAATTTTCTAATACTTCTTGAGTCATTTTTGATAGTTTGACCGTATTTTCTACAAATTTATCTGTTTCACCTAGTAAATTCAATGTGCTGGCATAGAGTCATTCACAGTATCCCTTTATAACTGTATCTGTGTCAGGTGGGTAGTGACATTACATATTTAATTCCTGATTTTAATAATATGAGTAATATGGTGAGATCTACCTACAAGTTTGTCAATTTTATCATAATCAAAGTACTCTAATCTTGCCAAAATACTAACCTTTGGTTTCAGTGCTTTTTATCCTTTTTTTCCTATTGTCTAGTTCACATATAATAATTCATTGTCTTCTTTGCTCTGCTTGCTTTGTGCTTATTCTTTTTCTAGTTTCTTAGGAAGGAAGGTTCTTATTTCTTAATACAGAAAAAAAAAATTTATACAGCTATAAATTTTCCCTTAAGTAATGCTTCAATCACAGTATGTCAGTTCTGGTAGGCTGTGTTTCATTTTCATTAATTTCGAAGTACAATTTCTCTTGTGATTTCTTCCTCGACCCACTTTATTTAAGAATGTGGTGTTTAATTTTCACATGCTTGTGAATTTACCAAATTTCCTTTGGTTTTTAATTTCTGATTTTCTCCATTGTGGTTAGAGAATGCTGTACGATTTCAGTTCTTTTACAATTATTTAGGTTTATTCTATTGTGGCCTAACATATGATCCTGAGAATATTCCATTTGCACTTGAAAAGAATGCTAATGGACTACTTCCAAAAGAATGCTGGTTGTGTCTAACTGGTTTATGTTTTTCAAACCTTTCACATCCATATTGCTCTTCTGCCTAGCTGTTGTATCCAGGCTTTAAAGTGAGTTACTGAAATCTCCAATTATTACTATTAAATTGTCCTTTTTTTCCTTTCACAGTGTAAGTTTTTTGCTTCATATATTTCAAAGCTTTGCTAGGCACATGCATCTCTGTAATTGCTATTTCTTCCAGATGAATTGACTCATTCATGATTATAAGATATCCTATTTTTAATGACTTTATTAAAAAACATCTATTTTGTCTAATATTTGTAGAGCGAGGCTAGCTCTCTTTGACTACTATTTCTTTGTATATTTTCTACTTACAATATATTTCCAACTTTGAATCTGAACTATGCCTCCTGTTCATAGCGTATCACCAAATCATGATTTTTTTAAATCCATCTGACAGTTTCTGCCTCCTGAGTAGTGTTCAGTCTATTCACATTTAATGCAATTACTGATAAGGTAGGATTTAAGTCTATGACTTTGCTATTTGTTTAATACACGTCTTTTTTTGTTGTTGTTCCCCTATTTGTCACTACATCCTTTTGTTTGAATTGATAGATTCTAATATAAATGCTGAGCTGGAAGAAGCACAAGCTGGAATCAAGATTGCAGGGAGAAATACCAATCACCTCAGATATGCAGATGACACCACCCTTATGGCAGAAAGTGAAGAGGAACTCAAAAGCCTCTTGATGAAAGTCAAAGAGGAGAGTGAAAAAGTTGGCTTCAAGCTCAACATTCAGAAAACGAAGATCATGGCATCTGGTCCCATCACTTCATGGGAAATAGATAGGGAACAGTGGAAACAGTGTCAGACTTTATTTTTCTGGGCTCCAAAATCACAGCAGATGGTGATTGCAGCCATGAAATTAAAAGATGCTTACTCCTTGAAAGGAAAGTTATAACCAACCTAGATAGCATATTCGAAAGCAGAGACATTACTTTGCCAACAAAGGTTCATCTAGTCAAGGCTATGGTTTTTCCAGTAGTCATGTATGGATGTGAGAGTTGGACTGTGAAGAAGGCCGAGCGCCAAAGAACTGATGCTTTTGAACTGTGGTGATGGAGAAGACTCTTGAGAGTCCCTTGGACTGCAAGGAGATCCAACCAGTCCACCCTAAAGGAGATCAGTCCTGGGTGTTCTTTGGAAAGACTGATGCTGAAGCTGAAACTCCAGTACTTTGGCCACCTCATGCGAAGAGTTGACTCACTCGAAAAGACTCCGATGCTGGGAGGGATTGGGGGCAGGAGGAGAAGGGGACAACCGAGGATGACATGGCTGGATGGCATCACCGACTCGATGGACGTGAGTTTGAGTGAACTCCGGGAGTTGGTGATGGACAGGGAGGCCTGGCGTGCTGCGATTCATGGGGTCGCAAAGAGTCGGACACAACTGAGTGACTGAACTGAACTGAATATACTTTTTTTAACTTCCCTTCTTCTCTTTTACTATCTTCTACCTAAGTTATTTTCTTAGTAGTTCTCCTGGGGATTACAATTAACATCTTAACTTCAGATAATGTACTTTGAATAAAATCAACTTAATTTCAACAGAATTTTATTAATACTCTGCTTAGACAGGGCTCCACTTTGTGCTCCCCCAAAACCGTCCCCAACATATAGGAAGTATTTTGCCATTTCTCGGACTATCTTGTAATTTTTGGTTGAAAACTAGACAATATAGATAATATAATGTGGCATTCCACAAATAAGATCCACCTTCCTTTTTGGTTTGTTTATTGATTTACCTGGTCTAATTGTGTAAAGTCTGTATTCTTTGTTATGTGTGAGCTTAGTTAGCTAAGTATTGCACAGGGAGTTCCTTAAATATTTTGAACCAGTGAGTCTCCCAGGCTTTGCCAAGTGGCTCTGGGCATATGCTGGGACATCTTCAATGCTCTAGCAATAATGTAGACCTCTACCTTAGGCTTCATTTCCTGCTTGTATAGAAACTCAAAATCAGCCAGAGGTGAGAGATTAAGGTTTTCTCAGGTCATTCCTGGACATGCAGATAACCCTATACATGCATGCTGTTTTCTTCTCTTTTTTAAATTGAAGCATAGTTGATTTAATACACATGGTTTTCTAGATTCTCAGGAATCTTGAAAATGTTGGGGCCCTTCAAAACCCTCAGTTGACATCTCATTTAGTTTTTTGGTCAGACTCAACTTATATCACTGCCTTAGACAACTGCAATGTACAATGATTGCTACTTTAAAAACAACAACAACAACAACAACAAATGCCCTAGGGATAGGGTACAGAATGAGCTCTGATACAGACAAATTGTGAGAATGGAGCTTTTTAGGGACCCACTAGAAAGTTCAAACAGTGACAATTTTCTGGGCACAAAGCTTTAGGGAAGCTCCAAACCTATTTTTTCCAGTCTAATAGGTTCTAAACTACTGGTTTTCACAGCTACCACAGTTGTGAGGTTTACAGGTTTTCAAAGTTACTGTGGAGCTCGGCATGGTATGGTGTGTGGCAGCATTAAAATAGAGTTAGGTAAAATACCTCAGAGTTTGCCTGTATTTACAGAGATTTAGTTCTTTGTTTTGTATAAATGCTCAACAGATCCTGCAAGCCTTTAATTTTTAGAATTCTGAAAAAGTTAATTTTGTCAATTCTTGCCAGTGTTCCCACTATTTTTATAGAAGAAAAGATTTTGGGAAGTCCTGGAAATATTCTCTGGAATGGAGGATAACATTATCAGACTTATTATTTTCAACCCTACTCAAAGACTGCAGAACAGAAGGGAAGTTCAGGCTTCAAAAGTGAGAGGGCCAGTCATTTGCATTTGCAATAGTACAGGTAAGAGATCTGGGCACCTTGGACCTGGAGATCACAGTAAGATGGCACAGAAATGATTCACAGATATTTAGAAGGAACTGCTGACATGACTTGGTAATGACCTGGATACAAGGGTGGTGCAGTGAATGATGCCAAGCTTCCTGTCTTGTAGAACAGGATGGATGGGTGGGACCAGTCTCTGAGACTG
This sequence comes from Bison bison bison, assembly GCF_000754665.1. Classification (NCBI taxonomy): domain Eukaryota; kingdom Metazoa; phylum Chordata; class Mammalia; order Artiodactyla; family Bovidae; genus Bison; species Bison bison. Next base: position 2,878,738 of record NW_011494876.1, read on the forward strand.
GAAGAGGGCCAGGTTTGAGAATGAGGAACATACACTGGCAACATTTGAAACCCAGGTGCCTCTGAGATTTCCAAGAAGATAACAAGGAAGCCATCATCTTAAAGACTCTCCCCCAGTTTTAGAGAAATGTTTTATAAATCAACTCCTAAAACATTATTTCCTCTATATGAAGTGTGGGGGGGAAGGCAAGGCTTGTATACTAAATGCCAATAATTCAACGTCACCGAGGAATTAAAAATATGGCTCCAAGAATGGTAAGAGCCATGCACAAATGTCTGAAACTATTCATTGCTTATGTGCAAAGAAATTAAAGCTTCCCCAAAGGCAGCTTTATTTAAAGAGAAGCTACAATAAAAGTAAAGATAAATCTTGCCTGTGATTAAAAAGATTCTGTTGCCCTCTTGCACACATCATTTTACCGTTTTCATTGATGCCTGTGAAAACAAATCAATCAGATTCATTCATGCCTCCGCTCATTCCATAAATACTCAACTGCTTCCTATTTGACAGCACTTGGTCAGACCTAGGAGACAGCTGGGAATAGGTCAGGCCAGGTCCCTGCAGTGTGAATTGGTGTTGGTCTCAACAACAACTTGTCAGAGTATCACAGTTTTTTTGTTCTGTAATCCTTTCTGTTAGGCCTCTCTTTCATGCGCGAAATTTACTTGTACAGCTGCTTTTTCTGGTCAGAATTGGGCAGGGTTAGATGTGTAAGGGAACCCTAGGGGAGGAAAGGGAAGGGTTGACTGCTGGTTAATTACTTCTACTCCTAATATCTGTTAATGTTACAACGGTCTGTTCTGCTTAAAACAGATGAGGTGCAGTTTGTTCCCACTGGGAAACATTAAAGTATTTCAAGTTTGTTTTGACTGTTAGCTCATTTCTGACCTAATGGGCAACACTTTCACAGGAAAGTTTTATGCATTCTCTTATCTCAGTTTTGCTTCTTCAGACTTCATAGTTTCACTCCTTGTCCTTCCAGAGGAAACTGGTCAACATACCTGAACAAAGAACTCAAAGCTCACCTACCAAAACCATATGCAAACAGATGTGGTTGGCAGATAACACCCTGCGCGCAGCCACAGTTCAGAGTGATGCCTCGAGTTCAAAACCCATGTCTCCCCAGTTGTTTGTGTGTTTGGTTTCTAGAGCGCTTCCAAAGTAAAAGGTCAGGCAAATGTTCAAAATACAACATAATAACAATAGCCATCTTGTCACACGATTATGGAGAACTCACTAGACCAGACAGTGTGCCGAGGCTCTGCATGCTGTACACTGCATAATCCCCACCACAACCCAGGGGTACAGGTGCTATTATTAGCCCAAGTCTACACAGGAGGAAACATTTGTGTGGAAGGATTAAGTAACTGGCCCAAGATCACACAGTTGGCAAGAGGTGGGGCTGGGGTTAAAGGTTAAATCCAGTTGACTCCAGAGCACAGTCCCTAACCAGCAGGCAACGACATGTCACTGGTCACAGAGCTTCAGTTCTTGCTCCAACAGCTATGAACTGGGGGTCCTAGTAGAGTCACCTCTGAGGAAGACTAAATAAGAAACAAACAGAATCAGTCCTTACAGAACTGCTTATACCACGAGAACTGTTTCCTTTAAGACATTTGTCTGGGTTGTTCACATACAAATACATACTTTATACACACTACTACTTAAAATTCACCACTGGCTTATCAAATTCCAATTACTCTAAACTATGGTGAATTAAAGTTATAATGGAAATAATTTTAGTGGGCTGGGGGTGGAATTCAAATATGTTCAACTGAGGTAAAGTACATTCAACTGTATTTTTAAAAGACTAACATGACAATCCATGCTTTCTCCCTGCATTCAGCACATTAGGAAGCACTTCAGAAAACAAGGGGAAAGAAATATATGTGCTCATAAATGGAAACTCACAGAAAGTATAGTTTCCCACCCCCCAACTAAGCATCTGGTCTATTTTATTTGAGGTAACATATTTTTGTCCTCCCACATTTTAGAAAAACAGCCGACACACTGCCTTACTTACATCTACACTTATCAGTAATGACATGGCCGTATCTCTCCAAACAGTTGGTTAATTAATTTGTACCCCTATCTCTGGCAGCCTGCCTGTGCAACTGAACAGCAAAAATAATTACAGGAGCTAAAGAGGGAAAATTTCCACTCTTCCTGTGATTTCTTATCATAGGGCCTGTTGCCTTTCTTTACATGGGTTTGAGTTGCAAAACATGCACAAATCAGATTAAGGTCACTACAAAATGATGCTGTTTCCATTCTTCACTACTTCAGCATGAACCATCAATTGGGAATGAAAGGGGCAGAAGAGAAAACTGACCCACCAGTCAAGGGCACAAATTATGGGCTGAGCAGAATTGTGAATGAAGAAATAGACGCTCTATTCCAGAGAGACCTTCATCTCTTTCATCATGTGAAATCTGACATCATGTGAAATCTGACATATCAACAAATATTTACCCAGAACCTACCACAGGCAGTCTCCTTCTTTCCTACCCAAAACCATACATGAGAAAGTCAAACAGAGAAGATAATGGAATCCACTACTGATCACCAAAAGCCACAAAATTTCTAATTAGGGATCACCATTGAAAGACTGTCTACAAGGGTAGAGTTCTGGCTCTTCTAAGGTAAACACAACAGTCCTTGATCTGCTGAAGCCCACCTGAGTTGTCGCTTTTTGCATGCCTAGTGATCTTCATCTGTCTCAACTGTGATGGTGGAGAGTTCCATTTTAAGAGAGGAATCTGTTGGTTAGTCTCTAAAGTCACTTAAAAATCATCCCTGAAAATTTCTCAGACACCACATGGAGCCCGACCAGTAAGTCCTACACAGTCAGTTATGTCACTGATGTCAGAACAGATGGCTGTTTCTACCAGATTAAATAGTTGGCTAGTGTTTAGGGACCTTCTTGTATGGAAAAATCCAAGTAATTAAACACCACAATCACAGGACAATGAGATGCTTACACTGTGAGACACTTGCAGGAACTGTGACCAAATAAAGGAAAGCAATCAATATTCCATAATTCTCTCCGTGTTTACTATATTCAAAGCATTCTTTCAGGATGCTGAAGATACAGCAGTGAGCAAAACTCTGTTCTCATGGAACTTATGTCTGTGCTGATTCACACCTCCTACTTCAAACACATTTCAGGTTAATATGCACTGAATGACTAGTGAAATTCACCACGCCATTATTCTCTTTTGTACCATCACATAGTAGAATTCACATAACTTAGAAAGCACTTATGATGCAACCCTCCTATAAAAGTTTGAGACATCTGTTTCTTACTACCAGTGTTGGAAAACTAGTTCTTTCTGTATACTCATCCTTACAGTAAGCAAAATACAGTAAAGCCTCAACCACTCAAGACTGCTGCAAGGACACAACAGCGGCTACTGAAAAAAAAAAAAAAAAAAAATAATACTCTTGGTACCGAGGCTGCAATGGTTTTTGTCCTAAGTTGTGTAAAGGTCCAAACCCACATGAAAGGCAGTCTAAGAGCATCATCACAGAAAAGTGGAAAGTGCAGGCTGTTCAAACGTTGGAGACTATATGAGGCACTGCGCTGCACACTGGAAGAAATGGCAAGTAAGACAGCCTCTACCCATAAAGAGGTTCCAATCTAGTTGCAAAGCCCATACACACACAGAAATACCCCATTCCTTAATTTCAAAGCTGCCATCAAGTGTGTGTGAATGCCAGCCTTTGGGGAAGAATAAAACAATGTACCCTATGACTTCATAATCCATTCTGATTTCAGGAATAATGAAACACAAGAAAAACAGGCATCTTGGAATCAAGCATATACATTAAGAGCTACTCTGGCACTTCGTGGGTGCGACTGTGCAACACGAGTGAAACTCAGGATGAGGAAGGAGGGCTCCTCTTGGTAGCCGGCCCCAAAGAACTCAGTTACCCTAGTGCCACAAGAATCACCTAGGAACCTCCTCCATGTGACTTCTATAGAAGGAGCTAGCACTCTTCCAATTCCATAACACCAGCAACACCAACACGCATTCACACGTTCACACATTTATCACACACCTCCTATGCATTAACACTGAGGAACATTTCTATATGCAAGCACTGAATGAGGGCTTTACAGCAATGGTTCTTGGGGACCCTGGCAAAGTTTGGAGACGTTCTTTGTGACAACTGGAGGGAGCAGTGGTACTGGCACCCAGTGGCAGAAGCCACATGCTCCTAAACGTCCTATAGGCACGGGACATCCCCCTATAACAAAGAACGACCTGACCCCAAATGTCAGCGGAGAAACCCTGCACCTTCAAAACGACCCTATGGGAGAAACACTATTCTGATCCATACCCACCTGTGAGGCAACTGAGTCAGGAGGTGTTACAGAGCTTTCCCAAGGTCACCAGAGATGCTACAGAACAGGGACTGTTCTGTAAAACGAAATGCGATGCTGTGCAACAAGCATTAGCACCCTGCAAAATTCTTGATGTGATCACAGAAACCCAGAGAAGAAGTACTTAAAACAGACTCACAGGGCATAATACTCATTCACCCTCTCTTCCCGCAGTTCCCATCCAAAAGTACTCCCTTTCTGCCCCTCACGCAGGCTGTCTCTCACCCAGTGCTCCCTTATCTCATCTTGATCTTTAGACAGAGGTGTGTGAGTACATGACTGTCTGATCCCTCATTTCTCCACTGTTCAGTGTGCTTCCCTTTAGCATAAACAAAAACATTCCCTGGCCCAAGAACCGAGGGAACCAGGTGATTCTTTCTCTCTGTGAACCCTCTTCCCAAAAGGGTGAGAGCCAAGAAAGCCAGACTCAATCGTAGCCTCGGAGTAGGCAGGAAGGAAGAGGCTATGGGAGGTGGGAAGCCACCACCTGGCAGGCCAATATGAAAGGACAGGCTATAAGAAGGTGGTTTTCGGGCTTTCCTAGCTCCTAGAGGAATTAGTCTTTGGCATCTCAATATGAATTTAGTGTTGACCACCAGCTGCAAAGGAGTTAGGGCAATTGATGATTCTGAAAATATGGATGAGTATCAGTAACTTTTTAAGCACTAAATCTATGAAAGAATTCTGAACATTTTTTTTTAATGAAAAACTTTTTTAAAACATTGTTTTAGGAAAACTGATGGTAATATGTCAAATACAGGGAAAAACAAAAGTCACCTAGGCACCAGGCACCTGTGAGGCACTGACATCGTCATCCCTCAGCAGCAAGCACCACCCTCTCCCTGCAAAGGCCATCTAACCAACTGCTTTGTGTAAACTTATTTCAATACCCAATAAAGAATATCACCTTATCAAGAGGGAGAACAAGGGAGATTATCAATCACAGGGAAATTATAGTTTCTCTTTTTCTGCCAAAGAAAAATAGTTTAGACTGCAGTCACTTAACATTCTGTTCTGAATTCAACCCCAAACCCTGTTATGAGATGTTCACTCATCATGGACTTTCTTAAGGGAGGTAGAAAGCAGCTTTTGCCTTTGTTTGAGACTGCAGAGGCCAGGGCTTAAAGAGCAGATGAAGAAAGTCAACAGTAATGTGGCAAAATCTGTACCCTGGATTTTGTGTAGAATAAAGAGTGAATACCTTAGGTGGTACTTCATGAATCTCAGATGATGAACCTTTCTGTTAACTGGAAGCCTACAATTGATTCTTCCTTTAACAACACTTTGAATGTCCCACTGCATTTTCAAATCACAGAGCTCTAAATGTCTACAGGACAGAAGAATGCAATTTCAACAGCCCAAAACATGGGGAGTAGCAACACAGGGAAAACAGCTGCATCCTACCAGTTCCTTAAGGAGAGACAAACTTTGAAAGAAGAAACTGCACCCCCAAGCCATCAACATACTTTCTCACCTAGATGGACTGACAATTGAAAAGCTTTCTCGGAGGGCACTTCGGCAGTAGCTACTTAAACATACTCTCCGTTTGTCTATTTATTAAAAAAAAAAACAAGCAAATAAAAACTTGACCAGTGCTAAGAAGCTTGTAGAAGTACTTCAAATGTGGCACTGTTGGTAAAGACAGCAAAACTGTCAACAGAAGTGTCCATCCAGAAAGGTTGGATTTACATAACCATTCTATTGTTTTCCTCTATTTCTCTGCACTGATGGCTGAGGAAGGCTTTCTTATCTCTCCTTGCTGTTCTTTGGAACTCTGCATTTAAATGGGTATATCTTTCCTCTTCTCCTTTGCCTTTAGGTTCTCTTCTTTTCTCAGCTATTTGTAAGGCCTCCTCAGACAACCATTTTGCCTTTTTGATTTGTTTTCCTTGGGGATGGTCTTGATCACTGCCTCCTGTACAATGTCACAGACTTCTGACCATAGTTCTTCAGGCACTCTATCAGATCTAATCCCTTGAATCTATTTCTCACTTCCACTGTATAATCATAAGGGATTTGATTTAGATCACACCTGGATGGTCTAGTGGTTTTCCATACTTTCTTCAATTTAAGTCTGAATTTGGCAATAAGGAGTTCATGATTTGAGCCATAGTCAGCTTCCGGTCTTGTTTTTGCTGACTGTGTAGAGCTTTTCCATCTTTGGCTCCAAAGAATATAATCAATCTGATTTCAGTATTGACCATCTGGTGATGTCCGTGTGCAGGGTCTTCTCTTGTGTTGCTGGAAGAGGGTGTTTGCTACGACCAGTGTGTTCTCTTGGCAAAACTGTTAGGCTTTGCCCTGATTTGTTTTGTACTCCAAGGCCAAATTTGCCTGTTACTCCAGGTATCTCTTGACTTCCTACTTTTGCATGCCAGTGCCCTATAATAAAGAGGACATCTTTTTGGGGTGTTAGTTCTAGAAGGTCTTGTAGGTCTTCATAGAACCATTCAACTTCAGCTTCTTCAGCATTACCGGTTGGGGTAGATTTGGATTACTATGATACTGAATGGTTTGCCTTGGAAATGAACAGAGATCATTCTGTCATTTTTGAGACTGAACCCAAGAACTGCATTTTGGACTATTTCGTTGACTTCTTCAAAGGAATTCTTGCCCACAGTAGTAGATATAACGGTTATCTGAGTTAAATTTGCCCATTCCAGTCTACTGTAGTTCCCTGATTCCTAAAATGTCGATGTTCATGCTTGCCATCTCCTGTTTGACCACTTTCAATTTACCTTGATTCATGGACCTAACATTACAGGTTCCTATGCAACACTGTTCTTTACAGCATCGGACTTTACTTCCATCACCAGTCACATCCACAAATGGCTGTTGTTTTTGCTTTGGCTCCATCTCTTCATTCTTTCTGGAGTTATTTCTCCACTCTTCTCCAGTAGCATATTGGGCACCTATCAACCTGGGGAGTTCATCTTTCAGTGTCATATCTTTTTGCCTTTTCATACTACTCATGAGAGTTTCAAAAAACCATCTACTTCTGCTTTATTGACTATGCCAAAGCCTTTGACTGTGTGGATCACAACAAACTGTGGCAAATTCTGAAAGAGATGGGAACATAAGACCACCTTACCTGCCTCATGAGAAATCTGTATGCAGGTCAAGAAGCAACAGTTAAAACCAGACATGGAACAACAGACTGATTCCAAATAGGCAAAGAAGTACATCAAGCCTGTACACTGTCACCTTGCTTATTTAACTTATATGCAGAATACATCATGTTAAATGCTGGGCTGGATGAATCACAAGCTGGGATCAAGATTGCCAGGAGAAATATCAATAACCTCAGATACACAGATGACACCAACTTTATGGCAGAAAGTGAAGAACTAAAGAGCCTCTTGATGCAAGTGAAAGAGGAGTGAAAAAGATGGCCTAAAACTCAACATTCAGAAAACCAAGATCATGGCATCTGGTCCCATCACTATCTGGTCCCATCACTTCATGGCAAATAGATGGAGAAACAATGGAAACAGTGAGAGACTTTATTTTTGGGGGGTTCCAAAACCACTGCAGATGGTGACTACAGCCATGAAATTAAAAGACACTTTCTTGTTGGAAGAAAAGCTATGACCAATCTACACAGCATATTAAGAAGCAGAGACATTACTCTGACAACAAAGGTCTGTCTAGTCAAAGCTATTGTTTTTACAGTAGTCATGTATGGATGTGAGAGTTGGACTATAAAGAAAGCTGAGCGCCGAAGAATTGATGCTTTTGAACTGTGGTGTTGGAGAAGACTCTTGAGAGGCCCTTGGACTGCAAGATCCATCCAGTCCATCCTAAAGGAGATGAGTCCTGAATATTTATTGGAAAGACTCATGCTAAAGCTCAAACTCCAATACTTTGGCCACCTGATGCAAAGAATGGACTCATTTGAAAAGACCCTGATGCTGGGAAAGATTGAAGGCAGGAGGAGAAGGGGATGACAGAGGATGAGACGGTTGGACAGCATCAACTCGATGGACATGAGTTTGAGCAAGCTCTGAGAGCTGGTGACGAACAGGGAAGCCTGGCGTGCTGCAGTCCATGGGGTCGCAGAGAGTCAGACACGATTGAGCGACTGAACTGACTGACTGACTACACACCATAGTATATTCGTAATACAAAATACTATGCACTAGTTTAAAGAAACCCAGGAAGAATTATATGCAATGACATGGGGAGATGTCCTTGTGGATGAACCCAAAAAGCACACGGCAGACATAAAGCCAGCCCAGGGGTCCAGGAAGTTTGCCTGGAAGACCTGATGCTGAAGCTTGAACCTGAGAGATGAAGGTCAGTTTTTCTTCTATTGGGAAAGAGGGTTAGGGGAGACAAGGAAGAAGGAGAGGCGAGGGTGTCCGGGCACAGGTGGCAGTGTCCCCACAGGGGAACAGCACAGAATCTGGAGGGAGGAGCCGGGGGGCGGGGTGCTGGGCTGGCCCCAGGCAAACAGAACCTTAGTCAGCAGCCGTCACAGCGTTAGCTTCATGCTGACAGCAAGAGCAATCATTGAAGTCAGTTACTCAAGAGCCCATCATCTAAGTCATAATGAACACTATTAGGTGTGAATTTCACACACATCACTGTGGCTGCCACTTCATGTTCAAGTCTGTCCCACACTTATCCTTGATTTATAAACAGGTTCAGGAATAAGACTTCAGTCAGGATTTGCATCACTCTTTCTATCTGAAATAAAGCAGCTCCACATGGCCATCTTCTCAGGCTGGCCCACTTATGACTCTTCACCTTTAATGGAGCCAGAACACTACAAGCTTCTAAGGAAAATTATATTAATAGAAAATAATATTGCTGTGAAAAGATTAAGCAAAACATTTAGAGACTGAATGGGAAATTTTAAAAAATTATGTATCTTGAATATTGGAACTGGAATACAAAACCTGCTTTAACTACAAAGAAAATAATACTGGAGACATTCTAAGATCTTATAAAATAAGCTTGGGTACTTTCATTGGTGATGCTGAACACTATTGGATTATGAAGGTCTTTGAACATCTGCTGACATGTATATCGTGTCTCTAGAAAACCATACTTACACAACTATAGACGATATTCTGCACAAACCTATGAAGGGGTTCAAGGACTGTACACTGCTCAAATAAGCCCTGTTTGAGAACCTCTAACTCCAAAGACCAGAAATTAGTTCTGCGTGTGTCTATTTCCACTTCTACACTCAAGGCTTTTCTTTCTTGACATTGGCTTATCACAGTCACTATTTACATCCAGCACCCACGTCATGATGTAAGATGAGAGACATTAAAAGAAAGCAAGATATAATGTGAATTATTTTCCTAAAGTAAGTCTTAAAGGGGTACGAGGTCATTTCAAAGAAGGTATGGATATACAAAGGGCTTCTCTGGTGGCTCAGATGGTAAGGAGTCTGCTTGCAATGTGGCAGACCTGGGTTCAATTACTGGGTCAGGAAGATCTCCTGGAGAAGGGAATGGCAACCCACTCCAGTATTCTTGCCAGGAGAATTCTATGGACAGAGGAGCCTGGCAGGCTACATATTGTCCATGGGGTTGCAAAGAGTTGCACATGACTGAGTGACTAACACTTTCACAAAGGAAACTACCTAAACTGAAGATATACAGCCAAGAGCATTGGAAACAAAGCAAAAAAAAAAAAAAAGGCATCAATGTATATTCTTTCTGAAGAGCAGGCAAAAAGGCTTCAAGGAAGAAGGAACCCTGACCAGGTCTGTCACTGGCCTCACAGGCAAGGGAGGAGGCTTGTTTTCAGCAGCAGGAGAAAGTCCATGAGCGCCCTCTCTGATCTTCAGGGACTTTCTATCAAGGCCAGACACCCAATAAAAACTGATCCTACACATGAGTATCCACAGGTACCACTCACCAAACCTTTGTCAGAGCTCAGTTACAACTATTCCTTCCTTTTGCAGAGGTTGCTCATAAGGAAGATCAACAGTTGAAACAAGAAGTTAGAACTTCCACCATGCATTCCATTGATTCCCGAGCTCTCTAGACCCCTGCTTCACTTTAATGCCTCACAGTTCTTTGCAACAGCACCACTGTACTGTCTGAGCCTCATAAGACACTCAACAGCCAGACTGAACAAAATCTACAAGCAAGCCTTTACTATATCTCCACAGAAGCAGCCTTAGAAGTTGGTACAAAGGTTTTAAAGCAACAGGGGCATGTTCGAACCACCCCTAATTTTAAATTGTGGGTTTGATAAAGATTCAGCGGCTATTCTTCTACCCTGGCTCCTTTCTTCATTTGACAGTGCCCACAAACAGACGTAACTACGGCCAAGGACTTCCAGGGAAAGCTGTAGAGGGGCTGCGCGCACAGGGATCTTATTAGAAGACATTTTCATCAGGCAAATAAGAACCTGAGTGATGATGCCAAACCAACTGCTTGCAAGACATATTCCCCACTCACTCCTTAATTACCTTTTCATAAAGCTGACAGCATTTAAACATTTCTTGGGGATTTGAGAGTAAAAAGAAAAACTTGTTATCTTTTTAAATGGAAGGAAAAGCTGTCTCTGAACAGGGGACTGCTGAATTTTACCAAAATGAGGCACTGAAGTCTGACCTCTCTAATGTGACCCATACTCCTCAAAAACCATTGAAATATACATTAAGACCTATTTTTTTCTGTAGAAAAAAAAAAAAAAACCTAAATTACACTCAATTTAGGTCATAACCATTTCAAATGATTCTTGCCAGATGCTCTTGAGCCAGGAATTCCCAGTCGCCATGGATGGATGGGATGCCTCTCAGTCATCTCTCCACGACGTTTCAGGCACTTCACCGACAGCAGGCTGCATGAACCCACTGTGTGCAGAGAGGCCAGCATGCTGTGAGAGGCTCCACAGCCAAGAAGAGCAGGCTGGCTGGCCTTTGAGCCAACTCCCATTTGCCTTGTGCCAATTGTGCACACACGGAGGCAAGGCCTCAGTAATGCAATACGACCAGAGCAGAGAAAAATAAGTGACGCAAAGTTTTGTTGTTGAAACCTATTTCCCTTTTTGGGGAAGTACCACCATCCAGACAAACAGAGATGGGGAGAAAAAGAAAGAATTCAGACCAATCAACTGAGCGACTTAATGTCAAGCAGGACATTGTCTGGTGAGAGAGAGAATAAAAATTAGTGACTCAAATTTTCAAGCGTTTTTCAAGTTCTCTTAACACTTTCTAAAAATCCCATTCAAATTAAATTGGTATGCAAACCCCATTGCTATCAGGATTCAACATATTTTCTTAAATCTTAAGCGCCATCTATCGAATTCTTATTTTTACGGAAGTTTTTATTTCAGAATTACTAGTGAAAAGAAACAAGAATCTCTGAAATTTCTATAAGATCTTGATAAATACTAGTATTTCCTAACTTTACCCAGCACTTAATGAATACTAGAGCTTACCAACTTTACTGATCTATCTGGAGGGTTTGATTTTTAGATGATTAAAAAAAAAAAAAAAAATCAGTTGTTTTACTTGTTACCCTGCCATAATTCTGTTCAATGAGAGGATTATGATTCATGGATAGATTATACACTCACACAACACAGATTATTATCAGCAACAGCCACCAGCTTTTAAGAAAACATCTACCAAACACAAGATCTTTTAAAGGAACAGTCACTGCAGCTGCCAGTTAACAATGAAAAGCTCATGAGACATGGGCTTAGTGAGATAAGAGGAATAGAAAGTGTAGCACACAAAGTCTACAGTAAACTCTGAGCCTGTCCCCAGTACAGTGGTGCTTCAGAGAGACAGAAAAAGGCCTAGAAACAGGAATAAAGGGAAGGCAGAAAATAAATTTCCTATTCAGAGGCTGAAAAAAGCACAGAGTTTATCTTGGGAAAGAAAACCCCAGTGATGTAACAGGAGGATTCGGGCACGTTGTCATTTCTTCGTACACAACCAGTCATTCTAAAACCAAAACCATTTCTCTCTTCACAGCATATTGTTACTCAACCAAAAAGTGGGTGCTGGGATACTGGGAATAAAGATGGACAATGGTCTATCGGACTTTATTATCAACAGGGGAAGGAAATGTTATTGCAGCGAACACTACCAACCAGAGGCTGAAGAATATCATTAGTGGTTATTCTATACTGTTTTTCCCCTTAAGGTCAAATTTGCAAATTTAGCCGAGACTTATGTAAAAACTGGCCATAATTCCTTCTTCACAGCATTCATACCCCAAATCTAACAGTAATGACTCATCTTCATAGTAACGATGGCTTACTTTGTATCAATATAAGATATTAACAGGTAGTTTTTGAGAAGGGTCACAAAGCAACAGTGACGTAGAGGATTCCTTCATGATGATGATACCTGACTTAAGGAAGGGGTGAGGGCTAAAGGAGAGGAAAGAGGCCATGCAAAGGTTCAGAAGCTGCGAAGAGCCCAGGGTGCAAGAACTGGAAGGAGGCCCTGCGCCTAGGGCCCAGGGGATAGCAGAAGTTGGTACTGGCCAGCCTGGCAGAGGCCAGACCCAGCAGGGCCGGTGGGCCAAAGCGAAGGGGTTTGGATTTTCAATGTGCTATGAGGCCCTTGAGTGATCTGCCTCCCCAACTCCCTCCCAAGCCCTCAGCTGCTGACTTCTGTGGCCTCACTCCCTTGGCTCACGCTCCTCCAGCGACCCTGCCCCCTGCTGTTTGTTCTTCAGCCTTTCAGCACCCTCTGCCACCACAGCCCTTCGATTCGCTGTTCCTTCTCTTCTGCCCTAGGCTCACCCACCATGTTCACGTGACTCAAGCCTTCATGCCCTGAAAGTCTTGTTCAGAAAACTCCTTCTCACCCTATTTTTTTTCCCCAACCTATTTTAAATTGTACACCTCTAACATAATCCTCTAGACCACCCATCACCAACTAGCATATATATATACACACACACTTCACATTTTAAAAAAAATTGTCTATCTCCTGCACTAAAGTAGAAACTCTGTGAGGGCAGTTATACAATGTTTACTATTTTTCTGAAAATTAGAACCATACCTAGCTCAATGTAGGTGCTCAACAAATACACACTGACTCAATGAATGAATGAATACAAAGAGAAATCACTGAAGAGTTTCATGATGGAGAAATGATCCACTTTACATTTAAAAGCTACATTTTAAAATCTCATTTCCTACCTAGAACCTTGAGGCGGAGAAGGCAATGGCACCCCACTCCAGTACTCTTGCCTGGAAAATCCCATGGACAAAGGAGCCTGATGGGCTGCAGTCCATGGGGTCGCTAAGAGTCGGACACGACTGAGCGACTTCACTTTCACTTTTCACTTTCATGCATTGGAGAAGGAAATGGCAACCCACTCCAGTGTTCTTGCCTGGAGAATCCTAGGGACGGTGGAGCCTGGGAGGCTGCTGTCTATGGGGTTGCACAGAGTTGGACACGACTGAAGGGACCTAGCAGCAGCAGACCCTTGAGGATTTCACGTTAAGGAGGGATGCTATAGGTCCCATGGCCCCCAACTTATACTTCAGCCACTGCCAACTCACCATCCATACTATGACCATGACATTGTTTCTGGGCTCACCCTCTGGACAAAGTGCAAAGCTCTTTTCTTCTAAATGCAGTGTGTGTGTGTTGTGTGTGTGTACATGAATGCTCAGCCATTCAGTTGTGTCCAACTCTTTGTTACCCTATGGACTGTAGCCCACCAGGGTCCTCTGTCCATGGGATTTTCCTGGCAAGAATACTGGACTGAGTTGCCATTTCTTCCCCCCAGGGGATGTTCCTGACCCAGGGATGGAACCTGTATCTCCTGTGTCTCCTGCATTGGAAGGTGGATTCTTTACCGCTGAACCACCTGGGAAGCCCACAGAAAGAGGCTTCTAAAGGTTATGTAACTGCCCGTTTACTTGGCTAACACCTCCCCACCAGCCCAGTCTGGATACTTTGAGAACAAGACACACAAAATGCTTCTTTCTACCCGTCTTCTTCTCTTTTACTCCATAAAATGGCAGGAAAGAATTCTCTACCTTATCTTCCCAACTTTCCACATTCTTACCCACAATTGATCCACATGCTCCTTCTCTCATTACAACAGGAACAAGTCTGTGATTCGACCCAGAACTGAATCACTTAGGCTGTGATCCCGTTCATTGCCTTTTCCCATCTGAAGGTATTATCTTCATGATGATCCATTTTTTTCACACGTCATCAATCATCGTTCACTCCTGGATAATTTCCAGTGGCAGACAAATGTGCCCTAATACTATCCAAAATAAATAACATGAAACAAAATAAAACAAACTTTCCCTTTTCTGCCTTTATCTATGTCTCCATCCTGCTATTAACTTATTCTTCCATTCTCTTTAAAGCAAAACCATCTGAAGACCTGCGCACCCTTGCCCTCTCAACTCCTCCAGCTCTGGTCATCTAACCCCACTCCAAAAAGGCATGTGGCTCCCCGACTCTCCTGATTAGGGGCACTAACCTCCACACTGCCCCAGCCAGAGATCAATTCCCTGGCCTGCCTTTACTTCGCAACAGCAGGGGACCCAGGCCATCACTCCTCACTTACCTGTTTCTTCTCTGGAAGCCTACACACTTCACATTCACCTGGCTTCCCTCCCAGCCTCACTGGAGATTCCTCACCACTCCTGCTGACTCCTTACCCTCACATCCCCTTATTGAGGGCTGAGCCGCTGGCCTTCTTCCGTACTTTACTGACCCTCGAACCCAAGAGAACTCGCCTGTCGCCCAGCTCTCCCTGTCCTCTGCACAATGATGACAAATTCACCCAGCGGCTTCAGCCCAGGCTGCTCCTCCAGCTCTGGGATGTATACTCAACTTTTGCACGGATGCCCACGACCTCACACATTGTGGCCAAAACCAGCTCCTGACCCTGAATCTCCCCATTTTCCACCGTTCCTCCGCTCATTAGATGGTACCACGCAGCTGCTCGCATCTCAGGTCCCCATCTGCATTTCCCTCCCTCACCCACTTTTGATTCTTCACTAAATCATCAACTCCACCTGCAAAACAAGTCCGTAAGAGGACAGCCTTTCTGCCTTGCCAGCACCATCACCAGGATCTAAGCCCCTATCACCTCTCACCTAGTTGACTGGTCCCTACACCCTTCCCCCAATCCACTCCCCAAGCAACCAGATCCACCCACTACCCGGATGAAGCTACTGCCCCGCCCCCCAGTAGTCTCTCACTAAAGTTCAGATAAATTCAAATTTCTGAACTTGGCCTCTGTGTTCTGGCCTTTGTTAGCCTCTTTTCCCTCCACTGTGCTCCATGCTCATCTCAGAGAGGCCACATACCCGCTTTTTCTTGCTCCTCCTTCCAGATAACTCAGTGCCTACTTGCTTCTCACCATTCCCACCTCAGCTCCAATGTTAAAGCTCAGAGAAGCTGTTCCTGATCATGTTAGCCTGAACCCCCTCCTCCGCCATCAACTCACTAGCCTACTTTATTGATGTTACAGCACTCAATCTTCTTGTGAAACATCTGTGTATTGACTGGGTCTCACTTCACTCAAGGTTAGGGGCTGTTTCTGATGTGTGTCACTCTACCCCAATACCCAGGAGAGAACCTACCACTTAGCAGGTTAATTCTATCACCACTTGCTAAGCAACCGCCTGCCAGTCAGGACTGTGCCTTCACTCCACCGAGCTATACCCTCTAACCCCATTAAGAAGCACAGAGAACGTGCCTGTCAAATGTCTGAGGGATAAAGCAAATGAACGAAGGCAAAACAGCCAGAGGAGTCTCAAGGCAGGAATCACTGCTGGACAAGATATCCTGAGGCCTGCCCACTCTGACAGGAATTGGGACGACTAGGCTGGCAAAGAGGAGCCCTGCCTGTTACCAAGAGCCCTAAGCAGTTACATGGATGTCCTTGATCAGGTATGAATTGTCCCAAGTCCAAATCCTATAACTGAAGATTTAAAAATTGGCCTAGAATGAGATTACAGAGAATGATGGCTTTCATATTTCATACTATCATTAGTATAGAAAAAAATTAGTAAAATTATTAGTAAAATCTGTACAATGAATATGTATTAACTTCAATAATACTCCCCTCCTCCATTAAAATGTATCTGCAGGTACAGTTTCCAAAGAGAATAAGGTGATTTATATGGACAACTGCTTCAAATTTAAATGGAAATTTCCAAGCATTGAAAAGGCAATTTTAAAATTCCCTCATCAGACAGAAAACCCCATGACTACCACTAAGCATACACAAAATCTTAAAAGTAGCAGCCTCAGTTATCTCTGACCCATTTCCCAACCTAGGAGGGCTTTATTTTGGTGGCTGTAATTCACCTTTCTTGCCTACCTTTCTTGCAGAAAGAACTCTGCAAAGCATTCCAAGAAGAGACAGCAACTACGGGCTTCCAGGAAAGAAGCAAGCACGGTTTTATACAACAGAACAAAGTCAAACCCCACACCGGGCTTCTCTCCACAAGTCCAAAAAGAGATGACTAACAGCAGAAATAAGCAATGTCAGTGTCCACTTCTCATTTTCACTCACATTCATGAAAGCTGGGAGCTGGGGTTCACTTGCTACGCTCACGCTGTTGTCCTGAGCACTCTGAGGTTTCTTCTCATGCCTACAGACTGCCTGCAAATGAAAACCTGGCATTTTGCTTCCTGCTGCTCTCCTGAGAGTCCTGGCTAACCACTTGATTTGAGGCATGCTCCCAACACTGCGCTTTCATGATTGATAAAATTAACAACACTAGCAAGTAATGCTTATTGAACAGTTACTCTGCCAGATAACATACAAAAGGCTGAAACGCTATTACATCATTTCATCTTCCCAGTCACTATAAAGTGCTGCTACGATTCCCATTTCACAGGTAGGTCAACTGAGGCTGAGCAAAAGCTATGTAAGTTTTTCTCAAGTGACTCCTCTAGTGGAGCTGAGATTTGAACCCAGGTTGGTTTAACTCTCGACTGGAGTTCTCAGTATAGCCTCTATTTAAAGCTACCATTTGCAAGTTTACCACATGGAATCCTATTTTCTCCATAACACCTTCTAATAACAGCACACAGAAGCAGGGCTACAAGACAGACATTTTGGGAAGCTAATTTAAAGCAGTGATTATCAAATATCAAAATACACAGCGATCTTCAAAAAGTCCACAAGGAAACGTGAAAAAGAAAGAAAATGCAATGAGTTTTTCCTAAACCTAAATTTTCTTCAAATTTAAAGAACTGTCCTTTATTCCAGAACAACAGCCCTCACGCTTTTATGATGGTAAGAATTATATATATTAAAATGTCTTATTTTATATATTCTAAAATGCTAGCAACCCTTTGTTTGAGCCCCAATATATTTTAGAAACTTTCTGGTTTGATATATAAAAGCCTGGGACCACTGGTTAAAAGCATTCCTTTTTTCTAATTGCATTACTGGAATTCAGGACTATAGAAGACATCAGTATCACCTGGGATGGGAATATTTTGTATGTTTAAGATTACGACTCTAACTGATAATGAACTATTACTTTCTCCCTGCCATAAATTTATATATAAGAGAAAAAGTATTTCATGTTAGCAGGGTCTTTATTACAAAGAGGAACAAGAATATTTAATCTAGTTTTGTTATGAATGCCTGAAATGCAAAAATCATTCTTCAGCTCATTTATATGATCCCTGCTGTACACAATGAATATAAATGTAATCCTCTGCCTTCCTCTCAAAAGTACAGTAACTCCAACTGTTAGGTCTACTAACGGGCTTCTTTTTCTTCTTAGAACTTCAATCAAAAATATTTTAATAATCAGATGGGTACATTTATTAGAAATACCATCATAAACTGTGAATATCAATGTGACTAAAAGCAATCTTGCACTGAAATGCTAAACAGTAAAATTTCACTTCTCCTTTTTTTAAAGGATTTTTAAAAAATGGTACAAATCCCAGATGATTGTGTATGCTATCTGCTGCAACTTTAGCTTTTACCTAATCTTTTTTAAAATCCAATTATTTCTAATGCAAACTGTGCATACTTTCCCTCCCCCTCAAAGAAAAGATTTTTAAAAAGAACTGCTAAACACAACATAGAGAGTGCTGTAAAACACACCAAAGCAAGGGCTCTTGATAGCTTTACTTACCAAAAAAAAAAAAGGTCTCCCCCTTTGAGATAAAAGTCAGTATTTCTAGCCAAAGATAAGGAAAACAAAGGTCACAGCAGCCTGTGCTGTGGATGCACATCCTGGAATGGGCTCAGCACAGC
Organism: Bison bison bison; assembly: GCF_000754665.1. Classification (NCBI taxonomy): domain Eukaryota; kingdom Metazoa; phylum Chordata; class Mammalia; order Artiodactyla; family Bovidae; genus Bison; species Bison bison. Next base: position 2,897,320 of record NW_011494876.1, read on the forward strand.
AACCCTTTGCGATTCCATGGGCTGTAGCTTACCAGGCTCCTCTGTCCACGGAATTTTTCAGGCAAGAGTACTGGAGTGGGTTGCCATTTCCTTCTCCAGGGGATCTTTCCAACAACACAGCAGAGGGTTAAGCAGGTGAGCTTTGGAGTTAGACATATGTGAGTCCCAAGGTCTCTTGCATGTTTTGGGGTCTTGGTGAAGTATTTCACTTCCCTGGGCCTCAGTTTCCTCATCTGTGAAATGGGGATAATGGTAATACCTGCATCACTGAACAGATGTAAAAAATACATAAGGTAAAACCTGTACTGGCACTGAGTAAAAGTTCTCACTGAACTTGAATTGCCATCATACATGTCGGAACATTGTCAGATGTGGATAGGAGGAAGCAACATGCTGTTATAAGGGAAACATGTGACCACATAACAAATAGGTCATACTCAATAATGAGGCATAAATTTCCTATGCTTCCCTCCTGAGATCAGAGTTCACAAGAACTAATCAAAACTTTAAAAGGAGTACATTCAGCTTGGAGGCCGCATCCTATATAGGAAACATGCATGGTTTCCTTTACTGTGAAGTCTTCTGGGTTGAGGAACTCAACATGGACTGTGCCAGGTGTGATACTTCTCAACAAGCACAAAATCAAAGCTGTGAGATGGAAGGATGTGGGATGCCCTCCTCATTAATCAAAATGTAGATGTGTTTCCTGGTAAATCTGCCTTATGAGCCAAGTTCCAAGGCTTCTCACGGGGCTTCAGCTGCCCAAAGTCAACTCAAGGGCAGAAATTGTCAAGAATCTGTGCCAGGTCCCTTTTTGAAAATCCCATGAAAGTTCCAGATCCCTTCTCCCAAGGATGTATATACAATCCAGGAGCTTAACAGAAGCCAGGCCCCATCCTCACACCCAAAGCTCTGCAAAGCTGAGACAGTACCAGCTCTGTTGATGTCCTATATTTGCATCGCCCAGACACAGGTCTATGCCTAGAACAGTGGCAGCGAGTGACAAAAGTGACACAAATAGGAGCCTTCTCACACAAAACCTTACACCTTCACGTGTATCTCTCTTTCTGCCTCAACGTATTTCTTCAGTGTTGAAATAACTTTTGGGTGAATGGTGTTTTTGCCTTTTTTTTTTTTTTTTTTTACTACTTTTAAGATTTTCCCCCTCAAAACAGAATGTTCAAGGAGTAATGGAAGCACATTCTGCAGAAAAGGTTTCCCTTCATTAACCAAGAAACCCATTAGAACAAGGATGGCAAACTTTTTCTGTAAAGAGCCAGAGGGTTAATTTTGGCCTTGGTGGGCTACATGGCCTCAGTCACACCTCCTCAACTCCACAGGGCACTGCATAGAGAAAAAAGCTGCACAGAAAAAAATAAGTGCATGAACGGCTGTGGCTATGTTCCAGCGAAACTTTACTCATGGACTCTGACATCTGAATTTCACATATTTTCCCACAAATCAGGAACTAAACATCTCCTTTTTACAGTTTTTGTGTCAACCACTCAACAATATAAAAAGCATTCTCAGAGGCTTCCCTTGTGGCTCAGTAATAAAGAATTCACGTGCCAGCGCAGGAGACACAGGTTCCCTGATCCAGGAAGATCCCACATGCCACGGAGCACCTAAGCCTGTGTGCCACATTTATTGAGCCTACACTCTAGAGCCCGGGAGCTGCAGCTACTGACACCTGCATGCCTTAGAGCCCATGCTCCACAGCAGGAGATACCATCGTACCGAGTAGCCCACATTACCGCAACTAGAGTAGCCTCCACTCGACACAACTAGAGAAAAGCCTGCACAGCAACGAAGACCCAGCAGAGCAAAAATAAATATAAGTAACAAAACTTCTTTAAAAAGAAAAAAAAAAAAAGCATTCTTAGCTAGGCCGCGATCTGCAGTGACGTAGCTAAGGAGCCATGCTCAGGTCAGGGGAAAGACTGCTTCTTTAGGAGTGTCTCTAGGTCTACCCAGGCCCTCTCACTCCTGGGTTAGTGCAGACTTCATAGGCAGAGAGTTACAAGCAGGAACTGTGAGCAAGGACACTGCCTCCTGGAGCCACAGTGCTCATTCACGGAGCGTCAAGTGTGGGCGTTCCAACGCCACCATCCGCCCTCCTTGAATGTGTGTGAGTGCAATTTGGAGGCAGTGAACCCAGATCACACTGATTCCTGTCTGAGGCTTACTTTGGGTCTTTACTTAAGGTATCAGCAGACTGCAAGCCCTGCTGCCTGCAGAACCCTTACAGGCTCATGGAAGCGTGCTTTGCCTCAAAAGAAGACACGGAGTGCAGGAAGGCTCCATTTTGCCAGGAGACAAGCTGAAGTCCATGCAAGCATTAAAAAGAAAACCAAAAGAAATATGGTGTCTGAGACATGTTTCAGTGTGGGGAGTGTGGCAGAGATGAAGCAAGATTGGGCAGGGACTCATGAGCTGTGGGAAAGACATCAGGAGGCTCATTAAAATACTATCTTTACTTCTGTGTATTTGAAATTGTGCATCAGAAAAGTTGGGGCGGGGCAGGGGGTGGACATTAAGAGAAATCCTAGAGAAAAACAGAGATGCTCTTTATTTCAGAGAGGCTTTATGTCCATATACAGTTATTTTAATAGCCCTTCCCACCAATACCTGTTTGTTTTCAGTTAGCTGACTATGAACAATTTTTACCCCCAGGAAAGAAAAGGTGGTACGTTGACTCAATCTGTTGTTGATTAAGGCTACCTACCTTCCTAGTTTCTCTTTTTCCTTTGGTACCTAGCTCCCTGCAGGTGTCAACCAACCCCTCTTCCATCTTGACCTAGGCTCAATTAGGTCCCTGTTATTTTGACAGGGAGGTCACCTGTCATCAACTGTGGATATCACTCGAGGTCACCCTCCTACTCACTCGCCTAAATATCAGTGATAAAAAAGGTGGTGTCTTGCCTGCACTCTTTCTGGAAAAGTGCTAAACTCAGGTCAGAGACACAGGAAATGCTCAGCAACAGTCCCTGGCCAGAAAGCACATCCCCCCACAGAATAGGTACCTGTTTTTAAGTCACAACACAATGGAAAGTTGGTCACTTGAACTCTTCAATCTTCCTAGTAGCCCAGTTCATTTATTTTGGTGGCAAATCTTCACTGAACACAAGCAATGTGCAAGAGCTAAATATTTCTTGGTCAATAACAACCCTGTCCTCTAGCAGCGTGCACTCTAATAAAAGAGCCATCACATAACACACATCTTCATATGGTGGTAGGAAGAGAGTTTAGACAAAGGAAAAATATGGGGCACTTTGATAGTGCACAAGAGGAGGGCTTAAGAAAAGTTAGGAATGACTTTCCAAAGAAAACATCCTATTTTCACTGTCGACTCCTACAATGTTTTATTTGTGATTTGCTGTCAAGTGAAGGCATGTCATGTTTTTACACTTAAGGACTTAGGTACCAAGCTTAGGTACCAATATGAAAACCTTAATCAGTTACTCATACCAATTAATTCCATCTAAACATAATTAATGTTATTTATACAATTTCAAAAATCACGTTTAAGAAAAAGATAATTTTCTGCGTTTAGTCTTTTGAAAGTTAAAAATGTATTATCCATCTTTTCCCAGTAAAACCAACTGTGCCATAAAATTACATATTACAGAACAAAACAAGCAAGGCAATAAAAATTTGATGATATAAATGAAAAACAGGCTGATCTCTGAAAGATAAGGGATATTTTATCCTAACATTTATCTAACTGTGCTAAAAGGAAAACAGGGGGATGATATAGTTGCTAAACCACAGATAATCTCAGTTCCACCTAAGTCAAAGGTTCCAATCTCTCCCACAGCATTAACTCTTGGGCAGTCCTATCATGAAGGAATTAGACAAAATAAAGTACAAGAGCAAAAAGAGAGGAAAAGAAAAAAAAAAGAGATTCTAACTTAGAAATTTTGAAGGTAAAGATAAGCGAACAATCCTTGAGAACCCAAGAAAAGCTGGGGACACCTGCCCTCATAAGTGGACATAACATACTATTTTGCATACAATTTCAGGACAACCATAATCCCCTGAAGCCAATTCAAGCCCCAGGTTAAAAATTTCTGACCTAGATAAATACCAAATTAGGAGATCAGGCCTAAGATTATCAGCAGTTGAAAGGGTTGAAAAGAAGTAATGCGTATAGAGTCATTTTCCATTATCTAATTTAATTTCAACCCTTACAACCTCCATGGGAAGTAGGTATTATCATCTCCTTTGACAAAGAGGAATTTAGATTCTGAAAGGTAAAATGCAACGTTTACCAACTTCAAACCTAGGTTTCTAACTCTTAGGTGCACAATCATAAACTGGAGAATTCAAAAAGTCTGGTCAATATTCCTAAATATCTTCCAAGACAAGGAGTTTCTGACTTAGTGCTTCATTCATAGTATCAATTTACCTACATATTTCTTTTCAATTTAACTTTGTTGACAAGAAGAATTAGTAAGAATTTAACTCCAAAACACTTTTTCCTTGGTTGGAGATAATCTCAATCAAAGACAAAGGATAAGTGTCTGATAATTTTAAAATGTATTTTCATGCTTAAACAGCCTGACATGAACTATTTGTTAGAAAAACAAAGGCCCACTGTCTAAAGTGCTGGACATCCTTATACTTATCCCAGAAAATCCACAAAGTCACATATGAATCAAGAACTGACTGAATTAGAAATTTCAGTCTCTACTTAAAACTGGGAGGCAGAAATTCAGCCATCCTGGCTGCTTTAGCATCTTCTGAATAGTTAGAGAAGCTTAGGGGAAAAAATGGTATCGCTAACAGCCACTAATAATTTGATAGGTCAGAAGCACAGAAAACCAAATTTATGATCCCTTTGTGCCTCAAGACAGGAATTAAGAGGTCCTAGATCTTTTTTGGTAAAATACACCAATGACTATGCCCAAAGGGAAAATAATAAATACAGCAAAAAGTGGGTCCAGACAACTACATTAGGTTGGGTCTCTATCCAGACCAAGTAGTGCAATGAAATACAAACATACTTATTCAACCTCTATAGGGGAATTACCAATAATTAGCACCCTGTTTTCACACAGATTTAGAAACTCTTTATGGGAAATATATCCACACCCAGAGAAGAAAAACTAAGAACAGGAGCAGGTCAGGTCCTCTAAAGCTCTACTCCAACTGCTTCCAAGGAGAGTTACCACCTAGTGATTTTAAATTTTTTAAGCCCAGGCAGGCTGCCAATTCAACACTAAAACCGGACTAACAACTGATTTTTCCTATTGCAACATCGCCAGCAAGTCCTGTGCTTTCCCTCTCTTTCCTTTGCTCTCAAACAGCAATTCTCCTTTGCAAAATCAACTAATTTGCTCTCTAATCTGTTACAATTGGAAGCTCTCAGACAGTTGCCACTGGTATTACTCTTCCTCCTAGTGCCAAGAGCCAACAAAAAGCTAGTTCAAAAAAACCAAAACTGTGAACATGAAAACAAGACAGGTACTAAAAACAAGAAGTGTGGAGACAGAGTAACAATGGGCCAACTCTGGACTTTAAAATGTTTCACTTGCCAAAGCTGTACCTATTCTTGGGCCCTTGACAATAACAATGCCAAAATAAATGGCCACACTGAGAAATAAAGTTCTGCTGGGAATATAAACTCAATATTTTGGATACCAAACCTCACTCAAGTCCTTGTCCATACTACTATTGAAGGAACAGCTTGAACTCAGTCTAGAGATGACTGGACTCCTTTAGACCTTTCTGACCACCATGTGCCCAGGACCGACACAGGCCTTAGAGACAGCAAAGGGGACTATTTAAAGAAAAAGAAAACCTGAAGTAAAAGTCTGACAGTTCCTAGATATCTTTCATTTAGAGATACACGTTTAGTTACAGTTATTTCCTTCTACCAAACAGTTTTTATTAAAAACTGACCAATAATTAGACTCTGATTTCACTACATAAGCGCACCAAAAGCTTTTTTCACCAGATAAAATTCTGTGACCCCTCCACCCCCGCTGATTTTGACACTTTCATAAAAATACAAAAAAGAAAAAAAATCCGATCAACAGCTCCTTGGTTGTGATGATCCTTTTGATGAACCTTTGTAACATAAATCCTATGGAAATAGGCTGTACAGGTAAAGTGCTGTCTTTTTTAAAATTCATTTTTATTGCTGGCAGACAATTACAGGTGGCAAGGTGTCCTTTCCAGACCCCCTAAGCCGTTCGTGGAGACGCTTTTGGAAGCTGAATTCCTCCCTCCACTCCTCGCGTTTCTCCATAAGGGGTCAGACCTGAAGAGATTTGGGTTAAACTCACTACTGGTCCCAGAGCGCATCACTGAGCAATGCGCTTAAACTGCACCCAGCCAGGCCTCCACTGAAGGGCTCCCGATGCTCCCGGATATACGAAGCCCCCGGAAACCGGATTTTCCAAACGCTCCATCCTCCCCTTTCTTCTTTATCAGACAGCATCCTCGCGTGGGAGGAGCGGAGTGGTTCAGGTGGGCTCAAGCTACCGCCCTGGCCAGCCGGCCAGGATACTTTCCCTGGACTTGTACAAACTCCATCAGAGGGCTGGACTCACCTTCGCGACAGAGTCCCATGACTTCGCGGTTTTTCCCAAACTCCTTGAAACTTTCGTCCAATTCCGTCCCTAGGAGATACACACAGGAGGAGGGGAGAGGCAGGTCAGTTGCGGAGAGTGTGACGCACGCTCACGCACGCACGGAGTAGGTGCGGGCACCTCCGCGTTCCCCAACCCGGCCGATAGCATCTCTGACCCCCGAGGGGGCGGGCCACGGGACGGGGGAGGGGAGACGGGTCTGAAGATGGGGGAATGGGGGCTGCGCGGGGAAGAGGAGGGCGTGGACACTCACCGTCCTTCCCAGGAAGTTTGGAAGCTTCGACCCACAGATTCCACGACTGTCCCAGCATCGCTTCGGGACTCGGCAGGGGCCGGCGTTCCCCGACGGT
>NW_011494876.1:2904736-2916987 GCF_000754665.1 Bison bison bison
CCCCAGGCTGCCCACCCTGAGGCCGCTCGCATCCCTGGGCCGGGCCCGGCGGCCCCGCTCCTTCCTTCCGTCCGCGCGTCCGTCCGAGCGGCGGCGCCCGGCCGGCTCCCTTAAGCGGAGGCGCCTCCCGCCGCCTCCTCCCCCTTGCCGGTCCCTCCCTCTCAGCTCGCTCGGGCGAAGTTTGCACGTCAAGCCCCCGGAGTGGAGCCAGGGCGAAGTCGGAAACGCAGCCACCTATGGAGGAACCAGCCGGCCGGCCGGCCCCGGGGCACCAGCGGGCGGCGTAGCTGTCGGGCCTTCCCGCCCGGGTCCGATCCGGAGAGCAGGGGCGGGTTCAAGGAGCTCTTCGCTCTCAGCTCGCGAGCGGCCGCGCGGCTGTCAAAAGCATGAATGGGAAGCCGCCGCTGAGCGGACGCCTAGCGCGGAGGAAACCACTGGCAGGCGAGAAAATGCAGGCCAGGTGCTGTCCCAGGTGTCGGCCCGAAGCCCACCACGGGAGATCAGCGCGTGCTCCCGGGTTACTTGAGCTCGATCAGCAAAGAGGAGACCATGAAACCAGTGTAAGATGCAGTGGAGGAGAGAGAGACCGAGGCGAATCCGTTTACATGTTTTAGAGACACGACTCCAAATTTCTGTATTTCCCTTTCCAATGCTCCTGGAAGTGATTCATTCACTACCACCCCCATCTCCTCCTCACCACCCCACCACCCCCAAGTCTAATTAGTTTTAATTCAAGCTGTTGGTCTCTCCCTCCCTCTTTATAATTTCTTTGCCTGGGCAGGGCGAGAAGCTAGGGCTTAGGTGAATGTACAGCATTCCTAGAAAATACTGTTTTCTGTTAGATATTGTTCACTCAAGCACTGGCCCACAAAACTTAGCACCCTTCCGCAATACACACATTGCGCGTAAAGCTTTTGCTCAAGTGATGGGTAAAGATGGTAAAATAAACGGCTATTTAATGAACTAAAGCACCTGAAGTACTTGAAACAGTAGCAGACCACATCAAGCGCTTTTAATTAAGTGTTCTTAGCATTACTGTTCCTTCAAACTGATGTGAAAAATCTGCAGCCTGAGACAGAAACAATGATTTTAATCAGCATGTTTCACATAGCAGTAATATCCGCACTCCTGAGGCACGCGTGTCATAGCTGCTTAGAGAGGCTTTCTTTAGATGGGGAAAAAGCAGGCTTATTCATTTTTTAAAATTATTGTTCATGTTTTTTTTTTTCTTAATCTGGATCATCTGATGTTACAGAGGTGGCCAACTTATCTGTAAAAGAAACAAAGTTCAACCCTCAGAAATATAAAGATATTTAAAGAAGAGTAAAAAATAATGAAACGTTATTGCATCCTAAACTTAACCCAGGGCTCCTGCGGAAAGTGCTTATTTTAGGTTCAAAATTTAAGGGCTTTAGTGGAAAAAAAATTTTAAATTACATATGTATGTGAATTTATTTTTTAAATGTTTAGAAATAAGTCTAAATTTTTTCCTGGATGACATGCAAACAAAAGTTCCCAAAAGTGAAGTTATGGATGCTTCCTGACCTTATCTAAGAAGCAGAGGAAAAAAAAAAAAAAAGAATAACCAAAAATAGTAGAAATGATTGGTAGTATAAAAAATCATTTCTAAAGTTTTAATTTCCAACAGAAGAAGATCAGTGAGAAAAAATGCGTAGGTAAAACATAATTTCCTTAGTAGTTCAGTACCTAACTTGTAACAAAGGCCCTCAATCTTCATGTCACCAATGTAGACCTTCAGTTTTTCATTCATCCAAATGACTGAAAAATCTGTAGAATTACAGAAATACATTTAAAAAACACCTAACTTAATGATTTTATGCGACTAAAGCACACAATTTATGGATTATTTTGTATTTTGCAATATTCTACATTTAAGAAAAACAAAAATTTGAATTTTATGGCATTTGGAGATGCCATTAAAAAGAAAAGCTTGGGGCCACCCAGGTATGTAGGTTCCAAAGAGAGTTTGCCTATTGAGTTCAGCCCTTCTGATCTCTGAGAGTACAGGATGAAAATAAAAATAAGGGGAAGAGTGAAGGACAGCCCTGCTTCAAGATACTGCTCGCTTTCCCCCTTTTTACATGTGAAAATACTTCAAGATTCACTAATATGACTTCAAGGTAATGAGGGTCAATATGGCAATTTGTAATACTTCAACTTCCTTCTTTATTCCAGTTTCATACCTCCCCCTCTTTTTGACTAGTTCAATAAAGAAAACACAACAGGGCTTAAAATAAAAAAATACTAAATATCCTCTTAGCATTATGATAGTTATTAAGAGAAATGGTTACTAATAGCAGCTATCAATTATTGGGTACCTACTAGGTGCCAAGCATTGTTGGAGGTTTGCATTATCTCTATTAATATTCACAACTGTGTAAGGCAGGAGTTGTATTACTGTTTACAGATGAGGAAAATGAGGGAGGGCTCTGGAGCCAGTCCCTATGAATTTTTTCTGAGTTCATATAGTGGCTCTTCACTTACAAACTATGTAATGTAAGCCAGTCGCCTAACCTACTTGGACCATCAGTTTCCTAACCTGTAAAACAGAGATAAAGCCAGGTTCCTTCTGAGCACTGCATGAAAAGATACATGGAAAGCACAAAAAAAGACAAAACAAATACTATAAACAGGTATCTTATATCACATTGAGCAATTCAGATAAATTCTTATCTGAGAACTGCATTACCAAGTTGAAGATGTGAGCACCAAGAGAATGACAGGCAATTTCTAGCCATCTCTCTTTCCCTGCAGCCAGTGCCTTTTACCAGATCCTCTTCACCCATGAAAAGTCCTAACTCCTTCTAGAACACGCAGTTTCTGATATCCAGAGTTGGTTTGGGTTTCCCAATAGTTTGAATGAGTAACCAACAAAAGCCAAAAGTGCTAACTGAGAAAAGTACAGTGTTCTGAAACTCAAATTTAGGCAACATTTAACAAGTGTTCTTATATCAAAGACACTCCCTATAACCAAGATTACAACAGAAATTCAAAAACTTGGTTTGATAATAAGGATAACCTGATGACTTCTTACCTAAACACCCCTCTTCTGCACCCAAAAAAATATGTAAAACCATAAGCAGTACAATTTACATTCATTTATTATTATTTCCATATAACAGTGTTCCTTGTATGCTATCAATCAGTTCTACCAGTATACTTCTGATGCTCTTTCAGTTCTGAAGATCTTCAGTATCTGTCTGCACAGATAAATGATAGGTTTTATAAGGTTTGAGTAATGAAGATTCAACTCATCAAACAGGTTCTGCTTACCTACCACGTATCAGGCGCTGTTAGGCACCGGGTTGAACACAACACAGTAATTTCTCTGAGGACATGAGAAGTAGGAGAAGTTTTTTTAATTCATCAAAATGCTCTTATGGAAAAAGCTGTCACCACCAATTAGACTGTATGTGGCTTAAGAACTAGGCCGTCAGAAGTGAAATGCTGCCAAGTTTTGAGCATTTCATCCCTTCCAGGGATGTATTTAAAAGGTGGCCTTACTTCACCATCCAAATTTAGGGACGTTCCCAGTAGGTGCCAAGGGTAACAAGGTCTCTCTTTACAAAAACGATTCTCTGCACAGCAGATTCACTTGTAAAATGCTTTGTTCAAAGGCCAAAGGCATCACTAAATGCAAAACGAAACAACAGAACAATCTTTAAATCCAGTTTAACGTAAAATGGCTGAAACTGTCTACAACTTTTCTAAGATGCAAGACCCCACATGACCAATCTTTTTGTTTGGAAAGAACCACTAGTCCCAATACAACATTTTAATAAACCTGAAAACTAGCAACTACAGTATATTTATGTGTGCAAATTACAGGGTTGATAACAGAGATTCTCCATCATCAACCCCAAAGGACTGCAATCATTTGAGTAACAAGAAACTCGGAACTACTGAATTAGGAATGTGTTGCCATGGGTTTCTTTCCTCCTGAAATTGGCTGTGCCTTTGTTTACAGCCTTTCTCCCTTCTCTGACCACCTTTCTTTCCTTTTTTCTTCTCCAGACAGAGCCAGGGCTCTCTTCTGCATAAGGGGTATGTCCAGGCCAGGCCTCTCCTTAACTGTGCTCCCTCTAATGAAATACCTTCTGGCCTGTTATGGATACATGAGTATTCCAGTAGGGGGAGAACAGTGGAAAAAATTGAATTCATCAGCTCAGTGGCTGGAACTGCTGAAAATCAAGTGCAAAATTAGGAATAATAAAGACAGTTGAAAAAGTGGAGACTTAAAGATGAAGGTAATTATCTTTTTAAAGACGTAACCTTGGCTTCTCCAGTGGTCTAGTGATTAGAAATCTGCCTCTCAACGCAGGTGACACTGGTTCCATCCCTGGTCTGTGAAGATCCCACATGCTGCAGAATACCTAAGCCTACGCCTCACAATTACAGAACCCATGCTCTCGAGCCACAACTGCTGAAGCCCATGTGCCCTACAGCCCAGGCTCCACAACAAGGGAGTAGCCCCAGCTCGTCACAACTAGAGAAAGCCTGCCCGCAGCAACAAAACTCAGCACAGCCAAAAATAACCAACTCAAAATTATATATAAAAGACTTAACCTGTATGTGTAGTCATTCTATAGACTATGTCATTTGCCCAAAAGTGCAAAGCTTTAAATTTTTGGTCTGTTTTCTTAATCATACGAGTGTAGCTCGTACAAGTTCTCCCAAAGAATCATCCATCAATAATAGTAAACTGCTTTGAAAGAGAGAAAATTTAACAATACACATAGAGAAGGTATTAACACATAACTTTAAACTGAATAACACCCAAATGTTTCTAGGAATTTGATACTAGCCTGTAATTTTAAATGATTCACAAATTTCATTTAAAATCTTTATTTAGAGCCTTAAGGTTAAAGAGTTCTTTTAAAAATAGAGGAAAAGGATTAAGTTATAGAAATGGAATGGAAAAACTGGACTAATGTTTAGCTATAAAAAGAGGCTGACTGTATAGTCATAGTCCTAGCACACTGCCTCAGATGCAATAAAATGCAAAGAGTAAACCCACTGTTAAAAATAATTCCCCATGTCACCTTTGTACCAATCAGCTGTCACTGAAGACAGTCAACTATCACCATCTTTTGGGCCCAGCAGTTAAGAGGATGTGTTCTACAGCCAATACGCCCAAGCTGAATCCCAGCTCTACCACTTATTTACTGTATAACCCTGGGGAAAGTTGAACTTCTCTTGGCCTGTTTCCTCATTTATAAAATGATGTAAAACAAGAGCATCTACTTTATGAGGAGTATTAAGAAAGTTATCAGTACAAAAGTACCCTACCCTACAGGCTTCCCAGATGGCACAGAGGTAAAGAATCTGCCTGCCAATGCTAAAGACGTGAGTTGGATCCTGAAGAAGGAAATGGCAACCCACTCCAGTATTCTTGCCTAGAAAATTCCAAGGACAGAGGAACCTGGCGGCTGCAATCCATAGGGTCGCAAAGAGTCAGACACGACTGAGCACACATACACCACACCCTACTCTACAGCTATTATTGCTAGCACCTCGTCTGTCACATAGAAAGCCCCAATTCTACTCTAGCCATGCTATGCTGTCATCATTCTTGCAGGGTAAAGCATGGCGTCAGTTATGTCAGTCTTTGCTTCAACACTTTCAGGGGCTCAGCACCGATTCCTCAACTCATAACCACTCCTTTCATAGCACTTCAGGTCCTTCACAGTTGGCCCCAGGCCCAGCTCTGCCACATCTACAGTGTTCCCTCTTGCAGGTACCCTACAGTCTGGCCAAAATGACCAAATCATAGTATTGAGTATGCTCCCCCTCCACATCCCAGCTCTCAAGTCTTTGTTCACATGGATCACACCATCTATAAAACTACTCTCCTTTGGCTAAAATCCTACAGTCACATCCCCCCTTCACGTTCTGTTTCCTTAACAAAATCTTTCCTGATCTCTCACACTAAGCTCACAGGATCTCATACACCTCTAAATCTAAACTGGACCTCCTGGACCGAGGTTAAGGGTAGTATATGTCCTGAAATCATGGTGGCAATGAAATATATGTTTAGTCTCCCATGGATTAACAGTTTGCATTCCCAACATAAGAGTGTCATTTGGAACATGGAAACCACCTCCTCACAAACTGTAAGATGTATGGTGGCCAGGTCCCCAAGCTGGTCAGCAAAATGCCTTAGGGCTGAACTCTAGGACTAACTGAAAGTGTAATAGCACAAGCAGGAAGGAATAACACAGCTCTTTTCTCCCTTTCTCTGCAGCAAAGTTCCAGCCCTAAGCAAAGACATAGATCCAGCAAACACAACTCCCCTAACTGCCACACCCTTCGTGTACATGGATTCAGGAACCCATCTGGGTTCCCCAAAGACAGACTGTTCCACAAAGGTCCTTTGTGGAACCTTTCCACCTCTAACATAAAACCTTCTTTTCCTTGGTAGAGAGAGAGAGCATGCAGATTTAACTACATTTCACTAACATGTGAATGAATGGCTGCAAATGAATACAGGTCCCTATCTTCAATCCCCAACCCACACAAATATTTTCTTATACAAAGGGAGAGACCTGAACCCAAATGACTCTCTAGATTTCATGGTCCCTAAACCCTTTTTCCCAGAAAGACACAATTACTTCATTCTCATGGCAACTTTGATTTTAAATGGCACCATCTATGACTTAAGGCAAAGTTTCAACCTTTTATTTTAACCAGTTTTATGCTTCTGACCAGCATAATATCTGCAGGACACATAGACCTTGATCCTGCTCTCCACTTTCTATTGCATCCTCCTCTCCACCCAACTGCTCAAAGTGAAGGAACCTCAGGAGCAGAAAAGGTAAACCAGAACAAAACCACCACTGGTGAGACTCGACTTTGCCACTTTCCAGAGCTTCTTGTCTTCACTCCAGAGAACAGGTATTTTCACAGAACATTTTTCCCCATCGGTTTCTGGGGAAAGGGGCAGCGCAGCTGCAGTCACAAGTGGATGGTTAGAAGGCTGCAATCCAACTTACTAAGTATTTCTTACAAAACAAGGCCAAACAGATAAACTGGACTTCATTGAAATCATGAAACTTTTGTGCTTCAAAGGACACCTTGAAGGAACTGAAAAGAACCCAGAGAATGGAGAAAATTTTTGTAAATCCTTTACCTGATAAGGGACTTGTATGTAGAATGTATAAAGAACTCTTACATCTAAAACTAAAAAGGACAAATAATCCAATTTTCACAATTCAAAAAGTTCTCAATAGACATTTCTCCACACAAGATAATACAAATGACCAATAAGCACGTGTAAAGATCCTCAACATCTTTTGTCGTAAGATAAATACAAACGAAAGTTATAATGAGATCTCACACCACACCCTCTAGGATAGCCACTAAGGAAATAAAGACAAACAAAACAGCAAATGACAAGTGTTGGTGAGGATGTGGAGGAATCAGCGTAGATTGTGGATGGGAAAGTAAACCGGTGCAGCCCCTGTGGAAAACAGTTTGACAGTCCTTTAAAAGGTTAAACGAAGGATTACAATATGATCCAGCAATTCCACTTCTAGATGTTCACTCAAAGAACTGAAAGCAGGGACTCAAAGAGATACCTGTACACCAAGGTTCATAAGGGCATTTTTCACAAAGCCAAAAGGTGGAAGCAACCAGGTGTCCACCAACTGCAGAATGCCTAAATACATGCGGTACAGCCACACAATAGAGTAGTATTCACCCATTAAAAGGAATGAGATACTGATAAATGCTGCAATACAGATAAACCTCAAAAACACGCAAAGTAAAAGAAGCCAGACACAAAAAGTCACATATTGCATGATTTCATTCATGTGAAATATCCAAAACAGGTAAATCCACAGAAACAAAGCAGATGAGCGGCTTCCAGGATCTGGTTAGAGAGAAGAGAGAAGGATGGAAAGTGACTGCTTTATGGAAACAATGTCTCCTTTGGGACTGATGAAATAATTTTAGACCTATATAGAGGTGCTGTCTGTGCAACACTGTCAATGTATTAAAAACGATTCAAATGGTAAATCTGCAGCATTTAAATTACATCTCAATAAAGCTATTTTTTAAAGCCAACCTTAAAATTTGGAAAATTTCACACAAAATTTCAGATTGACTTCTCTTGAAAAATCTCTATGATCTCATACCATTGACCACAAGGTCCTCATAACAAGATGGAGTTGAACAAGTTGGAGCTGAGGCTGGTCTTGGAGCCCGTTTCTGCCACTGACAATCCATTGACCTGTTACCAAAATGTAATAGGACACATTTTGTCTGTGCCTCAGTTAACTTCTCTGCAAAAGGAGGATCAAACCATATCTACATCATCAGGTTGTTACAAGGAGTTAGCAAATTAATATGGTTAGAAGAATGCCTGGCAAATAGTAAGAGCTCATCGTGTTGGTCACTTTTACATTTTATGACACTGCATTTTCTTTGTAATAAGAGGTAAATGGCATTTGCTTTTCATTTTTTTGTTGTTGTCTTTACAAATGGAGGTCTAGCATGTAATATAGCAATCCAAAAGAAAGAAGTAGAAAGACAGCCAAGATATAAATATTTTTAAGGGATATACAAAATACTATGCATAATATGTGCCACTTTTGTGAAAATAAATATAACAACAACAAATCTATGTATAGAAAACAGTAGATAACTCTAGACTTACAGGTAGTAGAGAGGGAAGGAATGTAATTAAAGGGGCTTTTTATTGGGGTTTATATAATGTTTACATTTTTCCCAGCTTTACTGAAATATAATTGACACAAAGGATTATGTATGTTTAAGGTGTACAATGTGAAGATTTGAGATACTTGAGAAAGATCCACAGATATGGATACATAGAGCTTCACTGAGGGTGCCAGTGGTAAAGAATTCACCTGCCTGCCAAAGTAGGAGACACAGAAACGCAGGTTCTATCCCTGGGTTGGGAAGATCCCTTGGAGTAGGAGGTAGCCCCCGACTCCAGTGTCCTTGCCTGGGAAATGACGTGGGCAGAGGAGCCTGGCGGGCTACAGTCTAGGGGGCCACAAAGAGTTGGACACAACAGTGACTAAGCATGCACACATATATCTCCAAACAATTACCACAATCAAGGTTAGCTGACATATCAGTCGCCTCACATAGTTACCTAATATTTTTTAATAGCAAACATTCATAATCAGGAACTATAATAAGAATGCTTTTTTTAAAGATTAGGAAATTCTAAATTAATTTTGTTTAAGACTTCCATGAGAGTATCATAAAATTCCATGAGGTGAGCAGAAATATCCTAGACTGATAAAGCCAGGGACTGCTTGCTTTACTTTGCAACCCAGAGGCTGCAATTCCCAAAGCACCAACCTTGCTTCAGTTTCTTTCTTAAGAACTTGTGGAGCGGACCCTGCTGGGTTTTACAGCTGCCAACAGAAGAGAATCTAAACTGCTGGCCTGGCAGTCAACAACTTTCACTATCTGACTCAACATCCTTTTTTTTTTTCTTCTAGCTTTATCATCTGTCACACCCCCTTACAAAGACTCCACTCTAGCTAGACAAGATGTAAAACACATATCCTTCAAATACTTTTCCACATGCCATCCTTTTTTTAAAAAAATTGAGGTAATATTCACATAACATAAAATTCACCATTTTAACCATTTTAAATGTACAACTTAGTGACACTGAGTGCACTCACAATGTGATGCAATCATACTCACAGCCTTGTCTAGAACATGTCATCACCCTGAAAGGAAACCCTGTACCCATTAAGTGGTCACTCCCCCTCTCCCATCCCTCCCCCAGCCCCTAGAAACCGCATGTTTTCTTTCTCAATAGATATGCCTATTTTGGATATTTCACAATGTTGAAACAATGCGGTATGTGACCTCTTGTGTCTGACTTCTTTCAGTTAGCATACGGTTCAAGGTTCACCCAGGTTGGAGCACATATCTGTAACTTCTACTTTACGGCTGAATAAAATTTCACTGTGTGTGGATATATCATCATTTACTGATCCATTCATCAGTTGACGGACGTTCGGGTTCTTTCCACCTTTTTACTTCTGTGACTAGTTGCACGCCATTATTTTTTCCCTTTGTTCAGCTTCATGCGATAATCAAAATCAAGCTTTCATGTGAGGTTCAAATCCACTCTAACCTTTCCCAAGCTAGCCTTGTCCCGAAGTCCTCACCTTTCTCTTACTTCCTTTATCACTTCTATACCCAAAGCAGCAAGTGTCAGCACATGGCAGAATCCCACAGACTTATTTAGGCTGACTCAAATTCTTTTCTTACATTGCTGACTTTGAAAACAATCAAAAAAATTCATTAAGGTTAGGTTTTCCATTTTCTTAACATTTTGATGGGTCTGGGTTATTCCAGTAACCACAGTTTTAACTGCTCTCACTGTTTTTACCCTTGCTCTGTATACCCTAACTGAATACATAGAGTGGCCAGAGTGGTTTTATTAAAATAGAAGGCAGATCACTGTATTTACTTATTATATTTGCTACCTGTTATCTGTTCCAGTGGCACAATGGCAGGGGCTTGTGTTCCTTTTATTTACTAATTAATACTCCGTGCCCAGAAGAGCACTGCATGTAAGCAGGCACTCCATTAATACTTGCTGAATGGATTTTGGGGCCTACAGTCAGCTGGTACTGAAAAGGTAAGCCCTTTGCGACTGGTCATGAATCTAATAGTTTCTCATAGTTTTACCTGGTACATTTCATTCCTCCACACATCTGACCCCTGCAGACCCGAGTCCGATACTTCTTTAACCCCTTGTCATTGGCTTCCTGGTGCCCTATTGTATGTACCACTCTGATGGCAGAAAGCAAGAAGGAGCTAAAGAGCCTTTTAATGAGGGTCAAAGAGGAGAGTGAAAAAGCTTGAAACTCAACATTACAAATAAGGTCATGGCATCTAGTCCCATCACCTCATGGCAAACAGAAGGGGAAAAAGTGGAAGTAGTGAGATTTTATTTTCTTGGGCTCCAAAACCACTGCAGACAGTGACTGCGGCCAAAAACTAAAACACACTTGCTCCTTGGAAGAAAAGCTATGACAAACCTAGACTGAATTAAAAAGCAGAGACATTACTTTGCCAACACAGTTCAGTATAGAGAGTTGGGCCATAAAGAAGGTTGAGCACCAAAGAATTAATGCTTTTCAATTGTGGTGCTAGAGAAGACTCTTGAGAGTCCCTTGGACTGCAAGAAGATCAAACAAGT
This sequence comes from Bison bison bison, assembly GCF_000754665.1. Lineage (NCBI taxonomy): Eukaryota > Metazoa > Chordata > Mammalia > Artiodactyla > Bovidae > Bison > Bison bison. Next base: position 2,915,955 of record NW_011494876.1, read on the forward strand.
CAACCCTAAAGGAAATCAACCCTGAATATTCATTGGAAGAGCTGATGCTGAAGCTAAAGCTCCAATACTTTGGCCACCAAATGCAAAGAGTTGATTCATTAGAAAAGACCCTGATGCTGAGAAAGACTGAAGGCAAAAGGAGAAGAGCACGGCAGAGAATGAGATGGTTGGATGGCATCACCAACTCAATGGACACGAATTTGAGAAAACTCCGGGAGATAGTGGAGGACAGAGGAGCCTGGCGTGCTGCAGTCCATGGGGTTGCAGAGAGTCAGACATGACTTAGCAACTGAACAGTAACAATCCTATTGTATTTTATTCTTCATCAGAATAGTAGTCTGTGAAAATCACCTCCTATTGCTCTCTTTTCCTCCTCAGGGACAATCCTGCACACAGTAGAAGCTCAATAAACAATTATGGACTAACAAGCTCCTTTAGCATTTCTGTCAGATATGTTTTCTCTCTACTTTCTCCTCTCACCTCCTCATATCCCACCCCTGCCAGCTGCTGATCACCATCTAGGAAAGTCCTGCTTCTCTCTTCTCTGGCACTTTCCAGACATTCCACAGAGAATAACATCCTTGGTGATGACTGTGATGATCACTGAAAGATACCTCTGCACTACTGGCCTTTCAGCTTTGGGCCGGAAAAATTTTAAGGGCCTGTTTTGAAGGTTGAGACTGCATAGCTATCCAGTCTTATGTTCTTCTAAACACCTTAACAGAACTACCACATCCTTCTAGAAGCTCCCGTTTCTGCTTCGCCATGGTCAAGACACATGTTCATGTTGTCCACAATGGTTCTATCTTTGCTACAGATGCCTATAACCTGATGGAAGCACTGCAATTTGTCATCTAAATATGTAAGCTGATCAGTTTCAGATGCTGAAACTCCTTTGGTCTTTCCTGTTTGGATTCTTTTCAGGTTTATTCTTCAATGACTCATCTTAAACTGCATCTTAACTTGGAAGCCCCCTCATTTCTTTTAAGAGTAGATGGGAGCATAGATCTTTTATTATTTTTTTTTAATGTTG
>NW_011494876.1:2917087-2918566 GCF_000754665.1 Bison bison bison
TTTTTTTTTTTTAATAATAAAAATTCCTCCGGCAATTTTTCTCCTTTTTCACATTATTTGAAACTTACCACCTTCCTCCCCAGATAGTTGGAGGAAAATCACAATCGTGTAGTGAGAAACTCAATCAACGGTGGCTGCTATCTCTGTGAAGATCTGGGACTGCTCACGAGCAGAGAGCTTTCTGGCAGGCTGGGCAAAGGCCCTGGGCCCAGGAAGTGCGCCTGAAGTCCTCCTGCCTATTTTACAATTTCCTTAAACTCTCCCCTGCCCTGGGCAGCTGGGTCTACATTGCTTGTAGAGAGAAGAAAACAGGAGTTGGGCAAAGTGAAACAGGACAAAATACAAGAGCACATCTTTAGACAGCTTCACAGGAAAAGGTGGCTATAGATGGGGGTGGGGGGGGTGGATTTCCTATCTCCAAAGTATTCCAAAAATTTCACTGAATTTGGGGGAGGGAGGGTTATTTTGAAGATTTTAATCTGACAAACATCTAAAAATACTGTACTCTAAAATTCACTATCATTTCACATTAATATGATCATATTTGGGGTTATGCTTAAAATTGAAGATCTTACTCAGATACCTTAAATTTTAAAAATTACCATCCTTTGGTAGAACTAAAACTCTTATAATCAGACGCACTGCAGTATTCAGCCCTGCTATGGTGAGTTTCAGTGAACTCCGGGAGTTGGTGATGGACAGGGAGGCCTGGCGTGCTGCAATTCATGGGGTCACAGAGTCTGACACGACTGAGCGACTGATCTGATCTGATGGTGAAAGAGCAAGTTACCTTTTCTTTGGAGGGCTGGCCAAAAATCTTGATCAATTTACTAGTGGATCTTCATCTGCTGTGATTGTAGCAGCTCTTTCTTCTTAATTTTGTTCAGACAAAAAAAAAAAAAAAAAAGAAAACAGGCAAAGCGATGAAACAAAGGATAAAATGAATCAGAAATCTAGTCTCATTAGCTGCCAGTGTCCCCAAATTATGATATGTGCTTTAAAATGTCAAAGTGTTAAAATGCGAGGCACTGTACCAGTTTTACAACAAACTCAATTCAATTTTTTTTACAAAGAATTTAATTGGCTATATTTACACAATAAACTAAGAACAAATGACTACTCAATATGTACATAGAGTCAGCCTCCTGGGGCTTAAAATCATTGTGTGTAATTTGCCACTAATGAGTTTTCACTTAATTTTTAAAATGGCTATTCAGGAAGCCTGCTCCTATGAAACCTGTCAGAATCACAGATTTAAACACACACACACACAACACACTGAGTGAGAATATTATTTGGAGAGCTCTCTCTGTCCTTTATCATTCAGCAGTTTATAAAAGCAATTTATAATAGTACAGACAGGAAACAAAAGCTCAGTTAAACCATCTTTCTAAAAAGCACACACACACACAAACCCACTCCCTTATCTATGTATTTTTGTACTTGCATACATGCACATTTAAAGTAGAATGTGGGTAC
>NW_011494876.1:2918666-2919917 GCF_000754665.1 Bison bison bison
GGGGGGGGTGGGGTGGGCATTGAGGTACAGAATCAAGGGACCGGAGATTAACAAGCCAGAGTTAGAAATTAAGCTGGTGTCAAGACTGACAGGCAGCAGGAGAGAAGGAACAGCAAATATGGGCAACGACACAACTACGGCACAGATGCTGCCCAAGTATAAAGCACAAGGCAGGCTGCTTTCATATGAAAAATTCACTAGCAAATACACTTCTCTTCCTATAATCCTCACTGGCTATTCATCAAGGTCGGGAGGCAGGAATACTGCTTTCCTCAACTCATATTTATTATCATACATTCGAAGATGGCAAGCCAAATATTTCTAAGGTTTGAGGTGCTAATAAAGCTTCTGCAAAACTCAGTGGCTGAAATTCTATGCCATGTTTGAACATTTATTCGTAATTACCTTTATTGGCTTTTAAGTTGCTCCTGGATCATATCCCTCCCCTCTCCCTTTTTAAACTGTTTGTTTTATTCACTCACAGAATATTATTCAGCAATGTAATCATTCCTACAATCTTTATAAGCCAGCTGTTTCTCAGATTTCTAATTGCATCCCAGTCTCATACCTTTTAAAAATTTTTCTCTGATTTCTATTTTAGTGTTTCTTTTCTGCCTTATTTCCAATAAAAGCCACTATCCTGTTTAACATGTGTGTCCTGAACCAAAATTCATTTCTTTGCATCCTAAACAGCTATGCCAAATTTTACAGCTATGCCAAATCACTCCAAGGGAACCTACAAATTCCCAGGACAGAAGCAGCCACTAGCCACCTCCCCAATGGTTATTCCTTCAAGGTGGGCTGGAGACGCAGACAGAGTAACAGTGGCATCGTATGTGCTTGACCTTACTTCTCCAGGTCAAGCTAGCTTTCAATTTTCCATCAGGATACTTCATCTATATCTCCAAGTATTTAAGGAAGTCATCAGATCTTGAGTGCTGTAAAATCTCCCCCAAGATAGTGTTTGCCTTTAAAAGAATTCACCATTTACTAGCCTGAATACTGTAAAAATGCTTTAAGAGAAACCCTATTCTTGGAGAAAAAATGGTAGTGGCAGCTACTAAAAATAAGCATTTAAAAATAGTAACTTTTCTCAGAATAGGGGTCAGAAATCTTTCTTCAATAGGAAAAAAGAAAAAAAAAAAAAAACTATCACGTTTGTATATGTTCTTTCACTTTATCTTCACAATAACACTGTGTTCAAAAGAGCTGTTATTATGATCTCCATTTTACTACTGAGGAAACAAATGG
>NW_011494876.1:2920017-2928300 GCF_000754665.1 Bison bison bison
TAAATAAATGGTTTGAAACTGGAACCAGAACGGAGGCCTTTGGTGCTATTTAGTTCCCTTTTCAGTACACCAAACTGTCTAAACAGCCGCTTTATTTTGTTTTGCAAAGAGAAAGAGAGATAATTTAAAAGGAAGACTGGAGAATATTTCCGAACAATAGAAACATAAAACTTGATAGCTTTTACTCATTCACCACCTATTACATAACAAGCATTCAATAAATATAATTTTTAAAGATTTTCTAAAAGTGACAGCCCATTACAGGTGGGAGAGGACATGAAACAAGAAGACAAGACATAATTTGAATGTTCTCCAAAGTCCTGAGAGGCATATATTTACTTTCTTTTTCTTTTGGTTGGAGGGTGGGGATGGAGATTGTAGACGATGCCTTTTGTCTACAGTGGCTGTTGAGCCCATGGTGATTCTGTAAGCACCATATTTCCCAATGCCAAGTCATGTTCGTACTATGGGACTCCAAACTCCTCTTGTTTTGGCCAAAGTTGGACACATGATCCAAACTAAGACATTCAATTCGTTCTCCTGAGAACTAGAAACTGGGATGAACAGGGTCTATTCTGGTTTATGCTGCAAGCTCCCCCATGTGCTCTCAGTGTTTAGGAAAAGACCAGTGAGTAGACTGATGTGTGAAGATGCTGCTCAGAGTAAACCAGCCCCAGGAGGCCCTGGAACCCCCGAGGACAAAAAAGGAACTGGTTTCCGCCCAAGGGGTTCCAGGGTTTTCTTGTCCCACATATAGTCTCCCAGAGGATCCAAGCACATCCTCTGTAGCGTTCTAAGAATCCCCTGGACCTGCAGGGTAAATGGCCCTCTAACCTGAGCTTAAATTTTTGGAATTGATTTCTGATAACTGCAACAAAAATAATCTTGCAGAAAAGACAGTAATATGTTTGTACTACGAAATAAATAAATAGGCAGATATCCAGCAGAATTTTATATAAAAGAGGATCCTGTGGAATGCCCAAGGGTTCAGAAAAGTCTTCTCATTAACTTTAAACAGCAAAAAGCCCACACTGTTACATGGGCAGCATCTTATCAGTTTTAAAGAAAAGAACTCATTTTCTAGGAATAACATTTCTATGTCCTTTTAAGACTCTGAGAGCCTTGTTGCAATTTAAGGCATAATCTGGATCACTTCTTGTTATATAATTGAGTCCATCAAAATTAAGCAAAACTGCACTAACCTTGATAGAGGAAAGGAAATACACGCTACACTGAGTTGGACCTGTTTTTAAGCATGACAGTATACACTTTCTTTTTATTTCTTAAATTTTCTTCACTTCCAGGCAAACTCTGGAGCTTTAGTGTAAGAATGTGCCCCAGGTGCTTGCAGAGAGGCTGTGAAAGAGAAGAGAAAGGGCTGCAAAAGCAGGCCCACAAGGAGGACCACAAAGGTTCTGATTTGATTCTCTCTTCTAAGCTGGAGGTGAGGGAAGGCCGACTCCTCACTCTCCATGTCTCAGCAGAGGGCTACCCCAGCAGGTTTATTTATTCAGTGAAAACGTGTGGAGCATGTGCCCTGTGCCCAGTGATGTGCCCCGAAAGCACAGGATCCAGGAGTGTATGAATCTGAGCTGCCTGCTAGGTTACACGTTCTTCTCTCCATTCTTCAACTCTCACTCCAAAGACCATGGGCCTAAAATAGTTCACTGTTTTGTCTGTCTGTTTAGTGATCTTACAGGAAAAGGGTGGGGAGGGATTTGTTGATAATATTTAAAAAGTGGGGAAATCCACTTAAAATTCCATATTTCTACTTTCTCTTCCAAAAACGTGGCTACTAAGGCTAGCTCTCCGGGTGGGGAGGGATTTGTTGGTAATATTTAAAAAGTGGGGAAATCCACTTAAAATTCCATATTTCTACTTTCTCTTCCAAAAACGTGGCTACTAAGGCTAGCTCTCCGGGTGGGGAGGGATTTGTTGGTAATATTTAAAAAGTGGGGAAATCCACTTAAAATTCCATATTTCTACTTTCTCTTCCAAAAACGTGGCTACTAAGGCTAGCTCTCCGGGTGGGGAGGGATTTGTTGGTAATATTTAAAAAGTGGGGAAATCCACTTAAAATTCCATATTTCTACTTTCTCTTCCAAAAACGTGGCTACTAAGGCTAGCTCTCCTGCATGGGGTGATGCCATGTCATGGGCTGCCTCTTGTCACTGAGCATCTACCTCCCAAAGTACGCAGCTTGGCTACATCACTGATTTTCCTTCCAGGCTTGTCCCCTGTCAGAAGCCAAGCTTGTGACTCTGAGCGTTTGTTGCTTTCCTGTCTCCCAATTGAAAAACCATAAACCAAAAATTTTAAAGCTGTTTGTCAACTGTGGGCATATTCTCCAAAAACATGATTTAAATGGGGTCCTTAGTTTACTTACTCGGAGAAGGCAATGGCACCCCACTCCAGTACTCTTGCCTAGAAAATCCCATGGACGGAGGAGCCTGGGAGGCTGCAGTCCATGGGGTCGCGAAGAGTCGGACACGACTGAGCGACTTCACTTTCACCTTTCACTTTCATGCATTGGAGAAGGAAATGGCAACCCACTCCAGTATTCTTGTCTGGAGAATCCCAGGGATGGGGGAGCCTGGTGGGCTGCCCTCTACGGGGTCACACAGAGTCGGACACGACTGAAGCGACTTAGCAGCAGCAGCAGCTGTCCTCTGACCCAAGCTCCACCTCGCTTTCACCCTGACCAGTTTTCTCCCTGGCAAAACAAATTTAAGACTGAAACTCTACACAGTTGACTGTCTCATCCGCAGGTTCCTCATCCATGGATTCCACCATCACTGATCTGATCCGACACTGTGTTTACAATCTGCAGCTGAAATTGTGGATGCAGAGCCAGTGGATACCATGGGACTGGATGGTCCACAATGCAATCCTGGACCCAATCCCCCATGGACACCGTCAAGTTTCTGTAACTCCTGAGCCACAGGGACTCACTAAGGCTCACTCCAGTGAACACCAAAACAGCCTGAAAACAGAACTGGTAAAGGAGGAGCTGAAGCCACTTGCTAGGAAGAACTGCAGCACCTCTGCCTAGGTTTCAAGGATACATCTTAGTGCCCTGCAGTCAGTTGTGGGCTTTCCTGACCTTCCATGAAACTCTTTATGTGGAGTCTTAACATTTTTAAAGGACCCTCTGTTTTCTGACAGCTTCTATCTATACACCCACATTCAGCCTCTTTCTTCCCCAAAGGGTTCAACATAGTCATTCCTCATTCCCTTTGCCCTTTCAGGTCTCATGGCTCTTCCATCTCAAGTCCCAACTCTCCCAGACCTCTCTGAGATATACTGGATTCTCTATCCTTTTAGCTCAGGTGTCAGCAGGCCATTTTTCCATCAATGGTGACTACAGTACACTATTTTACCAGAACCCTAAGAGAGAACCAAAAGTGTAATAGAATTCCCAGTGCCCTAATTTGTCTGTGAAAAATCCTTGGTCAAGTCGGTGGGTTTACAGGTTGATTTACAGAAGCACACAAAAACAGTAACAATAGTAGCAGCTGTCATGTACTAAGCACTTACCTTGTGCCCAGTACTATTAACACATCATTAACTTCCCTGGTAGCTCAGATGGTAAAGAATCTGCCTGTAATGCAGGAGGACCTGGGTTCAATCCCTGGGTTGGGAAGATTCCCCTGTGGAAGGAAATGGCTACTCACCCCAGTATTCTTGCCTGGAGAATTTCATGGACAGAGGACTCTGGCAGGCAAGAACTGGACACGACTGAGCAAGTAACACTTATGTGTGTCATCTAACCTGATCCTCCCAGGTCTATGATGTTGGAACTTTTACTCTACTCCTTTAACAGAGAGAAAACTGAGGCTTGTGAGGAGAGGCCAACAAGGGGCAGACCTGAGGCAGGTGCATCCATGAGGTGAGCCTGTGTCATCCCTTCCCACCTCTATTCTTCCAGATCTGCTCTTCCCGCCACCTAGAATTCCTTTCTTCTTACCTTTCAAGAAACTCACCTCCCTAAGGGGGTTTCTTAGAGGCAAGGTCTGCAACATTTCAATCTTGTTTCCCCAGGGCTGTTAATAAATACCTGCTGAATAGAACTGGGTTAAATGGAACCACAAGCTCTGACAATTATCCCTCCACTGAAAGTAACACGGACCTGGGAGGGATGTTCTTCTCTTGCTAAGAACTTGCCATCAGGCCTGAGCAAAAAGTAGCTCTTCTGACATTAACCTCACTCTTCCCAGACAAATTCACAATAGAGCTGAGGAAGATCTGGGAAGGAGGGAGGAGGAATAAATTACGGCCCAATACTCCTGTTATCCTCTTCTGAGAGGAATAAAAAGTCTGTGAAGTCAAATGGAAGGATGCAAGCCTGGGGAGACAGAGAGGGTTTCTCCTCTAATATTCTGCCAGGGGAACATTAATCTCCTATTACCAAACTGGGGTTCCAGAATTCTAAACTTCATGTAAATAAACTCAGTCAAGTCATTCTTTGCTACTCGAGGTGGTCCTTTAGGAAAGATAAATGAACAGCTAGCAACTATTTAGTTCTGGGGTCATACATATTAACATTATCAATAATAACTTTCATTGAGTGTTTACTCTGGGCTAGACTCAGTGCTAAGTATCTGCCAGGCCCAGTCTTATTTGATTTTCACTGCAGTCCTATGGACAATATTAATATGGAAGGAAATAGGAGTCTAAAATGGTTAGATGGCTTGTCCAAGGTCACTACAAAATGGCCTACAATAAAGGCAGTGGCTAATGGGACAAAAGCGTAATTTTTATGAACAATGCTTGCAGGCTTTTTAAGTTCTATCCTTCCTCTTGAAATAATGCTACCTAAAGGCAGGCTGAATAGTCTATTACTAATCTCTCTTTAAAAGATCCAGAAAAAAAATCCCTCCTCTTCTATTAAGCTCCTCTAATTATTATCTATGATAGATTGCCAATGCTCACCTATACTCACATTCTCCTCCTCCTGAGCACACAGTTAGACTAAATTTCCCAATACGCGTTGTAGTAAGGTATAACCATATGACTGAGTCCTAAAACGTGAACAGAAATGTTGGATGCCACTTCTAGGCTTGGCCCACAGAAACCTCCTTTTCTTAATCCTCAATCTCTCATACCCTCTGCTGGTCAAATGGAGAGGGTTCCAAGCACCAAGAAGTGAGCAAAGCCACAAAATCTCACCCCCGAGTGACCGGGAAAGTGACAGCCTCCTTGCCAACACACACACAGCTGTGACTTGGGTGAGAAATAAACATGGGTCGTGTTAAACTACCGAGGTCTTGGGTAGTGACAGCAGTCAACCTACACTGATACAGTATTATTGTTGTCACTACATCATCAGCATTTTCCTTGCCAATGGCACAGCTACAATTTATTTAAAGTACACTAAGTAATGGGCTTTCTTGGTGGCTCAGATGGTAAAGAATATGCCTGCAATGCAGGAGACCCAGGTTTGATTTCCGGGTGGGGAAGATCCCCTGGAGTGGAATGGCTACCCACTCTAGTACTCCAGCCTGGAGAATTCCATGGACAGAGGAGCCTGGCAGACTGTAGTCCACGGGGTCGCAAAGAGTCAGATAAAACAGCAATGACCACTTTCACACATTAAGTAATGAGCAATACATGCCTATTTTATTTATTTCTCACTATGACATAGGTATTATATGCATGTTACAGGTAACAAAATCAAGGGTCAGAGATGAATAATCATTACCTCTGAACAATTACAGCACTTACAATCTGAAAGATTTATTAAGTAATTAATTATAGATTGCCTTATTATACACATTGTATTGATAGGTTAAGTAATTTTCACTCCTGTACTTAGTTGGTTTTTCTTGTACTTATAATTTATTTTCCTCACCTGGATAGAAAACTGCTAACAGGAAAGTGAGATCTTACATCTTTAAATTCTGTATCACTTCATACTTTGTATAAATATTTAAGTTAATTAATAGATATATATTCTTTAAATTATCTCTCTATACAATGTGTGTGAAAGTGAAAAAGTGAAAGTGTTAGTTGTGTCTGATTCTTTGTGACCCATGGAATGTAGCTCGCGAGACTCCTCTATCCATGCTCCAGGCAAGAATACTGGAGTGGATATACATTTTTTATATATATATATATATGAAGTTATATATATATATGAAGTTTCATATATATATATGACATGTTTTATATATTTATATATATAGTATTTCAGGCCACTGCCTCTTAAATGTACCTGACCAAGAAAACAGGCCTATATGCTCTGAAGAGTTACCTAGTACGCTGCTTATTTCAGACCCGTCACTTCCTGAGTGTCATGAATGCAGTTTCTCCATACTGTAATTCCATATGTGACTGTACATACATAGCACAGTGGCTGGCATATATTCAATGGTCAAGAAATGATTGTTCCCTTCTCTTCCATCCTAACAGCTACTTTAAGTAGGGTCATATGCTGCTTGAAGGAAAAAAGAAAAAAAGAAAAACGTCAGTAAATAGAGGCTGATTTTAATTACAAAGGATATTTTCCTATCTGGGAGGAAGACTGTCTAAAATGCCAGGAGCTATAGTCAAATGGAGACCAAATGCCAGTTACATGAGTATCCCATTTGTAAATATCTGTCCAGGAGCAGGACCTCTACGCAAGCCGAGGAGCAAGGCTCACTCCTTCACCAAGGGTGAGCTCAGAATGGTGCCCTGGGACCCACCTTCTATTTGCTCAATTACAGTTCTGTAAGTCCCCACGTTGGGCTCCTTAGAGCCATGGTATGGTTAGCTGTAGCCAAACACTAAGCTGTCCTCCTACAGCTCCCAGAGGTGTTTTTTTTTTTTTTTTACATTTTGTTAGAAAACAACACACTGGCATCTGAGGAAGATTTCTTCCTTCTGAGGCTGTTTGTTCCCACCTTCACTCACCCATAGGAGTCCATTTCCAAAAAATCTTATTAACATCATGCAGACACAGACTTTCTTATGATGACGTCTCACATTAACCACATACAGTAAAATCCTGTACAACAATCTTTACATTAGTTAATTAATGTGAAGAGTTCAACTGTTGTTCATTTAAATATCCTGTTCCAAAAAGTCTCTCTCCTTTAAAGAGTTCTTTCAGGATCAAATGGAATACAGATGCGCGTCACTTACTTTATTTGGTACAATTAAAGTATATATTTGGGCTTCTTACTCTCGCTCAATAATCAACTGTAGTATTTACTTTGTCAATGGAATTGGCTTTTCCCAGGGTAATTTTCCCTTTAACTTCACGGTATCGTCCTTAACAGTAGGCAATAAGGTTAATGCTATAATCAGCTATTAGGTCGGCACATGCGACTTTAGCCGCTGTTCAAATATAGCAACACAGAGCATAGAACATCCAAGCTAGAAAAACACAGGTTTGAAAATTCATGAATCAAACTCTGGATAACAAGTTGTTTTATTTTATTTTTGTCAATTTTTTTTGTCTGACTCTTTGTGACCCCATGAACTATACAGTTCATGGAATTCTCCAGGCCAGAATACTAGAGTGGGTAGCCTTTCCCTTCTCCAGGAGATCTTCCCAATCCAGGGATTGAACTCAGGTCTCTTGCATTGCACGCAGATTCTCAGCTGAGCCACGAGGGAAGCCCACAAGTTGTTTTAAAAATAAATATTTCTTTAAGACGTTTAACTGCTGCTGCTGCTAAGTCGCTTCAGTCACGTCTGACTCTGTGCGACTCCATAGACATCAGCCCACCAGGCTCCTCCGTCCCTAGGATTCTCCAGGCAAGAACACTGGAGTGGGTTGCCCTTTCCTTCTCCAATGCATGAAAGTGAAAAGTGAAAGTGAAGTCGCTCAGACGATTAACATATATATTCTTTTTAAAATAAAATTATTTTTAAAATACTGACCTACAGAAAGAAAAACACCAATACAGTATATTAACACATATATATGGAATTTAGAAAGATGGTAACGATGACCCTATATGCGAGACAGCAAAAGAGATACAGATATAAAGAACAGACTTTTGGACTCTGGGAGAAGGCGAGGGTGGGATGATTTGAGTGAATAGCATTGAAACATGTATATTACTGTATGTGAAATAGATCACCAGTCCAGTTTGACGTATGAAAACAGGGCACTCAAAGCTGGTGCACAGGGACAACCCAGAGGGATGGGATGGGGAGGGAGGTGGGAGGGGGGTTCAGGATGGGGGACACATGTACACCCTGGCTGACTCATGTCAATGTATGGCAAAAACTACCACAATATTGTAAAGTAATTAGTCTCCAATTAAAATAAATAAATTAACCAAAAAAAAA
>NW_011494876.1:2928400-2947138 GCF_000754665.1 Bison bison bison
AAAAAAAAAAAAAAAACTGACCAAAAAAAAAACCAGTCTCAAAAGATCATATATATGTAACATTCCCAAAATGACAAAATTATAGAGTTGAAGAACAGATTAGTGGTTGCTAGGAGTTAGTGATGGTGAGGATAACAGGAATGACTGACTGTAAAGAAGTAGAACAGGGAGATTTCTGCCAGTGATGGGACAGTTTCATACCTTGATCACTACAGTGGTTACATGCTTCTGCACGGGATAAACCAGCATAGAACTATACCCATACTTTATACACCAATGTCAATTTCCTGGTTTTGCTACCGTACTATAGTTAGATAAGATGTAATCAATGGGAGAAATTGGGTGGAGAGCAACCAGGACCTCTCTGTACTACCTTCACAGTTTCCTGTGAATCTTGAATTATTTCAAAGTTACAAGTTAAAACAAACAAGAAAAATAGCTAGAGCTTCCTTGGTGGTTCAGCAATAAAGAACCCACCTGCCAATGCAGGGGACATGGGTTTGATCCCTGATCCAGGAAGATCCCCCATACTGCTAAGCCCATGAGCCACAACAATCAAGTCTGTGCTCTACAGCCAGGAGCCGCAACTACTGAAGCCCAAAAGCCCTAGAGTCCGTGGTCCGCAACAAGAGAAGCCCCCACAGTGAGAAGTCTGTGCACTGCAGCAAAGAGTAGCCCCCGCTCATCCCAACTGAAGCAAAGTCCTCACAGCAATGAAGACCCAGCACAGTGAAAAAATAAATAAAAGTTGTTTAAAAAAAAAAGTTAAATGTCGGAGTTAAATCTGTTTCATAGAGCAATTTATTCATCTTAAAAGATTAAATAACGCCCAAGCCTATGCAAATATATTTCATCATTTAATTTTCCATTCTATATACAAATGAACTACCGATTATCTTGACAAAACCTAGGAAAGAGTGACAATAGAGTAGGCTTTAGAATTGATGTTGCTGTCAGGATGCTTATTGTTCAGGTCAATGTCAGTAACATGAACCACGCTGACAGTCAACATCCAGATATCTTACAATATAGGTGGTATACAATATATAAAAAATAAGGACATGTATTTAAAGACTTTTTTTAAAATCTGTAAGATTCTGCCACCAAAAAAAAAAAAAAGAGAGAGAGAGTGCCATCAAATATAATACTTCAAATATAACTTATTAACCTATTTTGTGATTTCTGTATGCTAATCAAGATCCTATTGAGCATATGATTATATGTAATTTGCAAAATGTATTCTTAGACGTATGTGATTATCAAATATGAAATTTATTTTTTATGTACACAAGGCAATCATTTCTACAATTCAAACATCTCTCTGGCTAAATTAATATAAATTGCTGCAATATGCTGATAATAAATAAGAGACAAAAAGAATTTCAGAAGGTGGGAGATGCAAATTAAACGAAGCCACTGTCAGTTATTTTCACTAGGGCTTTAGACAGGGATCTTTTTATCACTGATTAAAATGTAACATTCTGGGACTACATCAAAAACACGACTCCCTGATTCCCTGTATCTCACACCTAAGCTGGCTCAACACTGGTTCATCATGACTCGGAATCTAAAGAGAGGTTGGCAGCGCTTCATAAATACCTTCCTGTTCGCTCCTTCCTACAGTGATGCAATTTGACCTACATTTCCAGTGCCCATTGAAACTTCGTAGGAGGGGGAAGAGGAGAGTTTTTCATTTCTCCTACCCTCTGATTAACTAGGACAGCAAATGCCACTCAAGGGACTGGGCAGAAGCAAAGGGGGAAAAAAGTCATGTCGGTAGGAAATTCCACAAGAGAACATTTAGAAATATTTCATTCTCTGATTCTGCAAACAAACTGTCATGGCTTCACAAGACAACAGCAAGGAAGTTGCTCCACTTTCCACTCTAATCAGCCTAGGACACTATAGGCTGTTTCATTTACTTCAGGGTCCCAGCATGATGAAAATTAAACTTGAACCATAGATATATCTTTGCAACACCCTTTTTTTAAAAAAAGAAACTATTAATTTTAGAGTGATTTTAAATTTACAGAGAAGTTGTAAAGACTAAACAGAGAATCCCTATATACCCCCACAGCCCGTTTCCCCATCGTTCATCTCTTACCGTCACATTTGTCACAACGAATGCATCAATATTGACACATTATTATTAACTGAAGTCCATATTTCATTCAGATTCCCTTAGTTCTTGCCTAATGCCCTTTACCTGCTCCAGGATCCCATCCATATGACATTACATTCAGTTGTCCCGTTTCCTGTACTCCTCTAGACTGTGACAGTTTCTCAGACTTTCCGTTTCTGATAACCTTGACAAAAGTTTTGAGGACTATTGGTGAAGTACTTTGGAGAAAGAGTTGAATTCTTGTCCAGTGTTTTTCTCACAATTATAATGAGATTATTGAATTGGGGGAGGCAGACCACAGAGCTGAAGTGCAACCTCATTACTGCACATCAAGTGTTCATTTGTCACTGGTTGTGTTAACTTCATCATTCGCCAGACGTAATATCTGTCAGGTTTCTCTACTGTAAAGGTTCCCCCCTCTTTTCCATACTGTATTCTGGGGAAGGAAGTCACTGTGCAAAGCCCACATTTACGGGATGGGCAGTTATGCTTCACTTCCTTTCTGGAGATTATTGACAAAAATTGTTTGGAACTCTTCCATATCGAAAATTTAGTCTCTCTCATTTGCTTATTATTCAGTCATTTATTTGTATCAGTATAGACTTAAAGGTATGTGTTTTATATTATTATTTTGCTATATAATTATATTATTATTTTGCTATATTACTTATTATTTATATATTTTACTAGAATGTAGTATGTGTATATTGTATATCTTATTTATATTTATTTTATATCTTGAGTTACAATTTAAAACTATTATTTAGTTCAATCATCCCAGCTGTGACCACCGGCAGCCCTTTTAGGCTCCTGTGTCCCTTTGACATACCCCATCAATGTGTGTTATGCATCTGTGTGGGTTTTTTGTTACTCCTTGCTTTCTGGCATTAAAATATGCTCCAGGCTCATCTTGCTTATTACCTTCCCCAGCTGTAGAATTATGTCTGGTTCCTTTTATTGGAAAATGGTATTAGAAATCAAGATCGGGGAATTGGGGCTTATCAAACTCTGTTCAAGTTTGACACTTCTAAATTTCTACATGAACTACTTGTACAGTAAATCAACACAATTATCTCATTAAATATTAATACCTTCATTTTGCGGCATAACATGCTAAATCATGAAGAGGATGCTTAGTAATCAAACTGCCTTCTGACGGGCCAAACTTTCAGGTTTGATATGACAATAAATGACTTATTATAATGAAGTTTCTGGGGGCTGGGAGAAGTGGAGAAAGAAAGAGAATAGAGTTGTTTGTTTTCCATGGTTGGGGGCAGGGAACAAAAATCTAGAATTAAATGTGGCATGCTTTCTGTTCTATGCAAGGTCTCCTCCTTTTCGCCCTTATTACCATTAAATGCTACTTCCTTCATGTGAGCTCTTAATTACCTAAGCTAAAGGAAAACACAAATATCAGATCTAGCTATAAAATACATTGATGATGACCTATGACAGCAGCTACACCTTCCTATTTATGGTCTGAATACTTTAATGTTACACTTAGTTTATCTTCGTTGAGACTAATCAGTGGAACACAAGGACAGAGCCAGGAACTCTGCAGTGGGGACGCCTAGTGGGAAGCAAACATATATCCATTGAAAACTGAACCACGCAAACTGGAGTTAATCCCATGCAACACACACAGAAAAATTCTTCACCTCTGACTCCAACCATCAGTCTGTGTAAACAGACTATGTGAATAAAATCTTTGGTGACCTCACTCCCCCTCCTCCTCTTTTTTAAATAGAAAATAGATTGGTACCAGGACCTAATACTGATTTTTCTCTGTCATTGTTTTCTCACTCTATCTGATTAAGATTTATATTCAGTAAACATTTCTTGAGCCTCTTCTGTGCACTACACAGCCTAATATGCCTAGTGCTTCCAATTAATCCAATGGATTAAAAAAAAAATTAAGAGCTCTGTTCCCACTATTCCCTCTCAGCTGTGCTGCTGAAGCTGTTGAAAAATAAGTCAGGCCTTGACAATACTGAAGGTGCAAAATGGTTTGGAGGGCACATGGCTTAGCGTCTACTTCTGCAGTTGTCTGATAACATCTTAGAAAAGATTACAACTTCCCATCTGTAAAACAGATATAATCAAACCTACTTCTCAAGGAGAATGCATGGGAAGCACAGCCCAAGCTCACACGATAGATTCTGGAAGAACTGGCTCGTGTTCACGCTTCACGTTTCATCATACTCGCGTCTAAGAGACACAGTAGGCCTGCCCAGCTGAAGTATTCCATTACCTGTTTTCATTGCCGATTTTACTATCTTTGTAAACCCTAAAATCGTAATCTTAAAAAAAAAAAAAGTCAATTCCCTATTCCCCAGTTAACCTGTCTTTGATACATAAACAATGCCCATTCATCTAAGAGGCATGGACCAGAATGACAGGAAATATTAACAACAATCACAGCTAACATTTCCTGAAAGCTTATTTTGTGCCAGATGCTATGTAGATGTAGCACAACAGGCCTATGAAATAGTTATTTTAACTGTCCCTAATTCCAAAAAGTCAGATACTACTTAGCAACAGAACAACTTCCAAATGAGAAACTGAGGTTAGAGAGGTGAAGGAACTCATGAATGGGTGCCATGCATCTGGGCTAGGCAACCTACCCTTACAAAAAAACAACAGAACAAACAACAACAGTATGATAACAAACAACTGAACATAAATGTCTGTCCCTTACCCTTTTCAAACACTGTTGCGCTGGGTGCTACAGTGGAATGAAAGAATCAGCTAAAATGTATCTTTGCTACAGAGATCCAAAGTGAGAGGGCTTCCAACACTTCTGCCCTCAAAAGAACTCCAAACTGAGACTTGCTGCTTCCAAAATGTAGTTAATAAGGAAAACCCAGTGAAGTCTCCCTACAGCATTTTACAGAAAGCCGCTCCCCCGCCCAGCTTGCAAGGCTATTCACTCTTCAGTCCCAGAGATGGCCTCAGAGCGTTCACACATTTCTGCTTCTGTATCCAGCTAGCTTCTTTGGGGCTCAGTTCAGAAGTCACTACCTCTTCATCCAAATGGAGCTAATCCCACTACTGATTCCCTAAACTGGTGTAAAAGCACTCCAGCTGGCTTCCTCACTGATGTCAGCATCCCAGCTACTTAGTATCCAGGGCTCCTGCCTCCTGGAATTACTGCTAGGACAGTCATAGGCATGGAGAAGAGCAATCAGTTTTAGAAATCAGACCAGGATTTAAATCCGGTTTTCTACTTACAAACTGTGTGACCTCAAGCAAGTGAGTTCACCTCTCCCGACTGGGGATTAATGGAGATGAGAGCAGTAACGTGCAGTGCCTGGCACAGACAAAGTGCCACCATCACCACTGTTCCCGTGCTACAGATCAGCAATCGAGGCTCCGAGTTGTGAAACACCAAAGGTCAGAAAGCTGGTGAATGGTAGGGGGCAGGCTTGAAACCAGTTCTTTTTCCTTCCAACTCTGCTGAGCATCAATTTGAAGCACCACGGCTGGCGATAAGAGCATAACTGTGAAACAGACGGACAGGTACCTGCTCTTGATGCTTACCTCCTGGTAGGGAAGACAGCCACCGAACCTTTACACAAGTGGAAAGGTGCTTGAAGGAGTAAGAGCAGGGGGCCTGAATACAAATGGGTTTGACCCCATGTAATAAGATCCCTGGAATTCGTCTGGAAGGTCAGAGAAAGCTTCCATGAAATGAAGAGGTGGCAAGAGACAAGATTCTAAAGCATATTTGAGGAACTAAGATGCCAGAGCACCTGCAAAGGCTGGCGAGGCAGGCGGGGCGAGATCAGAGGACCACAGCAGAACATGGTAAGGATACTGGATGTCATCCATCACTGAAGCAATGGGAAGGCACCAAAAGATTGGCTGCCTGTAATGAAACAGTAGTAAAATGTTTATTCTAACCCCAGCTCCTTGATGTCAGGGTCATTTGGTATCTTTTTATGGTCTGTACTTCTAGGTCACAGCAAATATACTTCTGATAAACATTTGTGAGCCATATGAGAGAATCTTTGGTAAAGACAAACCATTTCTCCCTCTTTCTAATTTCACAGCTGATGCTTCTATTAAAGTTCTTATCGCTGATTATCATAAATGGGTATGGATCTCTTTTCATTGTCTGGCCATAAGTTTCTGGAAAGCGGAATAAATATCTTATTTATTTTTCTATCTCTCAAAGCCATATGATCAACAGTTATGGATTGAAACAGATCCTCTTTTAACAGCCAAAAATTTCCTCTGACATTTCTCGATTGCCTGAGTAAGAATCTTCATCCTACCTTAGGGAAATAGACCTGAAGGGATAATTGCCAAGGACTTAAAAAAAGAAAAAAAAAGTTATGCTTTCCTTTTGAGGCATAATTTTAATATCAAAAATCCATTCTGTTACTGTGTGATTAAAAGTACAATTCTTATATTTCAGGATAAATCACTTGTACAGTTCACATGCATTAAAAAAAAAAAAAATCTTAGTTTAATTTTAACCAAGAACAAAATGCCCCAACAGAAGGTCTTTCAGTGATTTTCCAGTTCTTCTGAAAATTGTTCAGATTCTCTCTCTGAATATTTAATTACTCTAATAAGGGTAGGGTAACTGTTTAGGCTATTTATATTAAAAGACAGAACTGAGTCATAATCAATAGTCCATATACTTGAGGGTTTATTTTGGGATTTCGGGGGATGAGGATGATACGATAAAATGATGAAACTGGGATTATGAATATGCTACTAGAGTGTGCTAGTAATTTTCTCTTTGATCCTTTTTCCTTCCCCAGACAAATTTTCCACCATTCTGACCTTGCTCTGTGCCCCAAAGGCTGACCTCTAAGGGTAGCATCACTGGGTTCATGCAGACAGGCTTCCAGGTGGGTTTGGCCAATAGAAGGCACTGGAAGGAGATCAAAGGAGGAGGAAAGAATGTGGGGGAGGGGAGTATTGCTTCTCTCTTCCCTCCCTAGTCTGGGATGCATTTTCTGGCAGTGACTAAATCCCTCCGGGACTATAGCTCCTGTCAGACAGCCCCTCCTCTTTGGCTCCAGCTCCCTCACTGGACTCCAGGAATGAATGCTATGTCTTCTCTTTGCTCCTCTGGACCTAGCAGTGATAAAGGCTTCCCATTGCTGTTATCATTTCTGGGTGATGGGAACCTCTTGTCACCCTTAACTCTTTCCGCTCTCTGAAAATAACCCCTTCATTCAAGTCCTGAACCATTAGAGTTGGACTACTTCCTGCCAGAACTAAGAATTCAAACCACAGAATTGTAAAACCAGCAATCTCCCTCCTCTGCATGTGAGCAGTTATCACAAAGGTTATTCATTTTCCAGAGCAATTCCTTCACACCACGCACTACCTGTAAGCTCTTACGTTTCTCAGGCAGAAATGACACCTTTTAAACTGGTCAGTGCAGGAGAACACGGAAGGGTGCTCTTGGAAAACAGCTGGCAGAATGGAGTGGTGACACTTACCATTCTCTAGGTAGGACTGTGCTGCATGTCAAAAATAATATGTTTACAAAGAGATGCTGCTTCCTCCTATTTCTCCCTGGGTTTCCTCTCGATGAGGGTGTGGAATCAAAGTCAGCACTGCATTTTCACGCCAAATACCTAGAAGCTGTATCACTGCCTGGGGAAGTTGACCTGTGTGTCACTTCACTTTGCTAGTTTCTCAGACCAAAGGATCTGCTTTACCACTAGCCAAGGCACACAGAAAGCAAGCCAACCACCTTGTAATACTAGCCACCTGCCTGTGACCTTTCCTTCTTTCATAGGATAAATCTTTCTTCTGCACTAGGCAAAAGACAAGCCGAATGAGAACATTCTGCTTTGCTCAGCCTCGCCTGTCTCTTTAACAGATCTGACCAGATTAGCACTTTTCTTTTCCAATGGAGAGGACAGGCATAGGCTTATACCATAATCTGCTCTGAGCTCCTTCAGATTTTTCTTTTACCAAGGCGACTGGATTTGAGGTTAGATGTTAATTGAAATCACCTGGGATCCTCTAAACATGCCACCTTGCTTTCACTTGGCATGAGTAGCCTGGAGGTTACTGTATTTCTAAACACTGGGGCGTTCTTTTGATCAATCAAGAGTTGATTTAAAGAATTGTTCTAAGAGGTTGATAAGAACCCATGTGGCTTATGTCAACAAGGCACTCCAACAGACTCCAAACATCTCCCTCTGTAACCAGCAGGCATTCAGAACTGGTGGCAAGAATTACTAAGATAAAGACAGGCAGATACACTACAGACTGTGGAAAAGATGCTCTGGTACCCCTCAAGACAGGCTGGCCAAAGAGCAAGATAGTTCTCATGGCCCATCTCAGCGGGGAAGCCCCTCTCTTCAGCCTGAGAGTAACACTGAAATGCAGTGGGATGAACAAAACTTGGTTCTCACTACGTATATCCATTTCTAATATTTGTTACTCTTAGGTGTTCATGTCAGAGAACATTTTATTGGAAAACTCTCTATGCAGCTATGTGACTACACATCAAATGGTATCTCTAGGTAGTAGAAATGTGAGTAATTTCTATGTCCTTCTGTGTATTTGAGAAATTCCCCAAATTTCTACAAACACCTATGATTCCTGTGATCTTGAAAAAAATTATTAAACAAAAACCCTATATGGATTCTGGAATTTTAGTTTTCCATAAGAATCAAGTTTATGTAATTATTGAAACTCAAAATCCAAATGACGTTTCTGGGCTTTTGTGTATTTTAAGACTTTCAATAGTACAATCATTTTATGAACCATGTTTTCAAATGAAGAACTGGTTCACAACATAAACACCAGCACGTGAAATTGCGTTTAACATGCAAATTTTTTTCTGGGACGCATCACAACCTGAGATAATTTAGATTCTTCAAGTTCAAAATTCACTATTTTCATACTCTGTGGTGCTCCTAATACAGATGAAAAATGGAACTGTTTCTTTTTTAAGAATACCATACAGACGATATCATATGCAATGATATGGCTAAGAGACTACAGATAAAAAACAGACTGGTGTTTCTTCCACCACAAATGCTAGCCAATAAAAACTTTCCAGTCTACAGCTGATTAATACTTGACACCAGAGCTCTGGAAAAGAAAGCTGATCATTGCTGGCAGTTAGCTAAAGCAACAGACACACTCAGAAACCTGCCTGCTACTGCATCATGACTGCTGTTCACTGTGACAACTGATTTTTCAATTCAGTGGCACTTACGTTGTAAACAGAAACCTAGAGTATGTACTAGCTTTTCGGGGAGCTACCTTTCTCATGATCTATAATGGCTAAACATGTGTTATTCAGTGTCTTGTAGGGTTGAAATTAACAAGGAATCTTAGAAACCATAAACATCTTTACTAGCTTCAGGAAGCTAGTAAATTTGAACAAGTGATTCCTTTTAAACTGTCCTGATGTTATGGTAAATGGTCTCTCTTCTAACTTCAATTTCCAAATGATTTATAGTTATAACTACCAGGACAACAATAATCAACAGGATGAGGAGTGGAGGGAGGAGAGAATAGAGTTTTAAATATTTCCTCTTAGAGCAACTAAGAGTAGCTAAGAGGGGATATTTAATCTCCTTTTGTGTTCAGTATATTAAAACTTTTTTTTTAAGAGAATAAAATACAAAGAAATGAAAAAATATACATTTTTTCAATGCATTACTCTGCTAGCACTCTTTACAATTAAGTTCAAGGATTCTAAAGGTTCAAAATGTTTGCAAAAATGAAACCATGAGACAAATTACATTTTTGACTAGCGCTAACAGAGTATGTTTAGAAGTTGTAGAAATCAGTATCTGAACAAATTGGAAAAAGAGAGACAATTTAAAAACTAGTGTTAAATGCTAAAATGAGATTCTAAAGCCACGAAGAGTCTTGTGATTTATCAGTTTACAAGATCCGGCCAAACAAAAACCACCATATTGCCATTATGATCATGTTAATGGTTCAGATGACAATGAAACTTTAATACTGAGGGGAAAGGGCCTAACATACAGCCGGACTGTTAACAGAACACAGTCTGGAGACCTTAATTAAATGAAAGGGTCAAGGGCTCCTCTCAAAATTTCACGTAGTGCTGGACCTGAATAGCAGAAAACACAGCAGATCACTTAAAAGAGTCCAGGGGTTGGGAGGAGGACAAGTGACTACACCAAAGGTGGTAATTACACCCTGAGGAAGTAAAAAAGGCCAGACTCAAGGGCTCCAAGAGGTACTTCAAAACCAGCTAATCATGGGAAGAAGAGCTGGGGTAAATCGGCTCCTCGACTGGTTATCTATGGGGAAATAAAAAGATGCTGGGACTCCAAAGCAAGAGTAAACAAAAACAGCCGCAAGGGAGCAAGGTGACTATTAGGTACCTTCACCACACACCAGTGTCCCCACAGTAAAACGGTGGGCACTCATAGGTTCACCGTCTCCAGGTCAGCCTGGGACCTTGGAGAACCAGAAAAAGGGCTGCTGCAGTTGGTAAACCACCATTCTAGCACCACCCTCCACAAAGGCAAAGTAGTCAAAGCATACAGGGGTCCTCTTGCCCAAACTGTCATATACAGCAGGGGTAACTGTATACCTTTTCTAAACCATACTCTCATAAAAAATTGGGGGACATATGCTCTTCTCTGCTTTCAAAATATTACAGTACAAAACAGGAAAATATGTGAAAATGCTCTGAATAAAATCACCTTGTATTGCACATTTTACTGATTGAAGCATGATTTAACTCATATTCTAAAGGCTATATAACTGTAGGGTGAGCCTTCAACTTATCTGGAAGGTCTAAAATGTTTAAGGTATTAGCAAGGATGCAGTAAAAGCAGCTAGACACTTCAAGAAGAGAAACAAACACAGGGCAGTGTGAAACATTTAGTGCAGAGGCGAATAACAGTACATATCTCACTGTGTCCTAAAGGGATCGCTGTGCGCTGGGTAAAAACGTTCTTAACAGGGACTCTGTTACCAAAGAACGGTTCAGTGACAGTCCATGTGCTTTCCTTCTAAAACACAAGTGAAATGTATGTTTTATAGAAGATCACCACATAAGAAATGGATAGATACATTTACTGCTGCACTTATAGAGAGAGGTAAGTGCTGATTAGCTGAAGCAGAAACTGGTGGTGTGCAGCCACAAGACTGGGTCTCAAACTGAGGTTTAAGAGGCATATGGGGTTGGGAGGGAGAGAAGTGTTGCACATATGAAATGTGATAGATAATGCACAAAGTAACCCCCAGAGAGACCCACAAATGTTTGGACTGTGGACATCTTTTGTGCTTTTCCCAGCCCTGGATCCAGTCCCCAATGACAACTGGCCCAACAGGCACTTTCTTGGTGAGGCAGGAACCAAGGCACCCGCCAGCACCCAGTCTGAGCCTGAGCAATACAGTAGGGAGACGGGTTAAAAACAACTGGAGAAGTTATGAAGCCTGGCACCCTGAGGACATTCTCCACTGAGTCCTTCTGCTACCTAACTCCCGGAGGCTGCCCTGGATCTGATCCATTCTAAGGCCTGGTTCTTCAGCTCTACTGTCAATGCTGGGAGCTACACCGCATCCTCCAGCAACCTCCTTTTTTTCTTAAAGTGGCCAGATTTAGTTTCTGTTGCTTACAGCCAAGGATTTTAAGCTGATTAGTTATTATTCTGAGTTGAGAAGAATCAATTTTCTTAAAGATTTGGAAGAGAAAATTTGACTGGCAAGTAATTTAGACTATTAATGTTATGGTAAAACAAAGGCATAATCATGGAGTAGAATACAAAATTCATGCAGAATTTAGCAGCACCATATAGAGATTAACTTGCTTTAACTTTCAGGATCTGACCTCAGGCCAGGCAAGACCTGTGGAAGAAGCCCTGCCCTAACTGTGAGCAAAACAATGATCACTGTTTTAAGCCACCAAGTTTTGGAGTAGGTTGTCATTACTCACCAATAGATAAATCATAGTATGTCTACATTCTTTTATTCCACGCACAGCTTAAAGTTTCCTAGGAAGGAACTCAACGCTCCAGTGTTTCCAAATAACTGCGTCACAGCTAGATGTGGTTTTACACTTCTTACATATTTTGCAGTCAGGTCCGTGTTTCTGATTACACAGAAACAATGAAATGCACCTCAGCCGGAACACAGAGGTTCAGGCAGGAGGCAGAATGTACCCATGGCCAAGCTGACTCCAGTGAAAATAAAGCGAAAATTTTCTCAAATTATCATAGCTACACCACAAGGACACAGCAACTGAAGGTGACTAAGAGAAGAAAGATGAAGCAAAACAGCTACGTTCAAAACTAGAGAACTCAAGACGTATTCTCCCTTTACCAGTGTTAGTGCCTGGATCTGCCTTCCACATACTTGAAAGGTACCTTCATCACACACATACTTCAAAACCTTTCTTTAAAAGTTTACCACACACTATCTAGAGAAAATGCTTGCTTTAGGTCACCTTCTGTTCAACAACTACTGATATTTAAACAGTACCGACTCTATGCCCGTGAGCCTCTGAGCACTCTTTTTTTTTCCCTTCCTTTTTTGATAGTGATACGAGGGTAGAGGGAGCATGAATGGGTGAAACTAGACCACATACCTGTCTTGGTCAAGGCACCTGGTCTGGTTAGAGGGTTTAGGCTGCTGAATGTGGCAAACAAGGCTCTGCCCTCATGCAAACCTATATTCAGAAGGGGGAAACACTAGCAGCTAATACTGTCCTTATCAGCAGCACTATTATCACTATCATCCTGTGATTGTTACACCTCCCACCACTTCTTCCTCCTCAGTTACTGCCAGGTATCTGGCACTCTGCTAAGCACTTACCTCTTTTAACCTTCACAACAGCTTATCAAAGTATTAGCACAGTTTACAGATGAGGAGACTGAGGTCTAACTGGACAAAGGCAACACACTAAGCACTGAGGCTCATGCTTGTAACCACCAGCCTATATTCCCTCCATACACTGCTTACTTACGAAATTGATATTTATTTAGTCCTGTACAGAATTTTTTTTCTTTCCTATTGGAAAAGTCTGGAAAATATTCTTGCTTATTACTAATATAGAAAACATTTTTAACGACATATGAGAAAGCCTATTTCACTTCTCATTTAATACAACAGGTCATCTTGGGGAGTGAGGCCTTAATCAGCCACAAGTACGAGATGTTTTTAATCTGCATGTTTATTCTTTAATAATAATGTTATCATTTTTTCCTAATTATAAAAGCAGCACATGGTAGCCAGAAAAAAAAAAAAAAAAGACAAAACATAAAGGAAAGAGATCATCACAATTATTACTCCCTAGAGATAATCAACTCCTATTAGTATTTGGTGTTTCCAGATCCTTTTAGATTTCTATACACAGGGCTTTTGTCCACCTTAAAAATTACACATTACACATATTTTCACGCTATTCTCTGTTTTCTTAAACATCATTCCCACGTCAATAAATATCAACCCGCACATCCTGTTTAAAGACTGCTCAGTATTTTACTGTATGGGTAGGCTCTAACTGACTTAATCAAGCCTTTATTAATAGGCATTCAGATCGCTTTCTATGTTTTGCTATTACAAAAGTGTCTATGCACCTTTGTTTTAAGATAAATCCCTACACTTCAGCTTCCCATTCCATGACTCTGGATTCACACTGCCCCAAGTGTCATCCAGAAAATACGTACCAAATTAACCTTTTTTTTTTTTTTTAAAGAAGGAAACCCTTAAATGTTAAGAATAATAATGTAAAAATTCTAATATTCAGGTTGAATGGCCAAGAAACTTTAAAACTGCAATTTATCTCTAAATGTCTAAAATGTCAATTCATGCCTCTGATCAAATTGCATTAGGTTTACATCTGGAGGGGGAAAACACTAAAATAACCAATATGTGTGTTTTATTTTCAGTATAGTGTTGTTTTGAAAAGTTAAACTCTGAAAATAACGTATTTGCTGTAAAAG
Source organism: Bison bison bison (assembly GCF_000754665.1). Lineage (NCBI taxonomy): Eukaryota > Metazoa > Chordata > Mammalia > Artiodactyla > Bovidae > Bison > Bison bison. Next base: position 2,942,441 of record NW_011494876.1, read on the forward strand.
AAGCAATTAGTAGAGAATCCTAAAAAAGGCAGGAAGAGAAGCAAAAATAATAATACTAATAATTACAGCAGCCACCAATTCACCAATTCTGCATCCTATACAAAGGCCCAGGGAAAAGGGTCAAGAGAGAGAAAAGGCAAAAACTAGAAGAAGCAACTCTCGGAGCTTCAGGGCCAGCCAGATGAAATTACACACAGACATATGCATCTAAACGCGCAGAACACACCAATCCTGGAGCTATCTCCAGGGGCTAGAACACAAGAGGAATCTTTGTGTGCTTGATTTAACCAGACATCATGCAGAGGAGGGTGGGGCAGGCCGCCTACAGGTAAGGGTGTCACCTAAGCAGCCTGAGGGCCTCGTATCAATTACTTCCCCTCCAGGGCACAGTCTGCTCTTTTCCGGAGAAAGCCGACTCATTGGAAAAGACCCTGATACTGGGGAAAGATAGAGGGCAGGGAAAGTGGGTGACAGAGGAAGAAATGGTTGGATAGTGTCACAGACTCAAAAGACATGAGGTTGAGCCAATTCCAGGAGATGGCGAGCGACAGGGAAACCTGGCATGCTGCAGTTCATGGGGTGGCAAAGAGTCAGACAAAACTTGGCGACTAAACAACAACCAGGGCACAGAGAGGGTGACAGGAACTTGAGGCTTAAGACAGCTCCAGAAGCACTGATTCCCATCAAAACCATCACACAAGACAGGGCTCAACCATCAATTTCTACTGGGCAACGTGAGAACATTTTTAGCAATAAATAATTTACTGATGAATACAAGGTGTGTGCTAAGGAGGGAAGGCCACACATGGTAACTAACACCAACCAACCAACCTACCGGAGTCTTTTGCTAATGAGGCCAATGGGGGCAGGAGATAAAGCCTCCATGTCAAAAGTACTAAATTCTTGAGAAAGTAAATGGCAGGGGGGAGGGCTGCTTGGTGACGCCACAGAACTACAGGACTTACAGGTCTAACATTCTTCTAGGCAAGGGGTCAGGAGACTGTGGCCCTTGTACAGGTCAAATCCAGCCTCTGCCTGAACATGCCATGAGGCACTGCCAGTACACAACATATTTAAGCGGTTGAAAAATTTTAAAAATATTTCATGGCATGTAAAAATTATACGAAATTCAAACATCAGAGTCCACAAAGTTTTACCAGAACACAGTCATGCCCACTCCTTTTTTTCTATGGCTGCTTTCTCCATGAACTGATGGAGGTGGTAGGTGTGACAGGCACCCGGGTGGCCAGCAACATCTTCTGTCTCATCCTTTACAGAAAGTTTGTTGATCTCTGTGCTAGGCCATAAAGTCCAGTCGCTTTTGAATGGTTCACAGCTTTAAATATTGGTGCATGCCTATTAGTTTGGCTGTGACATACCCAGGATTTAGACATAACCTGCCAGCCTAACAGACAATGCAACCCCATTGTTAAGAACAGCAGACAGGTCTAATAGGTCCTATGGATGCAGAAGTAACTGCCCACGGGAACCAGAAAGATGTGCAAGGCTTTCTGGTTGAAAGCCAGAAAGTAGGATGGTCCCAGGTTTATGTGGGAATGAATATGATTAAAGATTTTCTCTTTGAACAAACGTATTAGCTATCTCTTACAGATGAGAAGAAAACCATCCTCAAAATGGCTACCACCTTTGAGCACTTACTAGGAGCCTAGGACTGAGCAAAGCCTTTTGCTTTTATTATCGCACTGAATGGTCATCTTCTCTAGACTCAGAGAGGCTGGTTGGCTCAGGAAATGGGAATCAAATCCAGGTTCCATATATGGGGAGGGAGGAGAGAGCAGGGTTCAGGATGGGGAACACATGTATACCTGTGGAGGATTCATTTCGATATTTGGCAAAACTAATACAATATTGTAAAGTTTAAAAATAAAATAAAATTTTTTTAAAAAAGGAAAAAAAAAAATCCAGATTCCACTCTAAAGCCTGTGTTTCCAACCACTCTCCAACTTGAAAGCACAGGACAAAAATGCTCACCAGGACTAAATGAGAGGAAAAGGGAAAGACCACAGAACAGTGGAAGCAAGTTCCTTTTTATGTCATTGAGCATTTTATTCACCCGCCCCCATAATACTCTCTTCCATCAATGTTTAAAGAAAAAATACAATTCATTTCTTCCAAAATCTTTGCTTGAGAGCAGTAAGAGAGTGGGGCTGAATGAACCACTCTCCCCAGGAGCTGGTTGTCGAGCTCAAGCCTCTGCTTATCCACCATTCATCTATTCGGTCTAAACGTTTAAACATAATTGAAAAACAGCCACAACGCACCCAGGACTAGCACTGTCAAGCCCTTTCTGCGGTGCATGGTTTATCAATTGACAGACAACACTTTGCTGTGGGAACAAAATGGCAGAGCTTTTGTACCTCTAAGACCACATGACTAGGTTAAAGACAGCTTAAAAGGCAAGTATTAAGCAGAAAGATCTACGTTTTTATTTTTTCTCTTTTGTTCTAACTCCCACTTTATTTAATAAAAAAAATATCTATAATTAGGGGGCTCAAGATCTCTCTTATAAAACAACTCTAGCCCCCTCCTCAGAAAAATACACACACACACAAAGTTTAGGTCACAAGTCTAGGGGGTTCAGGAATATCTTCAACCCCATCCATGACCCCTTGAGAGTCACAGACCCCAGGATAATCCTTGCTCTGAAAGCAAAACACAGAAATCCCTATTTTACAGGATCAGGGTAGAGACCACATAGCTAGCTCTCTCATCATCTTTTAGAGTTTCAGAGGCTAATATTAAATAAATACTGGAAGAAACTTTCTTAACTAGACTCTCATACTCTCAAAAAAACCAACCTAATAACTCAAGTAAAGCCCCAAACCTAAAGCCATATATGTTCAAAGTCCACGTCAGTTTTGTTAGAGTTTAAAATCTACAACTTCTTTCTGTTCATAGAGATTTTGGAAAGGAAGAAATGTATGGACTAGAGCTTGAGTGTCTTTGACTTTAGCACTCGTGAATATGTTAATTTACAATAAATTGTATTAAAGAAGACCACTTGTAAGATTTATTAAAAGATGTTCTCTCACTATATATGAGATGAAGAAAAGTTGGTTAAAATAATTCTTACATGTTCAACACAAAAGATCTGTGTCAATGCAATTGCCAGTTAAGTTAAAAAATCTGCCTGGTCAGCCTCATGAAGTTCAAAAAGGCTTAAGTACCACCACCTGAGACAAGAATGTTCGGGAATGTTTAGTTTCAGGTATACCTCAAACTAAAGTCCTTCCATCTTTCTTGGTCTGATTGATTCAGAAAATGTCTAACACTGCCCAACAAAATACAAAACAAACTTAATAAGTGTTTGGTCAGGACTCCATCTATGACTGAAGGATACACTGACTCCTGAAAACTTAAGTTAGGACTCCATCTGTGACTGAAGGATACACTGACTCCTGAAAACTTAAGTTACAGGGGGCAGAGATACTTTCCCATAAACAACAGTTAAGATTACTTCAAGTCACTAGATACTGTTTCCAAATCAGTGTTATCATGATAAGGCCAAATAATAAGTAACTCAAAAAGAACATCATTTCACCACTTGACAGTTACTTTTTAAACAATGATTACTGCCAAAATGCCACCGGAGACAGACAAGTAACTGATGCCTGAAATTTACAATCTGTAGCACTTAAGATTTAAAGTGATTCCTCTTGTGGTTAGTGTCTTCTCTCCCGCTAAACCAAGAAAATGAACCAACTCATGCACAGTCAGAATTTATGCCAGTATTAAAGCCTGGAGATATTTCGCACTGTGGGGGAGAGCAAGTTATACATCAAAATATTCACTCAAGGTAACTTGCTTCCTTTTTTTTATTTTTTTGGCCTTTGTGTTAAAAGTCACAGGTGTTAACTCTTTAGAGCACTGTTGAAGAGCATTACTGAAGTTTTTTACTTCATATATGCGAATAAAATTTTATGCACACTGACTTCCAGCTAGAGGTGATACACCCTTCACTGTCACATATTTGCATGTACAGCTCTTCCTCTCAGAAACACAGAAAACCAGGAGAAAGAACTCAATTTGACTAAGGAAACTGAAACAAAATCCGTCTTCCATAAGAGCTTCATCCCGAAGAAGCAAGGTACTTGGGGCGGGGGTGTGGGTGGGCAGAAATATTGGAAAATAATATCAAACCTGGATTGAAAACTCAGACCCGCTTCTTGGGGCTCACTGAATCCACCCCACTGGAGATCAAATCAGCCGGACTGCTGCCCGTTTCCTCTCGTCCATCACCATCGAAATGTTGCCATTTGCGAGAAACTCATAGAAGTTGAATCAAAGTGACTTTTGGAAAGAGATGCCAGTATCTCCGGCAGTGTGCTCCGGAAATTACACGCTAGTCAACGTTTCTTATTGAGCACCTCCCTCTCCCTTCACTTTCGACTTCCCCTTAAGATGGGGACAGTTTTTGAAAATCTGAGAGAGAGAAATAAATAAGAGCATCCCGTCCCGGTCGCCGACGGGGATTCCGGCGCCCGGGGAGGAAGGCGGGCACCCCGCACCCTGGCGCTAAGCGAACTCTGCCCGCAGGTCGCTAAGTTTCTCCGTCCCCGTTTTCCAGCACCCGCCCGAGCCCAGAGGGGACGGGGGCGACCGCCCGGGCCGGATCCGCGCCACCTGGAACCCGGGGCCTTTTCGCTCGAGGACCGCGCCCCGCGCGAGTGCCCGCGT
>NW_011494876.1:2947952-2950327 GCF_000754665.1 Bison bison bison
AGCCTCTCTCCGGAGCCCTCCCTGTCCCCCCACAGCGCCCCTCGGGCTCCCCGTCCGGCTCTCCCGAGATCGCGCGGGGCGTGGGGCGGGTGCGCCGGGAGGATCGTCTGGGGGCCGCGAGCACACGTGGGGGCCTGAGCAGGCTGGCAGCCAGCGATGCGCGGGAGGGTGGTACCCGGAAGGGGTCCAGGCTGTCGGAGGATGTGGTGAGGGAGCACTGGGTGGGGGCGCTGGGGTCCGAGGGGCGGCGAAGGGGAAGAAGGGCTGGAGGCCTTGCCGATGGGGGTCCGGAGGACCTAAGGAGGGGTTAGAAGAGTGCGAACTCCGAAGACGTGGCCGGGGGGTGGGGTGGAGATCGCGCCAGGTTGGAAAGTTGGGAGAGGTCTCCGGACAGTATTGCAGGGGTGTCGGTGTTCAGAGGGTGAAACCTGGAAAGTGTCTGGGAAGGTCCCCTAGACAGTGGATCGCACGGAGGCCTGGGAGCTAGCCCTGGATTGGGGGTAGGGAGAGGGAAGTGGGGATAATATCAAAAAAGAGTGGATGTGGACGGAGTGTTTGGAAGACTGCCAGGGACTGTGCCTAGGAGATAAAGAAGAGCCAGTATAGGGATGGGGCCACCTCGGGTGGAAGACTCATTTGTGTGTGCATGTCTTGGGGAGGGTGGTTTGTCCCCTGAAATGGAGTGGGGAGGGAGAGGTAGGGGCTGAGTTTCTGGCAAGTTGTGAGGTCAGTTTAGGAAGGTGGACCCATGTAAGGAGGGGAGCAGAATTAGAATGACACCTTGGGGAAGGGGGACAGGCATAAGCATGATGGGCAACTGGAGGGAAAACCTAAGAAGCTATCCAGTTACAGAGTAAAGAAGTCCGTTGACATTTAGGAAGGGGAGATCTAGGGGCACTGAGTCTGTATGAAGAGTGGCCAGTAGATGCCTATAGAGGCCATTTCTGAAAAATTGGAGGTAGGCAAGGTCTCCACATGAAAGGACCAGGCCATGGGCAGAAGACTAACAGGCCCAGATTTGTGATCATGACAGGAAGTAGTTAGATGGAGGCTCTTCAAGGTCCAGTTAAAGCTTAGCTTCACTCCAGTTAATTTTTTTCAGTAGGTGTGTATGCCATCTGGGCTAAATCTTGGGATTATAACCCCGAGCTAACAGGCAAGACCTCTTCCTTCTCTGAGATCACAGTCTGGTGGGAAAGACACATGAGATAATAGGTTTTCATGGTGGAAAATGTTACTACAGAGGAAGTAGAAGGTTGGGAATTGTAGAAACACATAACAGAAATTGTTTATCCATTCTCAGAGATCAGAAAACCTCCCTGAAACAGTTACTGTTAATCTCACTTTTGAAGGATAAGTAGGTGTGTTAATTGTTGCATTAGTATTCCAGGTGGAGAACCACTTGTGCAAAGGTCACAAGGTTTTGGAAAACTCAAAGATAACAAGTATTGGCTAGAAGTTAGAAAGTTACGAGCCAGATGTTTTTGATGGTTATGGGACACCATTGAAAGATTTTAGCATTGGTGTGATGTTATCAGATGCCATTAAAAACAACAATCACACTCTACTCTGAATAATAATGAAGGGAAGGGAAAGTGAGGCGTTAATTGGCCTCTCTCCTTTCTAACATCTATAGCATATTGATAGTATGCCAAGCATGTTCTGATTACCATCCCCACTTTTCAGATGACACTGGAACACAAGGAGGTTAACTCAACCCTGGGTTGCACAGGTAGCAAGTTATAGAACCTGAGCTCAAAGCCAAAGGACCAGCTGCCATGATTCCTAGAGAGAAAGGATGGGGACTGAGACCAAGAGGAATGGCAGAGAAGCAGACAGGTGGAAAAGAAACTGATGAGGTTGAATGTCAGGAGATTGAGTGGATATGAGAGGAAGGGCCAAGGATTAGTCCAGGTTTCTGATTGGAGTGACTTTGTGCTTATTAGTGCTAGGGCTCTATTCATCGAGGTAGAGAATGGCAAAGGAGAGAGAGGTTTTTGTCAGAGGGAGGTGAAGGGGAAGATGAGTTCTAATGCACTGATGCAGTCAAGTGCCCAGTATATCCAAAGAGACCATCAGAATCCCCACTCTGCCATTCATAAGCAGTCTGACCTTGTGCAGGTTAATTAACCTCTTTGAGCCTCGGTTTCATTCCTTGTAAATGTGGATAATAAAATCTACTTCACAGGCTGGTTTTGAGAGTTAGATGCAGCAGAATTTGTGAAGTGCTTTGCACTGAGGCCGATACACAGTAATGTCCAGTAAATGCTGTTAAATGTCAGAGTTGGTTTACTTGCCTCTCCTCTACTTTCCCTTGATGAGGACTGTGCCTTCTCCCATTCTTTATCTGTGTAGATTTCCCCTTCCTGCCTTTT
>NW_011494876.1:2950427-2978575 GCF_000754665.1 Bison bison bison
TCCTGCCTTTTCTGCCTGGTGACTGGCCATTTATTCTTCAGGACCCATATCAAATAGTCTTCTCTGCTCTTTTCAAAAACTAGTTGATCTTTCACCTGTTAACCACATTATTTTATTATATTTCTGCTATATCCCTCAATATACTTAATTTACTTACATGGTGTGTTCCAGAAAATATTTAAAGCAGTTAATTATAATGAGACAACATTAAAATAAATGGATGATAGGGTCTTCCCTGATAGTCAGGTGGTTAAGATTCCACACTTCCAATGCAGGGGGCACAGGTTCAATCCCTGGTTGGGGAACTAACATCCCACATGCCTCACAAGGTGGGCCTTAGAAGTGATCAGAGAGTTTCAAGTGGTCATCTTTTGGATCATTCCGGGTTTCTGTGTAGAGAATGAGTTGTAGGAAGGCAAGAATGGAAGCAGGGAGGCCAAGGAGAGGTGGTCCAAGTGAGAAACCAGGTGGGCTCTGATTAGGATGATGGCGGTGGGGACGACTGAGAGTGGTGGCCTCCACATCCTCAGCCTCCTGAAGGGTTCTTGGAGAAGTTCCAGTACCTGTTTCTGGAGACTTGAGGAGGGCGGATGTCCTCTCGCCAATCTGAGTGCCTGGTCAGGTGCTGTGCCTTCATGTAATCCTTACATCCGGGTTTGCCTATACAAGTGGACTGGGAGCTCTTGGAAGAGAAAGTCTTTATATCCTGTGCAAGGACACAATGGTTAATTGGAGCAATAATCTGCCCTCCTCTAAGGGAAGGAAAGAGATACTATATTGTTATCTATAGATACTGAACTTAGATGGCATCACCAACTCAATGAACATGAATTGGAGCGAGCTCTGGGAGACTGAAGACCAGGGAAGCCTGGCGTGCTGCTGCCACCAGGTTGCAAAGGTTTGGACATGACTTAGTGACCTTAGTGACTGAACAGCAACAACTGAACTATAAGTGTTATCCCTAGAAGCATCATCTGTGCATGGACAAGTGGAGGTCCCGGGAAGTTAATGGCTTATCGTCACAAAGCCATTCTCTCTCCTTCCTTGTTGCCACCCCAGCATTTTGGCTAACAGGAAAAACAGTTTAGATGTTGTCACTGTTAATGTAAACTATGTTCACAGTTTGTATTTTGTATGTTAATTTAAAGGGTGTTAAACAGTGTTAGAACCTAATAGAAGGCATTTCAGAAGCACTTTTTGCAGTACAGAGAACATTAGGTATATGTCTTGATCTGCCAGAGCAACAGATGGATGATAAGAAGGGCAGTGGGGAGCGGGATGTGGCTGTACACTCCGTTTAATAGAGCTTGTTGGTTTTGACAAGTGTTGCTTTTTTTTTTTAATTAGAAAGTATAATGCATGGATAATACGCCTGTTAAAACTTGAAATAATGGTTTTTAACATGCCCGTGAACAACATGACAGAATAACAGAATGCCATTGTGACTTTCTAATAATGTAGTTGTGTATATTTTCCTCTAACTACAGAGATGACACTTTTCATCTATAAAAGGAAGATAATAATACATACTTTATTGGGTTTTTCCATGGATGAAGTGTGATTAATATATGTAAAGCACTTCAAAGTTGAGTGGCCATTTAATTGATTGTCCAAACCAGGACACTTTTCAGAGTGAAAGGAAGCAGGAGGTATGGTCATCAAATAGGAGTGTACAAACACTGTGTCTGCTGCTGTTCCGATTTCAGTTGTTGATCCAATGTTAATTAAACATTTGTAGCCAAAGGGTTTGTTTGACTTTTTTTTTTTTCCACAAGTACCAATGGATTTGCCCACTTTGTTCTCTCTTCTGTGGTCCCAGCACAGGGGTTACTGAAGCAGTTCAAATATTAAATAATATTTCTTTAGCCAAGATAAAAGGCATCTCAAAGTGGGATTGGAGTTTCAACCTTGACTTGATTAGGGTCATATTCTAAACATTTAAATATATTTAGAGAAAAACCAGAAATGGTGAGGGACAGGGAAGCCTGGCACGTTGCAGTCCATGGGGTCGCAAAGAGGCGGACACGACTTGGCGACAGAATAGCGACAACAGAGAAAAACAAAGGACCTCAGCATTGATTTTTCTTTTTTCATTTTTAATGTAATTGTGGCTTTTGTCATTTACTTTGGTATCAGGAATTTATTTAGACTGGGCCTAAGTGTCTCTGGAGAGATCCCTTTTTACATGGATGAATCAAAGCACCTTACTCTTTCCACTTGACTTTTTTGTGTCTTAACATTGGTGGCATAGTTGTTTTAATGATTTTAAGCTTCTTGAAAGGAGGGGCTCGGTATTATTTCACCAGGAGGAATCCAGTGCAGTGGGATATACGTAATGCAGCTTAATAATCCATAAGGCGTGGTGATCTAGTGATGAACATAACAGGAATCTGCACACATGTTGTTTTGATATGGCTTAGTCCCTCCTCTTGTTAATAGGTCAGATCAAACCAGTTTCTTTTTTGTTGTTAACACGTCACAGATTTACTAAAGAACACTGATGAGAATTTTCAATACAGAAAAAATGAAGAAAAACACCTCAAAATGACCAGTAAGTTCTCTATCAAATAACGACTCTTAATACTGTGAGGAAGAAAAGTGGTACATGTCAGGAAATCCAGGAAGAAATGCCCCAAGGGACAGTGAAAACCTTCCCCTCTTCACCTTCCACAGCTCAGCCCAGCCCCCAGTGGCAGTTACTGTAAGGTTTTTCTTGTGTACCCTTCCAGAATGATTATTAAATGCCATCAAAGGTAAAAAGCATCTTCTCTGGTGTCAAACTCCTGAGTGTGAGTCCCAGCTCCACTCCTACTTCTTATGGCATTTAATTTGCACAAGTAACTTCCAGTCCCTTCGGGCTCTTGTGAAACTAAATGAGCATATTGTAAGCATTAGTTAGTTGGTGAACCAGTATGCATATGTAAAGTTTTACACAAATATTTGCATGCTGTTCTGAACTATACTTCCATAATTAATGATACATCTTTGAGTTCTTTCTAATACCTTTTGGGGCTCCTCCTACCTTATTCTTTTGTGATATTCTACTAGTTTTTTAATCAATCCCCTTCTAAATGTTTTTTGTTATTTTCCTTTTTTTTTTTTTAACTTTTATAAATAGTATGACAGTGGAGATATTTGCATAGTTGTCTTTGTACACAGTGGGAATCACTTCTAGAAGACAGGTTTCAAAAGTATCTGTATTTTTAATACAAATTGCTACATTGGTTTCCTAGTAGCCAGCTGTTTTTTCCTCTGTAATCTTATCTCCAGTTATCCCTTCCTGTGGTTTTCAGTTTGTATCCAGAGTGTTTAGGAACACTAAGAAAAAGCCAGCGGTTCATTTGTGTACTTTCAGAATATCTTGCTAAAGAGCCTTTAGAAAGGAAATGCTGATCCTCACTGAGAGATCACAGAATTGCTATTTCTGAAAAGCAGGTGAGATTGGGAGCTGTGAGGTCTAGCAGACTGGGAGGCACTTTGACAGTAGCTTCCCTGGTGGCTCAGAGGTTAAAGCGTCTGCCTGCATTGCAGGAGACCTGGGTTCAATCCCTGGGTTGGAAAGATCCCCTGGAGAAGGAAATGGCAACCCACTCCAGTATTCTTCCCTGGAGAATCCCATGGACGTAGGAACCTGGTGGGCTACAGTCCATCAGGTCACAATGAGTCGGACACAACTGAGTGACTTCACTTAACCCTAGGGGGAAGTTAATGACAGGCTCTTACCTGTTGTCAAGCCTTGACCTGTCCCTAAAGCAAGAGTTGTGGAACTTAGCCCACTATTATCTTCCAAATTGTCCTTTTCTTTCCTTTTTTGAACATCTGCTCCAAGAGGCTATGAAAACTTGTTCTGTAATCAAGGTTTTAATAGCCACTTTGAGGGAATAACAATTAGTTTGTGAAAGCAGTGTTAGTATGGGTTTATGAGAGATTGTCCTTTCCACACTAAAATGAGAAAACAACTGCGATGGCTGTGTCAGTCAGCCAGAGGCTTGGAAATGGAGAGCGGGTTTAATAACTGTAAAGGAGTCATTGCTTCCAGCCTGTTTATGAAGAGTTAGGTATTAAAATCTAACCCTGTAAAATGGCTTTCTTGAGACCTATTTAGCATGTTAAGCAGCTTTGTATTCTAGTTAGAGGATGGGATATAAGACAGGAAAGGGTCTAAAAAAATCCATCCCAGTTTTTCAAATAAATATTTGCTTATCATCATGCTTGTGTCATAACTGATTTGAAAGTGATTTTGAATGGCAGACATTTTATAGGGTATACTTATGGTACCCATATAACTGAATCCAATAAGAAATCTTCACACAAGCCTAAAATCTAGTGGAAGGCCACCGTTCTCGGAGCAGACATTCGGTGTTTGGGGTTAAAAGCTTTTCCGAGGTGGTTTTGATCCTTGTACTCAATAAAGAAAGTGATCGTGACAACTAAGGAATGACATTGATAACACCACTGAAATAATTTCTAAACCAACTTCACTGTTCTTACAGGTACACCAAGGGCCTCCTGATTTAATATTACTATTCAGATTGATTACAGAGAGCTTCAGGCATGATGATAATTTATGAAGTCAATGCATATAGTAAACAGAACATGTTTAGTTTAGTTGGCTCTAGACTGGACACATGTTTAGTGTGTCCAGTCTAGAGCTAACTGATGAGGTACAATTAAACAATGCTCATGTCGTACATGCCAGGAACCATCAGCAGCTGGCCATCCTTAAATTTAAAAAGAGCAGAGAAATTTCAGACAAGCAACTTACCCTTTTAATTTGTTGCTGTTGGAGCTATGCTCTGTACTTTATATATATATATATAATTTCAGTCCTCCTCATCCCCACAGACTTTCCTAGGCAGCAACTACTTATGCTGTTTAAGCTAGAAATACAGTGACCTTACAGCATGAAGCTTAAGACAAGCGAATTTGTGACAAGTCGTAACTGTGCAGAACTTTCTATGCATCTTATGTATCAGTATATAGGTGTATCTGTAGATACAGCTCCAGCATTTATTCAGTTTCACATTACTTTGGGAATTAAATTTTACATGAAGATAAGAGTAACTGCTTTTTTTCTTTTTTGTTTTCCTATAGTGAACAGGCCCTTGTATACTTTATTTCCATAAGGTTTCACAGCAGTCCTATGAAGTGGATCGTTTTATTCCCATTTTTACAGATGAAGTTAAAAGTTGGTCACTCACACAAACTAAACACTGTGGACTAACCAGAACACTGGCCCCAGTTTGGGACTTGGGGTCTGGCTGTGAAGAAATGCTCTGTAGACGAAAGAGGGATCAGGCTCCAGCAGGAGAGAGACCTTGAGGGCCTGGACAGCACGTCCCCTGTGCTACAGAACTGATCAGCCTGCACTGCTCGTGCCAGCCAGTTGGTCCTGGCTCCTGCCTTTTCCTAACCAAGTCTCTGTTGAGCCCTCGTCTGCCTTCCAGGACCTGTGACTCTGATCTCTGCTTTAATTCACACTCTTTTAGCTCCTTCAGTGGGCATATGCTTTGGGAGCCTCCTAACTAGCCTCCCTGCCTGTGGGCGCTTCACAGCTGCACCCCATTTTGTACACTTGATCCTCCTAGAAAGTCCCTTCACAAATCTCCAGCAACTCCAACTTGTTGCCTGCCAATAGGATCTGAGTCTACCAGTGTGTCACTCACTACTGTGGACTTCCACAATCTGACCCAGAGGTCAGCGCATACTGCCTGTATGCGCTTGGGTCTTGACATCAGTCTCCAGGCCCCCAGACTTCTTAGTGTCCTAGAAGAGTGCTCACATCCCAGACCCAGCCTTGCAATCCCCACCTCTGCCTTAGCTCACAGCTTTCTCCCTGCCTGTTGTAGGTGAGGTGGAGAAAGACATGATTTTAGGTTGCTTGCTTTCTTTTCCTTCCTTCCACTTTAGTTGAAGTATAATTGATACACTAAGAACTACATGTGTTGTGTATAATTTGATGCAGTCGTGTGCTGTGCTTAGCCACTCAGGCGTGTCCGACTCTTTGCAACACTATGGACTATAGCCCGCTAGGCTCCTCTGTCCATGGGGATTCTCCAGGCAAGAATACTGGAGTGGGTTGCCATGCCCTCCTCCAGGGGATCTTCCTGACCCAGGAATCGAACTGGGGTCTCTTGCATTGCAGGCGATTCTTTACCAGCTGAGCTATCAGATACAAACACCTATGATACCATCACCACAGTCATAGCTTTCTTTATTTTGCAAACATCAACTAACAAATTTTGAGTACTATATGGTTCAAAAATGAATATAAGACATATTTTCAAAAATATAAGACCTGGTTCAAAAATCAAGTAATATAAGACATCTTCCAGCCTGTCCTCTAGCTACCCAACTTACACTGCTCGATTCTTTGGTAACTCCTTATAGCAGCTTCCTGTATATCATTCCAGTATATCTATGTGAACATCAGCACATATGAATATACTTATTTCCCTACTTTTATATGAAAAGAAACGTGCCATAAACAGGATTCTTCACCTTGCTCTTTTAACAGGTTGTATTAAGTGGTCTTCCTTTCAGTATACACAGTTTTCCTCATTCTTTGTTTTTTATAACTTTATATTATTTTATCATATTCTTATACCAAAATTTATATACTTAATCTGCTGCCAATGAGCATGTCATATTGCATATGGGCAAGTATATCTAGGATTTTGGGGGTCAAAGAATAGATACTGTTAAAATGCCTTTTAGCTTTTTCTTTTTTTGACCAATGATGGTCATGTATCAGAAGAGCAGCTTTAGGGACTTCCCTGGCAGTCTAGTGGTTAAGTCTCCATGCTTCCAGGGAATGGGTTCAGTCCCTGGTCAGGGAACTAAGATCCCACAAGCCAAGGGGGAGGGCCAAAAAAAGGGGGGAAAAAGCAGCTTAAAATCCTCTTTCCCTGTTCCCCCCGAGCTAAAGGAAGCTCTCCTAATCTCCTGCCATGTGTCGGTATCACTTAACTATCTCAGCCTCCTCTGCATGTGTGTGCATTCATTTTGTGTGTTATGTCTCCAGCTAGAGTGAAGGAACGCTTGTCTTTACTTCATGTCCTCAAGAGGTTAGGCTGGCACCTATGGACACTGCTGCTCATTGATCAGATATTCATGTCTTTTGTCTAGGAAGGGAAATCTCTGCTATGGACCTGAAGATAGGATGGTTCCATGTTTGTCCTTGTTAGTGTTTTATTGAGACAAAGCTATTTGGAGGGCAGATGTTCCCAGGCAGGCACCACAAATCCAATTTTAAAATATTTATTGAGCATCAGAAATGTAAAGATACAGTGTGAGAGACTGAAGAGGAAACAGAATGAACAGGACATAGGATGGGTCCCAGTGAACCTTTTCCCCAAGTTTATTTGGCGTGTATAATGCTTTAAACATTTTTCAAAAATTTTTGTAATTGGGATATTACGTACATACGTAAAACAAGTGCACAGATCTTAAGTGTACAGCTGAAAAGAACACAAAATGTTCTGGAAACATTTTCAGTTAGTCACCAAACTTTAAAAATCCCTTGAAAAACCAGATCTGGTCATAACCTCTCGCTTTAGGTACTCAATCCTCAATTTCCCTACTTCATGTTTCCTACATTCATTTACATTTGACATCCATTGTCCTCCATAAAGGAGGGTTCCTAGTTATCTGGGAGGAAGATGGGGTTTCTTGGGGGCTTGAAAGAGTAGAGGTAGGAAGATCAAAAATAAACTAAATAGCATCAATTGACCACTGGACTGCTCACCCACTGACCGTTTACTTTTAACAAAGTTAAAACACGATTGTGACTTTATAAAAAAATCAATTTCATTTTCTGAATTTTAATCTCTGCCAGGACTGTGTTTTGCCTCAGTCTCCTCAAATAACATTGCTGCTGCTGCTGCTAAGTCACTTCAGTCATGTCTGACTCTGTGTGACCCCATAGACGGCAGCCCACCAGGCTCCCCCGTCCCTGGGATTCTCCAGGCAAGAACACTGGAGTGGGTTGCCATTTCCTTCTCCAATGCATGAAAGTGAAAAGTGAAAGTGAAGTCCCTCAGTCGCGTCTGACTCTCAGCGACCCCGTGGACTACAGCCCACCAGGCTCCTCCATCCATGGGATTTTCCAGGCAAGAGTACTAGAGTGGGGTGCCATTGCCTTCTCCTCAAATAACATTATTGGTGCTTAAAAGAGGAAACCATTAGTTTATATCTTTCAGTGTAAAATTAAAACACTTGATGAATCCATAGCTTGAGCCGTCTGTCACAGCCATGACTCTGAGAACAAAACCCAATTCTAAACATGTTTATCTGATGTTGTCACAGAATAGATTTTAAAACTAGGGGGAAAAAAAAAAAAAACTGGACCCATCTGCCTTCCAAAGTTTATCTCCACTGCACCTGCACTCGAAAATACTTCCGCCTACACACAGGAATTATTGTTTCAAGATTTTGCTGTTGATTCATCATGCAGGTTCTCTAGGAATTATTCACACTTTAAAAATTATTTTTTAAATGCCTGCATATGGTTAAAAAAAAAAGACAATCCTATAAAATCATAAAAATTAAATCTCATCCTCTGTAATACCTCTTAGCAGAAATAGCCACTATTACCAGTTTCTTATGAATCCTTCCAAAGATATTTGCTGAATACATAGACACGTGTGTGATGGGCGCATCACACAGCGTGTGTGATGGGCGATACACAGCTGGCCTCCTTGTTTTCTACACAAATGGCAGCAAACTACGTGCTTCTCTGCACCTGTGTTATTTTCATTTTACTTAACATAGCTAAGGAGATTTTTATGATATTAATATATACATCCACACTATTTTTTTTTTGGCTGAATCTTACTACCTCTTTTTAAAAACGTGCGATTCAGCAATTATCTATTTATGTATGTATGTCTGTCTCTTTATTGGCCCCCATTCGAGGCATGTGGGATCTTAGTTCCCCAACCAGGAATCAAACCCATGCCCCCTGCAATGGTAGCATGGAATCTTAACCCTGGACTGCTGGGCAAGTCCCTGCATATTATTACACTTAACAACTGTTTTATATTTAGCCAGTCTCTTCCTGGTGAATGTTTAGGTTTGCCGTCTTCCTACTACAAGCAGCACTCTTAAGAACAATCCTTTTACATTTATCTTGGTGCATGGGTGCACATGCATCTACAGGATGATTTCCTAGAACTGGACTAATGGGGTCAAAAAGCTATATGTATTTGGAAGATTATCTGATTGTCCAGCTGCTTTGCAAAGAGCACACCACTTACATTCTATCAGTGTATGTAAGTGTGATTTCTCAACACACTTACCATCACTTATTATCAGGTCTTTTGATCTTTACCAATCTGAAAGATGAAAATGATATCTTACTGTGGTTTCAACTTGCACATCTCTTGTTATGATCCAGCATTATCTTGTCCAGGAGGAACACTAGCTCAGGGCTGCCAAGCAAGCCCACTGCGGCCCTACTTTTTACTCAGCATTGTCATCTGCACTGCTTTTCTATTCATTTTTCTCTTTTTCTTTTCCTTGTAGCAAAAGGGAGACAGACATTAAAAAAAAAAAAAAAAGTCCTCACGAGGAAAGAAACGTTACAATTACTAAATTACAACCCCCCCAAAATTTCTTTTTCTCTGACACACCTCATTCTCTTTTTCTAGTCTCCCACTATGTCTTTCGATCTTTTCTCTCTGTTCCTTTTACTAGTACCTTACAGTACTCAACGACATGAATGCTTCAGGCTTTCTTTTGTCTGAACAGGTTTTGCCCAAAAAGTTTCTCCAAGAATTATTGACTTATTTCTTTGGTAGTACCTGAAAATTATTTTTACTCTACAGCCTGACAATAAAATGTCCGTTCTGTGAGGGCAAGGCTTTTCCCTGCTATAACCGCAGCCCCTAAAACATATATATGTATGGAAATTATATTAAAACCTACCTAACGTAAAATTGACCATTTTAATTCTTTTAAGAACAGTCTTTTATGTACAGTGCAGTGGCATCAAGTACACTTACATTTCAGTAGTTTTCTTCTAGATAAATGAATGTGTAGTGGTGTTGCTTATTTGTCCCTGAAAGTGAACAGGAACCAGATAGTCATTTTAATTCACATTATTCTGTCCTCCAGACGAAGTCATACGGAAGCGTCTCCTAATCGATGGAGATGGTGCTGGAGATGATCGGAGAATTAATCTGCTGGTGAAAAGTTTCATTAAATGGTGCAACTCAGGATCTCAGGAAGAGGGGTATTTCATGTTGCTGCCGTTTCTATACTAATGTCCTGCTGTGATTTTTTTTTTAGGCCATACATATAGTGCTGTCAGTTTTTCATATTTTCACTCATTAACAGAGTCCAGAGTAGGTTTTTCTGGCCTTCCCTTCAGAGGCTACTTTTGTGTTTATTAAAATGTGCAGAAGGTGCAGTGATAAGAATTGAGGGTTAAATTCAGACTTATTACTTTGGTCCCTTTTAAAAGCAGATAAATGTGTAGTAAGACAAAATACTTAAATGAAATTTTCTCTATTTTTTAAAAATGCACTAATAAAGTTGCTGCAAGCTTTTATATATTTGATAAATTTCTAACTTAAAGAGTTTTTTCATCATTTGAATTAGCTTTTCACATAGATAAATAATTAGAGTGAAAAAATTGAGAACAGAATTGTGATAATAAAAACCATCTTAAAACATTTTAAAAAGGCTATTAAGCAAAATTCAACAAATAGTTGTTTGAATTAAACTTACATTGCTAACAACTACAGTCCCATCTTTACATTTGTAACTAATACAGTTTATAAATTCAAGTAAACCACATTTGGAAAAAGAAAACCTAAGGGACAGATATTTCAAATTATTTTAAATAAAGCATATTCTCTCAGAACCTGGCATAATTAACTTAGCAAAGGTGTGCCTGCATTGTAATGATTCAGCTGGAAATCCACAAAATGTTTATTCTCTTTCTCTTTTATGTTAGATACAGCCAGTACCAACGTATGCTGAGCACGCTGTCCCAGTGTGAATTTTCAATGGGCAAAACTTTGCTGGTATATGATATGAATCTCAGAGAAATGGAAAATTATGAAAAAATTTACAAAGAGATAGGTAAGGAAACAAAGTAATTGTTTCTGTCTGTAATTTTAATTTTTATGGGCTAAGGGAAACAATATTTACTAACATTTTTCTCTGGTTAGTGGTCGAATAATAACATTAATAGAAAGACTATGTTCTAATATGATATTATTCTTTTGAGTTACAGCTGTGTATTAATGCCAGCATCTGTTTTCAGCAAGGAAACTAAATTTAAAAACGCATTTTAAAACTGAAAATGGAGATTATTCATGTTGTTATAAGTATCTTAAAAAAAACTTTTTATATAGAATGTAGCATTGCTGGAGCCCATGAAAAAATTGCTGAATGCAAAAAGCAAATTCTTCAAGCAAAACGAATACGAAAAAATCGGCAAGGTAAGGGTTTTGTGGGATGTAGTGTGCAAATACTTCATTACTGACTAGTATTTTCATGCAGCTTTTAATGTGGTGAGATGAAACCTTCAGCTAGAATCGACTTAAATTATAAAAAAGAATTAGGAGACAAACTTAATTCTTTAAAACTATATTATTGTTTAAAATAGCAGAGAAGAAAGGCCATGGTAAAAAAAAAAAAAAAAAAGTTGGATTGTGTTGATTAAACAAGTATGTTTTTAAGTATTCAATTTTTTTTTTTTTTTACTGCCCTCATACCCCTTTGCCTAAATAATGTTATACAAGTACATTAGATTTAGGACTTTGTGTTTTGTGTGTGTTTAATGGAACTACATTAAAAAAAGAAATAATATAAGCCCAGTGACTTTTTTTATTAAGGACTATGCAAGCAAACATTTACAGTCTGCCTGGATTTTATTAGAATAGGAAGATTAAAGTTGTTTTCTTCCAATCTCTTTTGTTCTTAATTAACGTCTGCCTTATTTTAGTTCATATCAACTAGTTCAAAATAATTTTAATGGCAGAGATATAATTTTAATGCTCCTCCTATAATGTAATTTGAAAGGAAGATGAAAAATATAATGTAAAGTCACAACTGTGACATATACATGAAAGATATAGAAAATGTTAATGATTATTTTGGAGTTGTGGAGTTTTATCATTTAGGTTTTGTTGTTGTTATTTATATTGAACATGTATTATTTTGTAGTCCAAAAATATTTTATTAAAAATCACACTTATATTGAATTAATACACTGTCAACAAACAATTTTACTTTTTAATGAGTTAATTAAGATGATGTTCAATTCCTTATTTTTAAAAGATGGTTTTTTAATTCAGTCTAAAATGCATGTGGTCAGGTTGCAGTGGCCAATTTAGAGCAGGATATACCAACTTATTTAAGAACTAATATCAATTGTAAAAAAAATTTTACAGTGTTTTGGTAGATTAATGAGGCTTTTAAGTAAATGCTGCCATATATCATTTCATAGGAAAAGTTAACAAGAGATACATGACTTACCTTGGAGGTCTTAGTGGAGCAGAAACAACGTTCCTGAATTATAAATCATTTCTAAGTTTATGAGATCTTTACCTTTGAAATGAGTGAGAAGTATAATTTCCCCTTGTCTAAGATTTGAAACTAATTGTAGGATACCTTGTTAATTAATTATAGATCACCTTGTTGGACTTCCCTGGTGGCTCAGACAGTAAAGTGTCTGCCCGCAGTGCGGGAGACCTGGGTTCGATCCCTAGGTCGGGAAGATCCTGTGGAGAAGGAAATGGTAACCCACTCTAGTACTCTTGCCTGGAAAATTCCGTGAACTGAGGAGCCTGGTAGGCTACAGTCCATGGGGCCACAAAGAGTCGGACACAACTGAGCGACTTCACTTTCACTTTCTTGGTCTTCTATTTGCTGGGCAAATAATAAGATTCTCTTATGTTCAGACTCAGTCTAGTTGATGATCAATAATGACTTAAGTTCACTTTCTCTTATGCCAGCCCCCGTATTCTACCCAGGAATGCGTAAATGGAAACAGAGTAGGAGCTAAAATCCTTGTTTGGAACATACTTTTGAAGTCATGAATTGTTGCAGTTATAATTGAATGAGAGGAAGCTGGCAATACTCCGCATATCCTTCAATGTTTCCACTTCTTTATCTACTAGGAAAATAATTAGGAGAGATTTGTGATGTTAGACATTTTGTTTTGATATCCAGGTTTGAAATATCTTATTTTGGTAAATATTTTTGTATCTTTCAGAATATGATGCACTGGCAAAAGTGATCCAGCATCATCCAGACAGGCATGAGACATTAAAGTAAGTTTAGAGCTTTACTCTGAAAAGAACTAATCTTTATACATAAATGTTTACATACTAGTCTACACGTTCCATTTCTATGGGAATATATCATATGTTTCAAAAAATAGGGGTCAACCTTAAAAATTACAGATTCTAATACCACTTGATGAGATTTTTCCTTCTGCTAACCTTGCTGCCTATAGTTCTAAAATAAATGCATGTAATATGTATCAATACAAAAACAGATAAGAGAAGGTAATGGCACCCCACTCCAGTACTCTTGCCTGGAAAATCCCATGGACGGAAGAGCCTGGAAGGCTGCAGTCCATGAGGTTGCTAGGAGTCGGACACAACTGAGCGACTTCACTTTCACTTTTCACTTTCATGCATTGGAGAGGAAAATGGCAACCCACTCCAGTGTTCTTGCCTGGAGAATCCCAGGGACGGGGGAGCCTGGTGGGCTGCCGTCTATGGGGTCGCACAGAGTCGGACATGACTGAAGCGACTTAGCAGCAGCAGCAGCAGCAACAGAATATGGTCTACTTATCACTAAGTCGCTAAGTCGCTTCAGTCGTGTCCGACTCTGTGCGATCCCATAGACGGCAGCCCACCAGGCTCCACCGTCCCTGGGATTCTCCAGGCAAGAACACTGGAGTGGGTTGCCATTTTCCTCTCCAATGCATGAAAGTGAAAAGTGAAAGTGAAGTCGCTCAGTTGTGTCCGACTCCTAGCAACCTCATGGACTGCAGCCTTCCAGGCTCCTCCGTCCATGGGATTTTCCAGGCAAGAGTACTGGAGTGGGGTGCCATTGCCTTCTCCGTGGTCTACTTATATAGAATACTAAATAGGAGTTACAGAGAATTTGGAAATAAACACTTTCCAAACACCAATTTAAAAAACAATCAGTGAAAAGGAAAACAGAAGATATATATAATGAACTTTAAATTATTACTAAGTTTCTGAAATATATACAGAATAATAATCATTTATAAAAGTTAGAGCCCTCCAAATATTCTATACTGATCCTGTATATCATTGAGATACAAATATATGCATAAAAAAGGATGGTATAATATAAGGATTGCCTGAATGGAAAGTAGAGGAGGGAAAAAGGCCTGGTTCAGAGGAAAATGAAAGTGAAAGTGAAAGTGAATTTGCTCAGTGGTGTCCGACTCTTGTGACCCCATGGACTGTAGCCTACCAGGCTCCTCCACCCATGAGATTCTCCAGGCAAGAGTACTGGAGTGGGTTGCCATTTCCTTCTCCAGGGGATCTTCCCAACCCTGGGATCGAACCTGGGTCTTCCACATTCCAGGCAGACGCTTTAACCTCTGCAATTTAGCACATTTACCCACCCCCCCACACACAAAAAAAGTTTGAATTATGACAAAATGTTAAAAGGGTTTGATATCCTATTGTCAAGTTTCCTATACTTTAAAAATTATCTAAAATTTAATTTTAATGAAAATTAGTACATATTTAGAAGCTAAGGAATCACCCTTAGTTTTAAAAGTCTCATCATAATGGACGTTAGAACTCCTTATCCTTTATAATAAATACTATTATTTAGTAACTAAAAAGATATTAATTATGAATTCTTTTCTCCCAATTAGCAAAATATAACACTTTCACTTTTTTTTCAGAGAACTAGAGGCTCTGGGAAAAGAATTAGAACATCTTTCACATATTAAAGAAAGTGTTGAAGATAAGGTATTTGCATGTGATATGTATTAGTCTTTGTGTTCTGTATTGGTTTATAGATCATTTGTGTATTAATTTTTTTTCTTACTAACACAGCTGGAATTGAGACGGAAACAGTTTCATGTTCTTCTTAGTACCATCCATGAACTTCAGCAAACACTGGAAAGTAAGTAGCATGACCGTAAAATGAATGTTCATGTTGATTTTATTTTTTAAAGATGAACTTATTTTACTGCATCAGGTCTTAGTTGCAGCATGCCAACTCTTAGTTGCATCTTGAGGGATCTAGTTCCCTAACCAAGGATCAAACCCAGTTCCCCTGCATTGGGAGCACAGAGTCTTAGCCACTGGACCACCAGGGAAGTCCCTATGTAGATATTTTAATGACCAGGGGAACTTCTTTTTAAATTGAAGTGTCTCACATAAATTTTGCATTTTGATTCAACTAATGTGTGCTTAGTCACTCAGTCATGTCCGACTCTTTGCGATCCCATAGACTGTAGCCCACCAGCCTCCCCTGTCCATGGGACCCTCCAGGCAAGAACACTGAAGTGGGCCGCCATTCCCTCCTCCAGGAATTCAACTAATAACAACAACCAAAGCAGAACTTTTAAAAACCAAACCCCCTTGTGTGGGTCAGTTGCAATCATAGGCTGCCATTTTGCCATTTTTGCTTTAAATATATTCACTTATAAAGGACAAAAATGTTTTCATATATTCATCAGACATATAGTTTAAGCAAATTTGATTAGAGTTTTATGTTTCTTTTTCAACTGCAGATGATGAAAAGCTCTCAGAGGTAGAAGAAGCTCAAGAAGCAAGCATGGAAACTGATCCTAAACCATAGACCAGTAATCACTGTCCATTCCCAAGAGTGGTGAATTAGCAGTGTGATCTCAGTGTGCTTAGAATTTGTTGCGCTCTAGAGATATGTAAAGTTTTGGCAATGAACTGTTTTGCTTTTAAATGTTAATGTAGAGTTCATTCATATTTCTTCACACAGAGGAAGATGACTTCATTATATATTTGCTTTTACTGAAATGTCTTTTCTGTATTTAAAAGGTGGGAAGCAACATCCAAAATAAATGTTGAATAAAATGTTTTTAAGTCAAATATATTTGTGCTCATTGGCATTCTGATAGTTTTTAATTGGTAACATTGACTTGCTCACAAAATAAATGGAAGATAGTGAGAAGGTGACATTTCTGGAGTGTACATGAGAAAATGAGTCAGCTTTTGGAAATTGTTACCACTTTTGAAAATGAAGACCATGAACAGGCTCTCAGGAGAGCTGTACACTTGTTAAATTATGTACAGAATGTTTGTGGTGTATAAGATGCAAAGTCAATCAGTGTGTATTACTTTCTAGATCTCTGTCCTTAACACTTGAGATATATGGTTGGTAAATGTTTTGGTAAAACATTTTCTCTCTATTGTTTTCTTCTGTTGGAGTAATTTTCAAGAGTCTTGCAAGAAAGGATTTCATGATCTTTTTATAAATTTAAGTCTGAATCACATGTACTTTTTTTAAGGATTGAATTATATGTCTAATACTTGCTAGGTTCCATCCTTATCCATTCATTTTAGTTCAGAAACATGACTCTTTGCATGAATCATATCTTAATAATGTTACATTTTTGTAATTTTAATAAGAACTCTTCTCTTTAAAAACAAAGGTTTAAAGTTAGCTCAATAGTAGTCACAGTGAAAGTGTCAAAATACCTTTAAGTGCTTCCTATAATTTCATCTGGCAAATCATGGAAGAAATTTCTTTGTAGAATTGGTATGCCCTGGTAAATATTTCTATTTTCCATTATTAGTAAAAATTATGAAGCAAAAAATTGCTTATATTGACTCAGAATTAAAAATCAATTTTTGTAAAAAGACTGTTGGGCAAAATATTTTTATAAGGACTGTTGGGCAGAATATTTTTAAACTCACCCCCCCAATTAATTAAGAGAAATTTATTCAGGATTATGTACCAAAAGATAAGAAGCCCTATGTACATAACTTTTATGCCATCAGAAACAGAATCAGAAGCAGCACCAGGTACATGGGAAACACACATTTTTCAGTTTATACTTTCTCATGGTTTGCTTGGACATCCTCTGGAACTGCTTGGAAGACTTAAGAACTTCATCCCCTAGAAACTCACAGTGTTGAAGTTCAGCATGTCTTTGGGCCAATAACTTCATGGATTTATCTGTCACTGTTTCTATGAGGTCATCCACCTATAACAGCCCAGAACAAAGAAACGAAGCCATGTGTTAGAAAGCCTTGTCCACACCCAAGGGAGAGCTGTTTTTCCTGAGGGATGAGTTCAGGAACTGGTGGATGTCTGCAAGTCCCAAAGTATTATTCTAATTCAAGTCACAGCAAACAGAGCTTGAAAACATGCCTTTACCACCCAGTGCTAAAGACAGTCTCATTTCTTCTCAAACCCTTGTGTGTGTGCGCCTTCATTTTAATTGAATTCACTTTAACATTTAGTAGGCACACAGCATCATCCTCAGCGCCCTCAGCGATCCTGTAGCCACTCTCAAATGCCCCCCACTAACAGGATGCCTTCATGCTAATCATTAGTTCGTCCCACAGCCACGCTGTCTAGTAGGGCTGTGCGTTCAGTTGAGCCCAGGCCTCTGATGCTTTTGAAACACAAAGTAAAAACCTTTGTCCACTACCTGCATTTGAAGCTTTCCCACTGTCAAATCTGGTTTCTGGAGAATGTTTTCCATGCTGTGCTTCTTTCTTTTAAATACCGGAAAGTGTGGTCTCTTTTTTGATGAATATGGAACCTATCATAAAAATGTAAAAAACACATCAGATTAAGAAGTGCCACCATTATTTCTGTGACGGTGCTTCAGTGAACACTCTTACCCTTGCGACATCCTCTTTTAAACTGAATATTTGCCACATAACAACATTGGACTGGAGGCTGTATTCATATTATTCTCCACGCCCCATGCATCTCCTTTGTGCCCAGAGCTCTCTTTGAAGACATCTATAGGGTGCAGAGAAATGAGATTGTCTGGTTCTGAAAGAATATACAGTGTCAGGAAAAAAAGCAGGTCATTTGTAAGGGGAAGAAGAAGAAATTGCCTCTGTAGCCGCTGAGCACAGCCAGAGTGTGGAGCTGTTGTAGACGAGTGCCCCAGAAAGCTCATTATCACTGGATCCAGTTGCTAATCTGGTCTCTTTTCTGCAGGTTTCCTTATTTTCATGGCAGACATGTTTCCAAACATAAAAAAGAAAGCTCTGGGTTCTTTTCATTGCATGCCTGATACCCTTCCCATGGTCCCTGGCTTGCTGGTTACAAGTACCTGTGCTATTAAAACTCATTCCTAGGTCGTGGCTCCTGGCTAATATGGCCTTTTTAGTCTTACTAGGTTCACTCTTCCTTCCCCTGTGTTTAGTAATTACCATGAGGACTACTGTGAGACCTACACAAAGTGGGATGTGCAGTCACATTTGGGTCTTACCCTTTGCCCGAGTTTACAAATGAGTCTGTGGAAACTCTGCCCTGCTGGCTCCTGCATGCATGCTCAGTCACTCAATTATGTCTGACTCTTTTGTGACCCCGTGGGCTATAGCCCGCCAGGCTCCTCTGTCCTTGGGATTTCCCAGGCAAAAATACTGGAGTGGGTTGCTGTTCCTCCTCCAGGGGTTCTTCCCGACCCAGGGATGGAACTTGCATCTCCTGCATTGGCAGGCAGATTCTTTATCTGGGAAGCCCTGCCAGCTCACCCCGGCTCCAGTGTCAGTTGCAGAACCTTCCCCAATCTAACCAAAGCACAACTCCTCTTGTTTCTCTCTCATAAAACCCAGTGTTTTTTTTTTTTTTTTCCTACTAAGCACTAGCTTGGTAATTACTTAAGTTATTTCTGTGTATTGAATACCATTATTAAAAAGTCAAATGTCTTGAAGGGTCAGTCAGGTTTTGAGAAACAGGCTCAGTTGGTCTGGCATGGACTGGAGAGAATGGGCCTCCTGCAAAGGGGGTGGCCTCTGTGTAGCTCTGCTGTTGCTGAAGGAGCTGCAGGCTCCATGTTGCCAAATCCTCTTATTTTTCAAAAGGAAGTTGAAAATCCAGACTTTTGTTTGAACGATTCTAATTTCGAAATGTGGACAACTGATTCAAATATATGAGAATGTTCTGAGAGCTAACAGTGCCATGGTTTAATGTCCGTCTCCTCCATCAAACTATAAGTTCCATGGAAACAGGACAAGGGCCATTGGGTCACCTTTATCGCCCCCAAATGTAGAAACTGCCCAGCACATATTAGGAATATGATAAATATGAACCTAGCACTCAAGAGGCAAAATTCAAAACTAATACTGGTACACTCTGGCAGTGCACTAGAGCAGCGCTGTTTAATAGAACTTCCCACAAAAATGAAAGTGTTCTTTATCTGTGCTGTCAAATACCATAGCCACTGGCCATATGTGTTAACTGAACACATGAAATGTAGCTAGTGCAGTGAAGGGAATGGACTGTTCTTTTTATTTAGTTTTAATTAATGTAAATAGTCACATGTGACTATTGGCTACTATAATGCTGCTAAGTCGCTTCAGTCGTGTCCAACTCTGTGCGACCCCATGGACTGCAGCCCACCAGGCTCCCCCGTCCATGGGATTTTCCAGGCAAGAGTACTGGAGTGGAGTGCCATTGCCTTCTCTGTGGCTACCATAATAGACAGTACAATTAGGACCTAGCATAGTAATTAGTGGGCTTCCCAGGGCTTTACTCTTCTCAGCAGTAAAGAGTCTGCCTTCAATGCAGAAACACAGGAGACCTGGGTTCAATCCCTGGGTTGAGAAGAGTACCTGAAGAAGGAAATGACAACCCACTCCAGTATTCTTGCCTGGAGAATTCCATGGACAAAAGAGCCTGGCGGGCTATAGTCCAAGGGGTCGGAAAAAGTCAACACGACTGAGCACAGCAGGAACAGCATAGTAATTAGGAGTAAGCACTGGTAGAGTCAAATCTTCCTGGGTTTGAAGCCCGGCTCTTCCGATTATCTGGGCCAATTACTTAACCTCTCATTGCCATCCCTAAAATCATATCCTACTTATTGTAGTAACCTATTGCTATCTACTTTACAGGGCTGTTGTAAGGAATATCTGAGTTGATATTTTTAAAGCACTTAGAAGAGGGTTTGGAACATAGTCAGCTTTAATAAATGCTTATTATGTCAGAAGACACAATACTTCAGATTCTATTAAAAAATAGCATGGGCAATTTAGGCACAAACTTGATCTAAATACAGATAAGTACAAGCTTTGGGTTGGAGTGTCCTGGATCATCAAGTGTTGCACTGTCATACTATACGCACGTTCTATTTGTATTTTAATTTCAATTATAATGAAATGTAAAATTCACTTCCTCAGTTATACTGCCACATTAGCTGGGAAAGACTGAAGGCAAAAGGAGAGGGAGTAACACAGGATGAGATGGTTATGCAGCATCATGGACTCAATGGACATAAATTTGAGCAATCTCCCAGAGACAGTGAAGGACAGAGGAGCCTGGCATGCTGCAGTCCATAGGCTTGTGAAGAGTCGGACATGACTGAGGGACTGAACAACAACCAGCCACATGCAAAGGCTTAAAAGTCACATGCTAATGGCTACTGTTGTGGACAAATGTTTGCATCCTTGTGGAAATTCTGGGGGGTTGGTCTGGAGAATATCTTTCCACAGAGCATGCATGATATGCCAGATGCTAATATACCGACTTGATATTTGAACAGCTGACCAAGTCAATCTAAAGCTGCAACCCCTACTGTTGCCCAGATTATAGCAGAAGCTGAACCATTCGAGCTCAGAAGTAGAGGAATCAGACCTGGCAAGTCCACTTGTTGTGCCCTGAATGCTAGGAGTGGAGACACAAAGGGCAGCTTTAAACGGGAGAGAACTTGGTTTTTACAACAGCCCTGAACGTTGACTTCCGTGTAAGTCTTTAGACGCAAGTTTGTTTTAGCATTTTACCTTTTGCATTCCTGAAGGAATGATGTCACAGATAAACGCTTGGTGGTTCTCCTGGCTCGGAGGAGTGTACTTCCTTGGGTTATCGCCTCTGTCTCTGCTTCGACAGCGTCAAGTTGTGTAGTTGCTTAGAGGAAATGAGGGGGAGAAAAACAGACCGTCGTGAAGGATCACAATAATAAACATATGCTTTCTATTAGAAAGTCTCCTGAAAAGCAAGCATCACATGCGATTTCAGTGGCTTTTTTTCTTCGGGGTTAAAATTGAAAATGGACTTGCTTTGCTGAATCTCACACTTTCTCTTGAACACTTGGCCTTTTCTTGTGGTCATGACCTCCATAGTCACAACCCATCTTGACAAGGTGGTTGATAACTGTCTTTGAGACTTCACTTTTGCCCTCTGTTGTTTTTCCCTGTAACTTGTGGAATTAGAAAATGTACCCTCTAACATAGAAAACAATCCAACGACTACTTGCTGTTGACTGAAGACAAGTTTAAGCGTACTCTGCAGCAAAGTGGCTCAAGGCTCAGTCATTCACATACCTTCTTAACAGTTTTTCCCACATACTAGGAGCCCTGTGAATCCTAGAGTCCTTAATATTTTTCTCTGTCAGCTCAGTTCTTGGGACTTCTCTGGTGGTCCAGTGTTATGAGCCCTCACTGCCAATGCAGGCGGTTCGGGTTCTATCCCTGGTCAGGGAACTAAGATCCCACAGGCTATGTGGCACAGCCAAAAGATAAGGGAAAAAAGCATCTTCATTAAAAAAAAAATCAGTTCTTAACACAATAAACATAAAGGAAACTTAAAACACTGTCATAAATCAAAAACCAGTATCATAGACACTGAGACTAGTATGGTAAAACCAAAATCATGTTATTGCCAACGGAAGGCAGCAAACTTGAGGCTACTCCCTTTTTTATTAAGATAGAAAAAGGGAAGGAGATGAGACTTTTTCCTTGATGTAGTGAAAGGGGTCAAAAAGGCACTGGGAAAAGCGAGGTGTGCAGCATGGTCTATGTTTCAGTGTTTTCATGCTATGCACAGCACCTAAAATCAATTTAATCTGCTTCAGGCCACTTGATAACTGCATTGAGGAACCATGGCTCCTCAGCTCAGGGACTGGTGGCTCTAAATTCAAAGTGGATGCTCAACCTAGGGGGATGCTCCTTTCTCCCCCACCCTCCACTGTCAGCTCTTGCCCAAATCTTGCACCTCCTGCCACTGAACATCCTCTACAACCTCACCACCCGCACTGCCACGACTAGCCCCAGCTAAAATTATCCCTTGCCTTGGATGAATGCAAGAGCCTGTTTATTCCTCCTGCATCAGATCTTACCCTCCTCCAATCCAGTCTCTACGCTGCAGTCTGAGCTACCTTTAAAAAATGCCCTTCAAATCATATACATCCCCAGCTTGAAAGTATCTCACCACCCTTAGGAAGAGTTAAAATTTCTTAACATGATTTACAAACACCCTCATCACCTTATTCAGCAGACTCTCCCTGGCTGGATTACTTTCATTCCTTAATTATGCCCAGTGCTCTCTTGACGTTGGGACTTGAACATGCTCTACCCTCTTCCTGGAAAACTGTTCTCACCACTTTTTCCTTATCTAACTCTAGTTGTCCTTCGGTCTCATCTGAGTTGTTCGTTCGTTAGGGAGGCTTTCTCGAGCCCCCTCCCCTAAAGTCAGCATCGATGACGTGTACCCACCCTAGCCTGTGCTTTTTCTTTGCATCAGAGGTAAATATCTGCAGCCCCTCCATGCCCTCTGTAACTCAAGGAGGGCAGAGACCATGCCTGTACTGTCTGCTGCTCTATCCCTTACAGCGTGGCTGCCGCATAGTAAGTATTTACTACATATTTGTTTTAAAGTCTAATGAGGATCAACAGGGACGAGCAACTGTCTTTCGGCCACAGTTGAGAGTCAGAATGTTTGAGCTGCAGCCTGAAAGCTGGGCGAGTTTCTTGGAGAAATCTTAGTGTAGAGATTTGTTATTTCAGCTATGATAAAAATAAGCCAACGCGTGGGACATGGTAGCAGGTTCTGGTCCTCTGTTTTCCACTGGACTCTCCAACTCCAGCCCCGTCCGTAGAGGACTGTGCCCTCTTTGCTGTTTTCAACAGAAACAGGCAGGTCAGTCTATGCCAGGTAATTGCTAGATGATTGGATGCTTGTATTAGTTGTCTTTTTTCCAGAAAAGAGAGTTTGTTTGAAAGGGCAATGCGTCAGCTGGAGGCCATCAGTTTTTGTTTTTTCTGGAAAAAGTATCTACCAGGTGTGCAGCCTTATCATGATGTGAAATTTGAAGATACGTATGAATCACCTACATATACGTAAGTATTCTATATATTTCTGAATGCTGTACTGTAAAGGACACTAGGAACATACAAAGGGTATTTATGGCACTGAAGCTCTGCTGTATGGTATTGTAACGAGAGACACGTTACATGGTGGGTTTTTCAAACCCACGGAACTGTGGGGGGCAAAGAGTGAATCCTAATGTGAACCATGGTGGCTGTGTACTCGCTAAGTTGTGTCCAACTCTTGTGACCCCATGGACTGTAGCCTGCCAGACTCCTCTGTCCATGGGATTCTCCAGGCAAGAATATTGGAGTGGATTGCCATTTCTTCTCCAAGTTAGGGATCACACCTGGGTCTCCTGCACCGCAGGTGGATTCTTTACTAACTTAGCCACCAGGGAAGCCCAGTGTAAACTATCAGTTCAGTTCAGTTCAGCCGCTCAGTCATGTCTGACTCTTTGCAACCCCATGAATCGCAGCACCCCAGGCCTCCCTGTCCATCACCAACTCCCGGAGTTCACTCAGACTCACGGCCATCGAGTCGGTGATACGTAATCTATGGACCAGTGTTAATAATAATATGTTAATATTGGCTCATCGACTAACAAGTGTACTGTACTAAGGCAAGAAGTTCATAATAGAGGAAATTGTGTGGGTGGGGTAAGGAGAGGGAGGCATAGAGGAAATTTCTGTATTTTCCACTCAATTTTTCCAGTTTACCTAAAACGGCTCTACAAAAAAGTCTATCAATTTTAAAAAGGAGAATGCAAATAGTAGTCATCACTCACAAGACCCCCCACCAAACGTCATTACCATGTCACAGAAGAAACTGTCAACAGTTCAAACGCCAATTCTTCACAAAGTATGTGGGAAGTAGATATAATAAAATAAAATTTCCTTTACGACTTACCAATCATACATTTTTAAAATAGAATTCTCCCCACACCTTCGTCTTTTGGAAGCAGCCATTTGAAAATCTGCCTCACTTCTTTCTCCAGAAACAAAACCAGAAAATTCCACTTTGGTTTGATTTTCTAAGATATGTGTATATGTATGTGTATATATACACACACACCTATGTACACATTTAATATTTAAATGAAGAGTAGTTTTAGACTGATGAGACCACTGATTAATTGGACTGGGAGTGACCTCAAATGTAATCTAATTCAGAGTTTTTGAAGATGTATACACACACACACACACACACATCACCTGGGGATCTTTCTAAAAGGCAGATTCTGACTCAGTAGCCCTGCGTGGGGGCCTTAACTTCTGCATTTCAGACAAGCTCCCCAGAAATGCTATTCTGTGGGTAGCAACAAAAGCTGTCCTATTTCATTTTCTCTCTTGGCCTTGACATTGGACCATATGTTGACTTGGATTACCATTCTGGGAGACCTTTCTCATTCTTGGTTTGGTAAATAACTTGGACGATGGAAGCTCCTTGACAATTCTAAGAAGAAGGCTCTGTGTATTTGGAAGGAGGGTTTCCTTGTGGTTAGGGGCACCCTCTTCGTTGACACTTGCTGGCTTGCTTCTGTACGTGTGTGACAGCATCCTCCCCCAAACACTCTTCACTTTCCTCACCAAATTTTTCTTCTGATTTTGCTGGCTCTTGTGAAATTCCATGTCACTAACACTGGATGACTCCTCTCTGGGGACCAATACATTTTGTTTACTAAGTTGGTAGACACAGCTTCATGCCATCTGAACAAAGGAAAAATAATTTGTGTTAAGGAAATTGAAGAGTTAAAAATGAAACATTGGAATCATGAAAATCAACTGCAAATGTGAACAAATTATACAGTTCCAAAAAAGAAAACTGAAGACCAAGCATCACATCCAAAGCCAAAGCAAACACTTGATATTTTGTTGCTGAACTCTAGAAGTGCATTCTGGCCACTATCTCATTTAATCTTCTTCAGTTTACTAATGAGTAAGCTGGGACACAGAGAGATTAATTTAATTGATGGAGTATAGAATGCAGATTTTAATCTTGGTTTGTGACTGTTAGAATATATTACCTCATATTGGCAAATTGGTGATCTCATTTCAATCACAGTTTGAGATTTCTTTTTTGCTGGACTTCAAAATATGGTTCCAAATGTGATGAGACATGAGAGTGCCTGCTAAGGTAGATAATACAAAATATATTCTCCAAGGTCCTATAAATGCTGCATTTTATGCAGAATACTGATTTAGAGAAAGTAATTATAAATGCATATTTCAAAAATTCCAAATAAATAATATCTTCATCATTTTAGTAATAAAATAGGTAATATTTCTTAGTAGACTTTTATGTGCTAAACACTCATCTAAGTTCTTTCATATGTATTACATATTTTAATCCTCTTACTATTATCTCCATTTTACAAATGAGGAAATTAAAACTTGGAAAGCTTAAATAACTTATGCCCAGATAATCTGACCCCAAAGTCTATTCTGTTAGCTTCTGTGCTAAGTGAGTATCACCTGTTCCATGATACCCTTATTTACCTAATATTCTTCCTTGATTAACTATTTTGATGTTAGTTTCATCCAAAGCAATAATATCCATAAAATTCCAGGGATTTTTAAAAACCACTCTTCTATTTCGAGATAAAAAATCATTTATGGGCTAGGATTAATCTCCCATGGACTCTTAGGAGAACTTTTAATAAAACCATCAGTTTCTACTACCATAAATACACACACACATGGGAATACAATGTAGGAGGCTCAGGAACCCCCAAGGTCATCCATGCAACCCCCATCAAGTAAAAAGCCCACCTCTAAGCAGTTTCTGAATCTCCAAAATGTATCTCCTAGTCCCATCCCCTCACCCTCATTCCCAATCTATTTATAACATAATTAATAAGATGATTTGCTGTTATGAAAAGAATCTTTTCTTTCCTAACCTTTTAAGTATCTTGGTTGGTTATGAATTTATTTGGTTGTATTACCTCTCCTTTTAACCCCTATTTTTTATTGGAAGTGGAAATCTCTGCAAAATTTCATTTTGCCCATGGAAGTTCAGAAGTCTGGTCTTTGATACTTCAGGCCTCATGAAAACGACTCTTTTCTACCTATCTGAGCTATTGCTCATAAATCTGGTAAAAAAGAATACTCCCCAAATTGGAAAACAATCATCTCACTGCCTTTCCAAATTAAAATGTATTACATTTGGAGTATTCCATGCTTGTCTTCATGGTTTTGCCACTAACAAGAAATAAGAGGTATAAGACAGTTTTTAGGTTACATTAAAGAGCATGCACATGGGTAAAACATAATTAGTACACATTACAACAGCCCAAATTGCTGGAAAGGGGAATGGAAAGAGCACTGATCATGGACTTATTTTGAAAAATGCACTATTGATTTTTCAAAATAATAGTATTTGCTGTCTAAAACTGTGAGGCTGAAATATCAACTTAGTATCTACTAATTTTAATATCATATGTGACATTAAATCTCAAGTTCAGGTAGAAAGGAAAGGTTTTCCCATTACAATGAAGACTTTTCTGATCACAAAATGAGGCTTCCATCATGGTACTAGATTCCCTGAGCCAATGTATATATGCTGTCTATATATGCTGTCTCTGCTCCCTCTAATCCACACGGAACCTTCATTTCTAAATGCAGTGCTTGAAAACATGCTACTTTTTTCTAATCAGCACAGTGAATATTGTTTAATGCAAAATCCAAAGCATCTCACTGAAGAGAGAAGAAAATGAGTCCCAGTTTCCTACCTTTCAATCCCTTTCCTTTTGAATGAGTCGCTTCTCTTTCTGGGCTGCTGAAATCTTCGGTACTGGCCAGCTCTTTCGTAAGCAACCTTAAAGCGCTCTGGAGTACATAGGTGAGGGCGATCCATTGCTGTCAACCTCACCTGCAGTAGCTGTTGTTAATTTCTTTAGCTCTTAGGCTCACAAACTACAAAACAAAATCATCCAGTGACCGAGGCGCTTTTAACTCCTGGGCTCTTTGGGGGTAAAGTATGTAGGAAAATTTTTGGAAGTGCTTCCTTATTCCCTTCCAGGTGTTACAGACATCATTTGTGGGACCAGCCTTGTTTACCACTTTACAGAGGTCATCAATGATGCAGTTGACAGAGCAGTGGGAAATTCCCAGTCGTGTTTCGGACTCCAGGGCAAAGCAGATGTGAATAGGTGACCTGCTTGTCTAACCACTGCCATTTGGGTTGGTAATAAAATAATCACACACCAACTGATTATCACATTCAAATGTGCATGTCTGCATTCCAAAGAGGGAAGAACTGAGACCACCAACACTAATTCCAATGATCCCAGCTTTTGTTAGATCTTTCATGTGGAACTGATGAATGCTCTCTGTCCAGTTTTTATTTGGCTTTCTCACAGTACACCCCTTGGGCTATTTTGTAGTGATCTCTCAAAACACATGGCTGAGAAAGTTGAGCCCACCCCTCCCTTTTGACATTTGGTTTATTTCCTGGCACCCCACTCCAGTACTCTTGCCTAGAAAATCCCATGGACAGAGGAGCCTGGTAGGCTGCTGTCCATGGGGTCGCTAAGAGTCGGACACGGCTGAGCGACTTCACTTTATTTCCTGGAGGAGAGCAAATTCTCGCTGGGTTGGAACTTCTCACCACAAGGTGGCAGCAGACACTAGGGTTTATTCCCATCCCCTTCTGGCCCTTTGAGTTTTTCAGTCTGAACTAACTAGAAGCTAAGAAGGAAAACTCCTGAAAAGTGTTGGGGGATATAATGATTATTGTTTTCTGTGTTTGTACTCATCAGTCATCTGGAGCTGGACTCTCAAACTTTCATGTGTACACAAATTACCTGGGGATCTTGTTAAAATGCAGATTTTGTTGCAGCAGTTCTGCCTGATGAGGGCACTGAAGATTAAGGAAGGGGCCAGGAGCCA
>NW_011494876.1:2978675-2983488 GCF_000754665.1 Bison bison bison
CATCAGTCATCTGGAGCTGGACTCTCAAACTTTCATGTGTACACAAATTACCTGGGGATCTTGTTAAAATGCAGATTTTGTTGCAGCAGTTCTGCCTGATGAGGTCATCGGGCCAGCTGCTGCTGGGGCTGCTGCTAAGTCGCTTCAGTCATGTCCGACTCTGTGGGACCCCATGGACTGCAGCCCACCAGGCTCCCCCGTCCCTGGGATTCTCCAGGCAAGAACACTGGAGTGGGTTGCCATTTCCTTCTCCAAAGCATGAACGTGAAAAGTGAAAGTGAAGTCACTCAGTCGTGTCCAACTCTTAGCGACCCCATGGACTGCAGCCCACCAGGCTCCTCTGTCCATGGGATTTTCCAGGCAAGAGTACTGGAGTGGGGTGCCATTGCCTTCTCTGCATTGGGCCAGAGAGCTCAACAAAATAAAAAAGGGTTACTTGCATGAGGATTTGTCTGCTCCTGGCAGATTAATCAGCAGGCACCAGAGCCCTGAGGTGGAAGGAGTCTGATGTCTTTGAAAACTTAGTCAGGGTGGCTACAGCGAAGAGGCAATGTATGTGATAAGCTGGAGAGACAGGCAGGGCCAAGCCGGCTGGATCCTACAGAACAACTGAAAGTTGTAACATTATTTTGGATCTTCAGAATAATGGAAAGTTATGAGGGTTGAACTCCAGTACTTTGGCCACCTCATGTGAAGAGTTGACTGATTGGAAAAGACTCTGATGCTGGGAGGGATTGGGGGCAAGAGGAGAAGGGGACGACAGAGGATGAGAGATGGCTGGATGGCATCACTGACTCGATGGACGTGAGTCTGAGTGAACTCCGGGAGTTGGTGATGGACAGGGAGGCCTGGCATGCTGCGATTCATGGGGTTGCAAACAGTCGGACACGACTGAGAGACTGATCTGATCTGATGAGGGTTTTTTAATCATTAAAATTAAAGACAAATTAAAAATTTTTAATTGTGATAAAATATATATTATATGCTGCTAAGTCGCTTCAGTCATGCTCAATTCTGTGTGACCCCATAGACAGCAGCCCACCAGGCTCCTCCATCCCTGGGATTCTCCAGGTAAGAATACTGGAGTGGGTTGCCATTTCATTTTCCAATGCATGCGTGAATGCTAAGTTGCTTCAGTCATGTCTAACTCTGTGCAATTCCATGGACAGCAGCCCACCAGGATCCTCTGTCCACAGGATTCTCCAGGCAAGAATAGTGGAGTGGGTTGCCATTTCCTTCTCCAATACATTATATAAAATTTACCATTTTTAAGTGTGTTCATATTGTTGTGCAACCATCACCACCAGCATCTTCAGAACTTTATCTTGCAAAACTGAAATTGAAAACCCATTAAACAATAACTCCTAATAACTTCTCTGTCTCCATGAATTTTTCTTAATTGGAAAAAAGTATCTTGGAAGAAGTCACTACATAAGGTGACAAAATTCCAAAAATGAATTACCATGAAAATATATATCCCAATTTCTTTGTACAATAGGGACACAAGTCTGCAGTACAGAAGAAGAGCGCATAAGAAATAGGAAGGGCTAAGGAGAAGGGTATGAGGGTGAACAGCATTTTAATGCAAGCCCAGAAGGTAAGTAGAAAGCCTATAGCTGTGTATGCTTTATTCATCCAACCCGTACATTAGATAACTGAAGGGCAAAAATAAAGCCAAATGATAATTCTGTTTTGTTTGGGGGTAAATTTCAAAACTTTTGATTTCTGAATTGAATTCAGAACCAACTCTTTTTAGTTCTTGGGATAATGACTGAATTCAACAGCTCTCAACAATGAAAAAAATGTTATTGCTACATCCAGTCCAAGAGATGGCTGCACTCTGTCTGTATGAATTTGATGACACTTTTTGAGGAGTGATGCTGAAACCCAGCCTCTGTGTACCAGTGCTGAATTGAATCTCAGAGACAGAATTTTGAACTGGGAGAGAAGGGCTCTCTATTGCTTTGCCCAGCAAAGGAGGCCACAGCAAGCTAGCACTCATAAGACTGTCCCACCCTGGAGTGGGCAGAGAGGGGTCTTACAGTGTTAAAGCGACAGGGCATGATCAGCTCCTGGACATTCTTCTGAATGGTTGGTGGTGAGGTAACCGGGAGTCAGCATCATCAGCCTTCTGGTTCCAATCAGTCTGGGGTCTACATGCTTGTGGGCAGTATACAATTACCTTCTTCCCCTCGGTGGAGGTTTCTGTACCTGCAAAACAGTTCAAAAGATTGAGCTGAGAATATTATCGATAGTTCTTGGGGAAGAAATAAAGTTTCCTGACCTGTTTAATGGCTAAAGTATTATTATTTTGTCTGGCTTGACTGTTTTCCTTTCTTTCTGCATTTTTCTCACTTCTGTGATTAAACTTACTCTTTGACTAAAGCTTTTCTACAGACAAAAGGCAGGTGGAGGATGTGGCTTGGGGACTATTCTGGGAAGGCCTCAGAGGGTCCTGCTGGGTTACAGGAGCTAGGCAATATGTATTTCTTCTGTGCAATGAGAATCCAGCGTTGAACAGAACAACTGGAACCCCTGCCTAAGATTTACACTCTAGCGGAGGGCACAGATACCAGACTTGTTAGTAAACTGATACAGCGTTCAGACACCGACAAGGAATGCTAGGAAAAAACTAGGAAAACAGTGTAGCAAGTGACTGCTTCTACCAGGGTGATCAAAAAAGACCTCTCAAGGCAGTGGTAGTTGAGGTGAGACATTTCACCTTGGAAAGGACATAAACTAGGGTCGGATCTGTGTTCTAAAGCAAAGTATTCCAAAGATGAAAAATGACCAGAGCAAAAGTTCTGAGGTGGGTGGGCACTAGGTCAGATTGGAGGGCAGGAAGGAGACCATGGTGGTGGGAATTCAGATGACAAAGGAAGGCAACCTTATGTTTCTGCTTTTAAAAAGATTGCTGGGACTTCCCTGGCCGTCCAGTGTTTAAGACTCGGCACTTTCAAGACAAGGGTGTGGATTTGATCCCTTGTTGGGAAACTGAGATTCTGCCCGCCATGTAGCATGGTCAGGAAGTTAAAGAAAAAAGAAGAAAGAAGAAAGAAAAGATTGCTGTGTGCCACTTGCAATGTGCACTGGAAAATAGTATGATGGCTGAAGAGGCAATTGATCCAGGATGGAGATGCTGGTGGTTAGGCATAGAGTGAGACAGATGTGCAGAGATTCAAGGAATATTTAGGAAGTATCATACTGAAATGAACTCGATGTCAAGTGGTGGTGAGTAGACAGCAGGAAAAACTAGACTGGGAAGTTAGCTTGTTGCAGTAGCTCAAGTCTGAGACTGGAGCGGCTTAAAAAATTTTTTTTGGCCGTGCTGTGCAGCTTGTGGGATCTACAGTTCCCCAACCAGGGATCAAACCTGTGTCCCCTGCCTTGGAAACATGGGGTCTGAACCACTAGACTGCCAGGTAAGTTCCTGGAGTGGCTTAACTTAAT
Source organism: Bison bison bison (assembly GCF_000754665.1). Lineage (NCBI taxonomy): Eukaryota > Metazoa > Chordata > Mammalia > Artiodactyla > Bovidae > Bison > Bison bison. Next base: position 2,982,126 of record NW_011494876.1, read on the forward strand.
AGGGGTAATGGAGGTAGAGAGAAGTACACTGATTTAAGAGTCCCCCATAAGTCTACTTTTCTTTCCAACCCTCCTTGGGATATGGCTTGGCATCAAACCCATAGGATCACTCCCTGCTGCTGCTGCTAAGTCGCTTCAGTCATGTCCGACTCTGTGCGACCCCATAGACGGCAGCCCACCAGGCTCCCCCGTCCCTGGGATTCTCCAGGCAGGAACACTGGAGTGGGTTGTCATTTCCTTCTCCAATGCATGAAAGTGAAAAGTGAAAGTGAAGTCGCTTAGTCGTGTCCAACTCTTCGAGACCCCATGGACTGCAGCCCACCAGGCTCCTCCGCCCATGGGATTTTCCAGGCAAGAGAACTGGAGTGGGTTGCCATTGCCTTCTCCCAGGATCACTCCCTAGACATTGGTAAAAGTCCCTTTCAAAAGCCAGAGCAGGGCAAAGCCTGGTCGAAACACAATCTCCCTGTTCTTAACATTATCCTTCTATTCTATCCTTCTAACAGATCTGAGATCACATGATCCTATTTAGGTAACCATAACAACAGTTGCAAAAGAGAAGCTTGTGTGGTCAGGCAGGTAAATGTGAGAAGCTGCAGGGTGTAGCAAGGAGGGGAAGCACCTTTGGTAAAGTGTGGAATGCTGGACCAATCAAATGCTAATGAACTTCAAATTGTTAAGGCTCTTCCAGCATTTAAAAATGTGGTCTGCAAGTCCTATTTAGCTTGTGGGTCACCTATTTGCTAACTCCAAAGGTCTTTTTATGTAGACTCTCCATTCAGTCAGGCAGATCTTTCCTATCTGTGGTCCCAAAGCTGATTCCCATCCTCCTCCAAGTTTTTTCCCCCACTCCAAGTTTTAACTTAAATGTATTAACTTGCATTCTATTGCCTTTGGGCTAGTTATTGCATTGTTTTTGCATCTCATCTCTATCTGGTTTCGTACTAAACTTACCTATGAATGTGTAAATTCTCAAAAACTTGGTAAGCAGAGATTCCAGGTCTTACTTCAAATTTGGGTGTGATAAACACAGAGACTTTTGAGAGTCTCTTGGACAGTAAGGAGATCAAACCAGTCAATCCTAAAGCAAATCAGTCCTGAATATTCATTGGAAGGACTGATGCTGAAGCTGGAGCTCCAGTACTTTGGCCACCTGATGAGAGGGACTGACTCATTTGAAAAGACCCTGATGCTGGGAAAGATTGAAGATGGAGGAGAAGGGGACGACAGAGGATGAGATGGTTGGATGGTATCACTGACTCTATGGACATGAGTTTGAGCAAGCTCCGGGAGTTGGTGATGGACAGGGAGGCCTAGCATGCTGCAGTCCATGGGGTCCCAAGGTCGGACACGACTGAGTGAC
>NW_011494876.1:2983588-2987906 GCF_000754665.1 Bison bison bison
CTGAAAGGTTGGTTGCAATACAGAATCATATCAATGAAAATTTTATACTCTATTATATCAAAATCCATTGGACTATCTTGCACTCCTAAATGAATTTTTTTTTAACCCATGGATAAGTTTTGATGGTGAGTGGTTTGATCTTTATTTTTTAAGAGAAAACCAAATGAACATTTCTCCTTAGTGACAACAAAAAGAAAGGTCAATATAGGAAAACTGGTGTGGTGTAAAAGTACAAGGTGATAAAAGTGGCAGGGGGGAATGACAGAACAAATTCTCAGGAGAGTGAAAGACATCTGAACTACTCGTAGAGGAAAGGAAAGAAATCAAAGATTCAATTTGTTTTTAATTGGCACTTATGGAACATTGCCTAGGTGTTTAATAGAATTATTGTATTTAATCCACTTTTAATACTTTTAGGGATATAGGACGTATTATTCTCATCTCACAATCCTAAAGGAAATCAGTCCTGAATATTCATTGGAAGGACTGATGCTGAAGCTGAAACTCCAATACTTTAGCCACCTGATGCGAAGAACTAAGTCATTGGAAAAGATTCTGATGTTGGGAAAGATTGAGGGCAGGAGGAGAAGGGGATAACAGAGGATGAGATGGTTGAATGGCATCACTGACTCTATGGACATGAGTTTGAGCAAGCTCCGGGAGTTGGTGATGGACAGGGAAGTCTGGTGTGCTGCAGTCCATGGGGTCACAAGAGTCGGACACGACTGAGTGACTGAACTGAATTGAACTGAAACGCATAGAACAGGCAGGATGATGTACTTAGTGGTGCTGTGGTTTAGTCGCTAAGTCGTGTTCCACTTGCAACCCCATGGACTGTAGCCCAGCAGGCTCCTCTGTCCACAGGATTTCCCCCCAGCAAGAGTACTGGAGTGGGTTGCCACGCCCTCCTCTAGGGGATCATCATGCCCAGGGATTGAACCTGGGTCTCCTGCATTGCAGGTAGATTCTTTACTGACTGAGGTATGAGGGAAGCCTTTATCTTAGTGGAGTCATTTAAAAATGGAATCCCTTTGAAAATGAATGCTCTAATAAGGTGAAGAGTCCTCACTCACTCAACTCACCCAAGACTGACCAGGGCTTAGGAGGTCTTTCATGTAGAGAAATATGAATTGGGGACATTTTCCTTTTTGCTTGAGCACATCTCCTTACTGGAGCTTTTGCCCACTTGAGAGAAGAAGGTAACATTTTACAGGTCACTTAGCAAGTACTGTTCCACAAGGAAGTGTATACTGGGCACCTAGAGACAGAATGCTTCACCCAAGGACTCCTTACCTAGAGGCTGCCACTTTCTAGCGGTCTGGGAAGGCTGGGGCTGGGGCATAGTGTCTCTGAAGTGGTAAGAGGCTTTTCAAGGAAGGATGTCTTTTTTTTCAGGTGCTTTTTGTATTGATTTCTGCCCCAGGTAAGTATCTGTAACTGTAGACTCATCGTGTACCTCTGAGGATAAGCATTTGGTTTGCTTTGACGGTCTTTAATAACTTGAACTCTTGCGAAGTTGTCAAGTACTCTAGGCTGTGCCCCATTAGAAAGTCGGTTTCAGTTCAAATGTCCTCTCAGATGCAGCTGAGATCAGTGTAGACTGGTACAAGTCCTTTGGAGGGCAGTTTGACAACATCTACCAGCATGTGATGTCTGTATTGTCTCAGAGCCAGTGTGTTACTTCTGGGAATTTATTCTACAGAAATACTCATAGAATGATGGAAAGATATATGTAGGTTTATTTGTAAGAGCAAAAACTAGAGGCAGCCTATATGGCCATCAATAGGAGAGTAAACACTGTGTCTGTAGACACAGACATAATATGGCCATTGGAGCCATGAAAAGGAGGAGGCAGATCTGTTCTGATGAGCAAATAAAAAGATAATTCAGTGTACTATGGAGTGGAGACAGGATGTCCTAAAACTGTGACTACAAGAAGATTCTTTAAAAAAAAAAAAAACTATATTCACATGCAAGCTGGCATAGGATATACTGGAAGAATATACACCAAAGAGTTAACAGTATGTGTTTTTGGAGATTGGGACTGAAAATGGTGATAGAGCAGCAGACATGAGGAGGAATAACTAGAAGGTTTAAAGATGCTCATTTTATATACTTTATATTGTTTTATTTTTTTTTAAAGTGAGCATGTATTACATTAAACTAAGAAATCAAACTCAAGAATTTAAAATTTAATTATCCAAATTTTAAATCATTTTCTTCATACATTTATTCACTTATTCATTCAGCAAATATTTCTTAAGTGCCTACCATGGCCAGACACTGTTCTTCTTCCTGGTGACATAGCAGGGATCTAACAGATGAAAATCCCCAAATTCATGCAGCCTGTATTTGACGTGGCGGGAGAGGAAGCTGAAAGTAAATGTATAATATGACAAAAAATAAGGAAATAATATATATAAAATTTAAAACTTTTCACCTGCAGGGGTAGGACATAATGCTATTTTTGTGCAAGGCTGGCCTGGGAAGACCTCTCTGATACGAGGACATTATATCAGGGTCCTAAAAGGAAATGAGTCCACAGGAGCTGTGTTGATCCAGGGAAGATGCATTTGGACAGGGAGTGCAGTCAAGGCAAAGACCCCGAGGCAGGACCTGCTTGACGTGTTTAGGGAACAGAAAGGTTTACGTGGATCAAGCAGAGGGAGTAAGGGCAAGAGCGGAGGAATATGAAGCCAGATAAATGGAGGAAGACTCACCATCCTGTGGGGCTTGGAGGCCAGCATATGAACTTGGCTTTCACTCTGTGTGAGATGAAAAGCTGTCGTAGGATTTTGAGAAAAAGCATGGTGTTACCTGACTTCAGTTTTAGCATGTTGTCACCTCCACTTCGAGTTGCTCAATCCTGTAAAAGGTACATGTTGCTATTTTCTAACATAACCCAGAGAACCCCTGAATTAGCATGACTGCTGTAACAAATTATCACAAACTTGGAAGTGCCTTAAGACAGCATAGATATATGACTTTACAGTTCTCCAGTTAGAAGTCTGGCATGGGTCTCACTGGGCTAAAATTAAAGTATTGGCAGGACTGGATTTTCCTCTGGACTCTCAAGGGCTGTACTCATTTCCTTACCTCTTCTAGTTTCTAGAGGCCACCCCCTTCCTCCGCTGGTCACCCCCTTCCTCCACGTTAAAGCCAGCAACTTACGTCTTTCTGACCTTTCGTCCTATCTCCTGATTCTCTTTTTCTGTCTCCCTCTGCTACTTTCAAGGATCCTTTTGCCTACATGGATCTGAGCCAGATAACCCAGGTCCATCTCTCTATTTCAAGATCCCTAACTTAATCTTGTTGGCAATGTAACCACTTTTGCTATGTAACGTAACATATTCAAAGGTTCTGGGGATCAGGAAATGGGTATCCGTGGGGTGGGGTCATTATTCTATCCCAGACCCCAAGCATTGTATTTTGCTAAGCAACCACAGTCCCCACCCCAGGATACACATACATCCCTTGTGGAGTGCAAATTTCAGCTATAGAGAAAAAATTGAGTAAGACTTTGACATGCTGTTCCAGAGGGAAATCAATGAACAGAAATTAAAATTTTCCATCGACGAATTTCAGGGTTCAGAAACTTTCAGATAATTTCTTAGACGGGAGGCCTATATTGTGGCCTGAAGGACACCTTTGAAAGCAGAAGAGAATTTGTCAATATAGGAAAGAGGATAGTGGAGTATCAATGACTGGAGGGAAGCCTGCAAACATATTTAGAAACAGGTTCATGAAATAACTGAGTCAAGAAAGTCTCCTTGGATGGAGATTAAAAGAAAAAAGAAAGCAAAAGAAAGAAACACTAATTCTCCAGCACTTTGGCGCTAGAGGGCACCATCAGACAAGGTGCAGGGGCTGACGGAAGGAATTAGGCTTGCGTGCACTGAAATGGTGAGAAGCAACCAAGAAACGGGCAGGGCACTGAAACCGCCTCCTTCCTCCTCCTGGAAACAGCAAACCTTCTATCTGGCTGAGAGAGCCCGGGGTGATAGTGAAGAACCGTTAAAAGGCCCTGTTCATCACTGTGTAGGGGCATATATATATACACATACATATTATCTTACTGTGAATGGCCACTGGAATGTCCTTTAAGGTTTATTGCTCATTGCAAAAGATGACACTACAACAGTACCTGGCCTGCCTCCTTAGCACTTAATAATTGTGCTAAGCACTTAATAATTAATGACCAAGTAAACTGCAATAGAATTTTAATTTGAGAGTGGAGAAGCAACAGGACCTGAATTCAGGGCACTGTCTTTGCAAAGTGTTTGAGTCTCTCCTTAGTCTGCATGCGTGCGTGCTCAGT
>NW_011494876.1:2988006-3018162 GCF_000754665.1 Bison bison bison
ACTCTGTGTGACCCTATTAACTGTAGCCCACAGGCTCCTTTGTCTATGGGATTCTCCAGGCAAGAATACTGGAGTGGGTTGCCATGCCCTCCTCCAGGGGCTATCCTTAGTCTACCTTAGCTAAAATCTTCACCATTAAGAAGAGACTCAGCTGAAATTCAAGGGCAGCAGAAAACACACAGGACGGAGGAAAAGAAGGAAAGATAGGAAAACAGAGCTGAAGTAGGTCGGCCCAGTAGGGCATATAATGACGTTTGTCTCTGAATGTATTGTGATTTCGAGCACTGAGTAATTTCCTGGCACTGAGGGGTTAGATAGAAGTCATGTGAAACAATGTCATTTAGGAAACTATTTTTGTTCACATTTCATGCATCATGTCTAATAAAACATTATGAATCAATGTGAAAGAAATCCTACATCTCTCATGAGTGAATGGCAAATCTTTGTCAATAATCTAACTTACTTATCTCTCTTTTTTTATCTTGTCCTTGTTTTTTATTGTTTTAAATTTATTTATTTATTATTGAAGGATACTTGCTTTACAGAATAAATCACTTATCTCTTAAATACAGTGATCTGCTCCCTGACTTGGTTTAGCCAAAGAAGCTTCTTATCAAACAGCTTGGTTTCCAGCTTCAGAGAAGCTGCTGGTTTCCACCTTCAGAGAAGATGAGTTCCTTGCCCAGGGTCACACGCCCAGTTAAGAGGCAGACCTGGGATGTGAGTCAAGGTCTGTCTGCTTGGTTTAAAAGTCCACTCCTGATGTGGTCCCTTCTCCTTTCTCCCTAGAACTAGAGCTTTTTGGTGAGGGCTTTCTCAAAATTTGAAATTTGAGGACATTTGTCTTTCCCAATTTCTACCCCAAAGAACTTTACTCTGAATCATGAACTCATCTCTATCATTTAAAAATATGTGATTTGGTTCCATCAAAATTTCAGGTTCCAATCTTTATACTCCTATTAGCTGTGTACTTTTAGGCCAGTTGGTCTCTCTGTGCCTTAGTTTTCTTATGTGCACAGGGACATGATGATAATCCTACCCCTTGTTCTAGCGCTGTTGTGAGGATTAAACAAAAAAATCATATGGGACTTCCCTGTGGTCCAGTGCATGAGACTTTGCCTTCCAATGCTGGGGGTGCAGTTTCAATCCCTGGTCGGACAGCTGAGATTCTGCATGCCTGGCAGCCAAAAATGCAGAACATACACAACAGAAGCAATATTGTAACAAACTCAAGAAAGACTTACAAAATTTCTATGAAGGAGTGTCCTATAAATGGTCATTAATATTATTTAGTATTCATTCAGCAAATACTCTCAGGTATTCTTATTTAGTGTCCTGAATAGATACATTTCTTGTACTTTTCTGCAAACTTTAAGTGCAAGGGGAGTCACACGAGTGACAGGAAATTGGAACATAATGTGTCTAGTGTGATGGGGTGGCATGGAAACACTGAGAATAAGCATCTAATCCAGCCTGGGTAGGTCAGGGCAGGCTTTCTGAAGGAAGTAATATTTAAGGGGCAACCAAAGGATGGGTAGAATTTGAGGGAATCAAAAAATGTTTCAGAAACAATTTATGTAATTGTCCAGAGATGGTCAAGAGAAATGGAAAGCAGGTCAGATAACTGGAACAGAGAATGTAAGGAGAGTTGTTCAAATGTAATATGAGATCTGGTGACTCAGATGGTAAAGAAATTGCGAGGAATGCAGGAGACCTGGGTTTGATCCCTCGGTTGGCAAGATCCCCTGGAGAAGGGAATGGCTATCCATTCCAGTATTCTTGCCTGGGAAATCCCATGGACAGAGAAGCCTGGCAGGCTACAGTCCTTGGGGTTGCAAAGAGTCAGGCACAATGAAAGTGCCCGACTTAACACTTTCACTTTTCAATACAAGAACTGTGCAAGCACAGCATCCTCACAGAACCCTCTGTGTTGTGTCCTCATGCTCTTTGCTTACAGAAAACGACCATTGCAATAATCTTTACATTTTTATGTATGTTATAAAAAATGATTATATCATATGGTCTTAGTTTGGATTTTCCTGGAAGCAGTACCCAACAGAAGGGTTCCAGTGCAAGCAGATTTACTTGGGAGATGATTCCAGAAAAACATCAATAAGGGGATATGGAAATGAGGAGTGGAGCCAGCCAGTAAAAGGCATGTGATCAAGCATGTGAGCACTGAGGGCGACTGGAGCTCAACCCCCCTGGGACTCAGGTCTCCAACGGAGAGGTACAGTTTGAGTTACTGAGGATGGGGAGGTCGAGCTGTTTAACCACCAGGTCCCTGCTGGCCGTCGGTGGAGGGCTGCTTCCAGGAGCATGAACTCTCTGGCCCTCTGTGTCACCCTGAATTTGGGCCACGCTGACAACCTGGCAGAACTAGAAATGTTCTCAGTAAGTAGCCCTGTGCGTGGAGAAGTGGGTATGGACCGAACGGAGGCAGGGCCCTTAGCATCTGTGAACATTTCTAAACAAGTTTGGAAGCAAAAAGAAAGAAACACAAATAGCAACCCTGCCTAGTAGATGATTCTCCACAACCCCTCTCCTTGTTGTACATCTTGTGAGTGAAGGTAATGGCTGCCTGTATCTGCACTATGTTTTCAATGATGTTTATTTATTTTTAAGTTTTTTTGCAGCAATAAGTTGGACATGTTTATTCATTAAACTATCACTTAATTTAAAAAGTGCATAGAAAATAAACATGTTCAAAAATTCCTTTTTTAAAAACAACCATGTACGTTTTTACATTTACATTCAGTCTCTCATGGACAGCTTTCAGCATTATTCTTTTAAATATTAAAGTATTTTCCTTCATCCCTGTCACAGGGAGTTAACACCAATGGACTTCAGATATATTCCCCCCTTTTTTTCTTCTTTTTCTCTAAGCAGAAGTTTGGAAGAACACAGGGGGTAAAAATAACAATAACAACAACAAAAAAGATCTGTTATACGTGGCAAAGTTGTCAATAAAGGCCTTATTTCTAGAAAAGAAGCTTGTCCTCTGTTGCACTTTGGAACAGTCATTCAGCTACCTGTATTTACTAAGGAGACTGTTAAAAGTTCAAGAAAAGAAACACCACAAGTCTGTTTTCCTGGTTGAAAGACAGAACTAGAGTACCTTGGAACAAGATACCAGGAAAGCACGGAACACAATTTTCTCCTAAATGCAGGTGGCAACCCCAACATTCGTAACCAAAAATAGAGCACAGGCAGTGACGGCAACATTCACAGGCACAAAAAATCCAGGGGACATCATTTCTTCATTTCTCTCTGATCCCAGGAATGCACTGTTTCACCATTCCGCAAGGATGTTTAAACAGTGATACAGACAGTGTCTCTCTGTGGAGCAGAGAATGTTTGTTTATCATGGACTAAAATAAAGCTTTTTTCTCCCTCTAGGGCAATGATTGGCAGGCTTATGCCTCATTTTAAAGATTAGGGTTCCCTGAGCACGGGGTTTCTCAACTGTGTCATAAGCCTCGTGCACACTCATGTCCACCTGGATCCCTCTTTGCTGCCCCTGGGGCTTCAGGAGCAAAGGAGATTGATGCGAACATTAAGTGCATGCTGCTTGTTGTACCATCAATAGCCAAGTCCTATGTCTTTGTATTAGTCAGCTCAGGCTGCCACCTCAAAGTACCAAAGAGTGGGTGGCTTCAATGACAGACATTGATTTTCTTACAGTTCTGGCAGCTGCAAATCTGAGATCAGGGTGTCAGCATGGTCAGGTTCTAGGGAAGGCTGTCTTCCTGGCCTCATGTGTCAGAGAGAGAGAGAGAGATCTCTTCCTCTTCTGATAAGCCCATGGTCTTATTGGATATGGGCTCCCACCCTCATGACCTCACTAACCTTAATTATATCCTAAAGATCCTGTATCCAGATGTAGTCACATTGGAGTTACAACATACAAATTTTGGGAGCACACAATTCAGTCCATTGCATTATGCCCTAATTCAAGATCCTTAATTCAAATGTTCATCTCACTCAGACACATCCGGATTAATGTTTGGTCAAATGTTGGGCACATTATAGCCCAGTCAAGTTGACACATTACATTAACCATCACAGTCCCTGATGTAGGAGTCTTGAGTCCTCTGCCAGCATTTGTGAAACTATGGCAGATTTAACTTGCCATATGGGAACCTAGGGTTAAGTTCTCAGATTCTTCATGGCTCTTAATGATCCTACCATGTCTACCTAACTGATATGCTACCTAACCAATATGCTACTGGGGAACAGCAGAGGGCAATTACTAATAGCTCCATAAAGAATGAAGTGGCTGGGCCAAAGTGGAAATGATGCTAAGTTGCAGATGTGTCTGGTGATGAAAGTAAAGTCTGATGGATGCTATAAAGAGCAATATTGCATAGGAACTTGGAATGTTAGGTCCATGAATCAAGGAGGAGATGGCAAGAGTGAACATTGACACTGTAGGGATCAGTGAACTAAAATGAATGAGAATGGGTGAATTTAATTCGGATGACCATGAGATCTACTACGTGGGCAAGAATCCCTAAGAAGAAACGGAGTAGCCCTCACAGTCAACAAGAGTCCAAAATGCATTACTTGGGTGCAGTCTCAAAAATGACACAATGATCTCTGTTCATTTCCAAGGCAAACCATTCAACATCACCGTAATCCATGTCTATGCTCCAACCACTAATGCCAACGAAGCTGAAGTTAACTGGTTCTCTGAAGACCTACAAGACCTTCTAGAACTAACACCAAAAAAAAGATATATCCTTTTCAACATAGGAGATTGGAATGAAAAGCTGATTTTAGGACTTTTCATTAAAAAGGGAGCTGTACGTATTTATTTTTTTTCCTTTGTGGTTTTAAAATATGAAAGAAGTTGGGAAGCATTGCAGAAATCCTTATAAGAAAAAGTTCAATTTTGTGTTTTCTCTAAGGTGTTCTAGCCTTTCCAAATTTTGTCATCAAAAATGCCAGCCCTCTTCCCGAAAATGCTTCTGAACACACATGGGTTGCCATGATCACTGTCTGTCTCACCCCACACTTCTCTGATTGGAGATCCAGTCAACATCAACACGTTTGTGCTGTCTTGCAGACTTACATATCAGTGGGAAGTAAGTACACAGGCAAACTCTCATCACTTGGTACCCCAAGCATTCTAAAAGGAAACCATCACCATTTCCGTTCTTACCTTCCACTGTATCTTATTAACCTCGCACCTACTCTCTGCGATTCCATTATGTGTCAGATGCTCTAAAAATCCTTGTGGACATCAAGATGCACTTAACTCACAGTTAGCTATCGAGGACCTCCTGAGACACAGGGCAAGGTAGTGGGGCTCTCATGGAATATGGTCCTTGCCTTCATGGTGTTTACTGGTTTGTAGAGAGATACTGTTTAAGTCAATACTCACACACGTGTAACATGGCGAGTATAATAGGAGTCATGGAGGACAGGCCCACAGGTCTGTGAGAGCACTTAAGTGGGACATTTGACTGAGTCAGGCTTCCCTGAGGCAGCATGAGAAACAATCTTCTAAATAGAGAGAGAGAGAGAGAGGACTCCAGGTAGAGAGAACAATGCGTGCAAAGGCTCTGTGGAAAGAAAAAATACAGTGAAGAGAAGGGCCTGGGAGGTGGCTCAAGTGGCAGGAGCTGAATGGGGGAGTGGAGAGAGAGAGTAGATTATAAAGGAGGTGGGGGTAGGGGGCTAGATCCTGCAGGGTTTGTGAGCTGTCTTATCAAGTCTTACTTACCATCCAGTATAATAAAGCCAATATCCCCCTCTGGGGCAAAGTTCAAGCAGACTTACAAGATTTTAAGAAAAGCTCAAGATTCCTCAAATATGATGCAAACCCACTGCACACACAACATTCACCTGCCCCTCCACCCCCACCCCGCATTGCTCCCATGGGACTTGAGAGCCCATAGGAAAGCATGAAGCACATGCTGTTTGCTGGGCTGGGGGTAATAAACACCTAAATAGCAATGTATGATTTCTACCAAACAGCCTTATGTTGGGGAAATCTGCATTGGCTCCAGGCTTTAAGAGATTCTGAAACCAAAAGAGAGAGTGCTGGGCTAAGTCACTTCAGTCATGTCCAACTCTGTGTGACCCTATGGACTATAGCCCGCCAGGCTTCTCTGTCCATGGGATTCTCTAGGCAAGAATACTGGAGTGGGTTATCATGCCCTTCTCCAAGGGCTCTTCCAGACCCAGGGACTGAACCTACAACTCTATGTCTTCTGCATTGGCAAGCAGGTTCTCTACCACCAGAGCCAGAAAACCAGTAGGGGGAAGACATGGCTAGATGGGCAGCTGTGGTGAACCAGGAAAGGCAGGATGAGATAGGGTAAGACTGCAGACTGTGGAGCCAAACTGCATGTGTTCAAATCCTGGTTTTGTACCACTCTGAGCAAATGAATTAACTTGTCTGTTCTGATTTTTGTCATCTGTAAAATATGGATAAGAACAACAGCTGCCTCATGGGCAGTATTAAATCCATTAAGTGTTAAGTGCTTGAACAGTGCCTGGTAGTCAGTCAGTTCTGTATCAGTATTAGTTATGCTTTTATAATGGTGATCCAGGCTAGATAGAGGTTGACACAAAGAGCTACTGACATAGAAATCCAAACTGAGAAAGCAAGGAGGAGGCTCTGTTAAGGTGTTAACATTCCTCCCAAAGAACCCAAGGAAAAGGGCACTGCATCAGAGGAACCATAGCTGTTCTCCACATAGGTTTTGTGATCTGAGAATGCTAGGTTTGCATTGCAGTACCTCCAGTTAATAGCAATATGACCTTGGGGAAGTTACTTGACTTTTCTGCACTTTTTCTATTCTGTACAAAGAGACTAATAATAATAACACCACCTCACTCAGGAGTTGGTAAGAAGATCGTACGAGATAATAAATGCAAAATGTTGTTTAGTGCTTGACCATAAGGAGCAATTTACACACTGGACGTGTTACTAAAATAAATATACTTCAACATTCAGCAACAGTGTGATTAAATTACAGAGAATAAAAAGCTATAAGAAAGGTGGTCATTTATCATAATTATGTCATAGACCAGCTCTAGATAGCTTTAGAAACATTTCAATCATGAAACAGTTTCATAGCATGAAAGTAAATCTACAGAGAAAGACACAACTAAATGAGTTAATATCTATCTTGACAGTATCACTGTATAAGAAGGCATATACTGTTCTTTACAGGTTAAGCAAATCATTATCCTTTGTTGAACTTCCTTTCTTACAGAATATATACTTGTTTGGTTTGCAAAAGACTGAGCTTGGGAGGGGTAACTGGGCAGGCAGTCAAACCAAAAGAGAGGGGAAAAAAATCCAGTGCCAAACTAATCTCCTGAAGAAACAATAGCAAAGCTTGAAGTGATCCGATTATATAGATACATCAATGAAGTGAGACAAGGTGTTCTCCAGTTATGTAATCTTCAAATTGCTACCTGTCATTGAGTAATCTAAGTGGGGTCACATAGGCAGGATGGCAAAAGGAATTCAAGTTAGCCTTTGTGTGTGCACTTTCTGTTCTCTGGACAGGAGTAATCAACCAGAGGAACACTTAAAAATTTTCCTGTCTTCTTCCATTGTGAAGTGTAAAGAATACCATTTGCATTTTTAAAAATTCAGCGAGTATTTGTTAAAGAGCCTAACACTGTGGAAGGAGCTAAGGAGTAAGAAGGACACAGTTGATGCCTCCATAGGGCTTCCAAGGCAAAGTGTACCACCCTATGAGGGCCAGCCTGAGCCGAGGGCTATGTTTCTTGGTTAAGAGAGTCCTTGAGAACAAGACTGTGCTTAACTGCAGCTTGAAAATACTATGCATCTTCAAATCAGGATAAAGTATTAACTTACCAGGAAGCATCTGAGTGTGAGGAAAAGAAAACAGGTTTTAGAGTCAGGAAGACTTTATAGCTTTACATCTTAGCTCTTCCTAGCCATGTTCCCTTGGTCATCTAACTTCAGAGCCTCAGTTTCCTCTTTGGTAGAATAAGGATGTTAATAGCATTTGCTCCACAGAGTAACTGTGAGAACTGACAAGATAAAGTGTCCAGCCTGTGATAAGTGTTCAGCAGAGGAGTGGTGTCAAATAAGAATATATTACTGACGTCTCATGGTAGTCAGTAGCAGCAGCATGGTAGTGGGAGGAAAACATTCAGGTATTACTGCCAGAGGCGGAGTTGGTCAGTACAAGAGCTCCGGGGTACATTGGCAAGGGTCAGGTCCAAGTCCTGCCTCTTTCAGTAGCATGACTTTCCGAGCTGTATATTATATAGTCCAAACTTCAGTTGCCTCGTCTGTGAAATGGGGATAATGATATTATCTTCCTCCTGAGTTTGTTTTGATGTTTAAATTATGTAAGAAGCTAAGAGCATTAAAAGTGCTCAATAAATGTTAGCCCTTGTTAGCATGAGGCTGCCAGGATAGTATGATGATCCTTTCTTCTGAGGGTTGGTTATTCGCTTACTGGGAAGGCAGACCCACTGGAAGCATAACATTGTGGTTAAAGAGTACGGACTTTGGTGCAAAAAACCTGAGTTCACATCTTGCCTCTGTTCTTTGCTTGGTGACCTCTCTAAGCCTCAGTTACTTCATCTGTCCACTGGGTATACTAATAGTACCAATAACACTTTTTCTTCAGAGTTAAATGATTCAAATTAAATATTTGCAGCTGGTACAGAGTAAGTGCTCAGTACACTAAGCTATTAGTATTGCCTTAGAACCCATCATCATTACGGGTAAGGGGTTCATGGTTTAACACAGAATGTCCAAAGACACGTGGCCAACCTTTCCAGTGAGTTTTGCTACCCAAAAAAACCCCTTTTCCCCCTGTAACTTTACCAACAAGAAAAGCTTTTGAAACAAGAATTACCCAACCAACTCACACCATGCCAGACGTGGAAAGGACATGAACAACAGAACATACAAGGCTTTTATATGAGGGTGAAGGAACACAAGTTAGAGACCTAAAGGGTCGTGGTTGAAGTCTTGGGGCCATTTCTTACTGAACATGGATTTGAATCCAATTTTCTTGTTTTTCAACTTTAGGGGATCCCTAAAGAGAGCAGTTCAAAAACCAGCATGAAACAACCATGGAAAATACAATAGGAGGCTCGGGGTGACTGAATGGGGGATGAAAAAAGACTCTTATGCTCATTTTTCTTCCATTTTGAGGTGCTAGGCAGTTTGGGCTAATGGTTAAGAACAGGAATATGAGTGTGAAATCAGATGGGGTCTGTATTTCTCTCTGTGAAAATGTGGCCAATCTGTTTAACCTCTACAAGCCTCAGTTTCTGCATGTGTAGGATGCACCCAATAATAGCACCCATAGCAAGGACAGAATGAGCTATTCGTAAAGTGCTTACCATATTAAAAAGCAGAGACATTACTTTGCTGACAAAGGTCTGTCTAGTCAAAGCATTGGTTTTTCCAGTAGTCATGTATGGTTGTGAGAGTTGGACTGTAGAGAAAGCTGAGCCCCCGAAGAATTGTTACTTTTAAACTGTGGTGTTGGAGAAGACTCTTAATAGTCCCTTGGACTGCAAGGAGATCCAATCAATCCATCCTAAAGGAAATCAGTCCTGAATATTCACTGGAAGGACTGATGTTGAAACTGAAACTCCAGTACTTTGGCTACCTGATATGAAGAATTGACTCATGGAAAACACCCTGATGCTGGGAAAGATTGAAGGCGGAAGGAGAAGGGGATGACAGAGGAGGAGATGGTTGGATGGCATCACCGACTTGATGGACATGAGTTTGAGCAAGCTCCAGGAGTTGGTGATGGACAGGGAAGCCAGCTGTGCTGCAGTCCATGGGTTCACAAAGAGTTGGATACGACTGAGCAACTTAACTAAACTGTAGGATAAACTATGACAAATTAGAGAAGGGATATGATCAACTTTGATGTTTGAAAGAATAACGTGGGAAAGCAGGCTGGATGAAGGGGAAATCATTTAATACTACATATGTGAATTGTCTGTTCATGTAGGTTTTTTAAGAAATCAGATCACCTTGCTTCCACTTTTTAAGTATGAGATTTTTTTCTGTCTTTTTTAAAAATGCTGATTCATATTGTGGATTATCAATATAAAACATGCTGTGTACATCCTTAGGATGCCAGTCATTCACTCCATTATTCTGCATTTTAAAAAATATTATTCACTGCTGGAGTACCCAAGCTTGACTTTGAGATGGTGGCTCTGTACTCCCTGGTAATCTACGCCAAAGATAACAGACAGGCAACAGCATCACAAACCATTTTAATCCAGATTCAAGATGTGAATGAACCACCCATCTTCATGGGATCCCTTGCTCAGGGAGACCAAGGTACAGAGCTCTTCTTTTGGGAAAGGAAGGACCCTGTGGACACATGTATGTTGATGCCATGCCCTCTCATAGCATCATGGCTCTAAGAGTGATAGTGAGAATTATGATAACAAAAATAATGATACATGGCTGCAGGAAAGGATAGGCATTAATAATCAGATACTAGTAATGTAATTAACTGTGTAATCTTGAGTTAGTTTCTCTTTCTAATCCTCAGTAAAATGGAAATACTAATTACCAATGATTTGGAGTGCTTAGCAATTAAAAGCACTCAGGAAATGTTCAATATCACTGTTGTCTAAATGTATCAACTCTACACCTGATACATGACAGACAGATAAATGGTGTCTACCATTATGATGATAATGATGAATGGGAATCACCCTATACAAACATCTGTACACAGTAAGCATAATGCATTCAGTTTTGTCTAAGATCTAGGATTGAATGAGAAGTTTCTGGCCTTATAATGGTGACACTCATTCAAGCACATCTATTTTACATTTTTTTGGCAGTTACTGAGATTTATATCCTAGAAGACACTGCCCCTGACACAGTCATTTACAGAGCGGTGGCTAAGGATCCAGAGGATGCTGTTTTGGAGGTAATTTATGGTTAGGGCAGAGACTGTCAGTACCTAGTAGTTTTATGTGCAACTACATTCACAAATAAAGCCATGGAGATAATCAGGTCAATTATATCCACAATTCAGGTTCTGGATATACCTATTGCGTCAATTATAAGGACACTGCAGGTGAAGATGATTCAAAACTGGGTTGTCTGGGCAATTACTTCCTTTCTGGGACACTCCACTCTGTGCATGCAGGTCCAGCCTAATCTTTACGTAACTTTTGAAAAAAGATGCCAAGCATTTTAGTTCATTCTTGGGGATTTTGGCTACACATACTGTTGACAAACACGACAACTTCCTGGCAGAATTGATTTCAAATGCTGTTTGAAAATGCTAAGCCTGGTCCTCAGGGTTGATAACAGCCCTAAGAATGCATTTATGTAGAATAGGTATTCTCTAGAATATGTCTAGAGAGTGTGGGAGGGAGAGGAAACTGTGGATTTAGACCCTAGAGGCTTGGATTTAAGTCCCAGCTTTATTGCTGTAAGTCCTTTACCATGCTTGCTTCTATGTTTCAGCTGTAAAGTTGGGAAAAGGACATCTGCTTTGTTTTCTCTCATACTGCTTTCTCTCATATTGTAATGGACTTAAAAAGCAGTTTTTATATTGTGAAATATCTTGCAAATGACAGGATTTACATTTCAGTATGAATTTTTGATGCCATATAGACTGGTTATGGCAATCCACTGCAGTATTCTTGCCTGGAAAATCCCATGGACAGAGGAGCCTAGTGGGCTACAATCCATGGGGGTCACAAAGAGTCAGACAGGACTGAAGTGACTAAACCACCACCACCACCAGACTGGTTATGACATTATTCAGCTTTATCGTTTTTAGCTAATGGATCGACAGACAAGAATATCACGGCGTTGAACTTTCCTAGTGGTCTAGTGGTTGCAGGAGGCACGTGATTCCTGGTTGGGGACTAAAATCCTGCATGCCTTGGTGCACCGAGGGGAGGAAAAAAAGAATATCATGGCCTTTAATTTTGAATGTTGTATTAGTTCTCCAAACTGGTGAAAAATTAGAGAATTGTCCATACTGATGCTGTACTTTCAACATTTACAATGTACTAGTGATATTACTATAGCGATTCCCTGGTGGCTCAGACGGTAAAGCGTCTGCCTGCAATGCGGGAGACCTGGGTTCAATCCTTGGGTTGGGAAGATCCCCTGGAGAAGGAAATGGCAACCCACTCCAGTAGTCTTGCCTAGAAAATTTCATGGATGGAGGAGCCTGGTGGGCTACAGTCCATGGGGTCACGAAGAGTCAGACACGACTGAGTGACTTTACGACTTCATGAGTGATACTATGGGGTCTTTATCCAAGGTGACTTGACTTTCATAAAATTGTCTTTAAACAATGGATGGCCACTAGTATCTGAGGGCTTATCCGTGTGGTTTTTTAAGGTACTGAACACACACAAGTAATTACATGAATGAACACTGCTATTGTCAAGCACCCCCACACACGTTGTCTTCTCTTCCTCCCCAGAGCACAATACCACATCCAGGATGGGACTGGAAAGGTCACAGCTTCCTGTACAACATGCAATCAAGCCACCTAATCATGCATACTGCTCCAAATCAACATGTTCAAGATTATAGTATTGAATCCAGCACTGAGCTACTCCAACCACATGGGTATCAGATATCATATCACAATTGCTTCCTTGCTGTTCTCTATGACAGCTCACCCACCATGTTGACATTTTTAGGGTGGAAAACACATCACAGTTCCAATAGGGTTTAGCTGTGACTTTAATGTGCAACCACAATGACTTACTAGCCAATTAATGCAAGTAATTCATGTCAAAGGAAAGACTCCCAAAGGCTTGCTCATAGAGATTAAATGTTTCTGGTCCTGGCCCTATACTTTTCTCAGAAGAGAACTGGTTTCCTGGGCCATATTTGGAAGTCTCATGAAATGTTCTTTGTGAATTTTACCAAACATGGAATGACATTTCAGTATTGATACCGGCTGTGGAAACTTACATTTAGATCCACTCCTACACACATCCTTCTAACACAGGAGATCAGACCAGATGTGTTATTCAAGTATTCATGATTGGGCAACAACTTTCTTTTGTATTTGACTTCACGTTGATGCAGAGAAAAACTGGTTGCCATCTGGGAAAGAGCTCACCACTGCTTTGGAGTCTGATGTAGGATGATGATAATGAAGACATGGATAACTGTTAAGGGACTTCCCTGGTGGTCCAGTGGCTAAGAATCCACCTGCCAATGCAGGGTATATGGGTTCAGTTCCTAGTCCAGGAAAACCCCACATGCCATGGAGCAACTAAATGTGTGCCCCAACTGCTGAGCAACTGGAGAGTAGCCCCGGCTCGCGACAACTAGAGCAAGCCTGTGGACAGCAATGAAAATCAACATAGCCAAAAATAAAAGAAGTAAATGCATTTTAAAAATTATGCTTAGAAAAACAACTGTTTTTACTGGATGATAGGCACACACCTATCATTGAATCCCTATATTAATCACTGAAGTAGAAGCTATTGCCTACAATGATATTAAGTAATGGATCAATAAACTAATGTATTATGCCTTTAATTTACAGATGAAGCCCATTAGGGTAATAGGATTAAGCAATTTGCCTGAAGAACAATTAGTGTACTTGAAATTCAAACTCATGTTCCTTTTGCTCTAAAGCCAGGGTGTTTCTTCTCATACAACCAAAACCTGACCAAAGTGTATTCCATAAAATACAAGTCCCACCAGATGCTCCAAGAGAAACATAAAAAATTCTATGATTAAATGATTTGGGGAAATGATGTTTGCTTATCTCTTCTGAATTCACAACACCCAGCATATTAAATTCCCTTAGGAGTTCTCTAATAGAGAGATGTTTGTTTAATCAGATTTGTTATAATTGTTTGTTCATAGCACTTTTTATATGAAATGTAACACCTGTTAACATTTCATGTAATGCATAACTAGTATGCCACAGGGTAGAAAGATTATACTAGCTCCTGCTGGTATATTGATAAAACTGGACATATATCTCTGGCGTTGTTACAATGATGAAAGATTAAATTTCAGATGAAGTCCTGGCCCATAATAAATAATATACCAAAAATTGATTTTATCCTTAAATAGCCCACTAATTTCCAGGACTAAGATTTTTCATGCTTGACCACGAATGTTACTGTACATGTTCAAAGATCCTGGAAACTCTGGTTCATGTGTTATTCTTAGAGAAAGAAAAAGTTAAATTTCTTACCCTGAACAAGCTGAAAATCAAAGACTTTACTTACCATGAGGACAAACCAGTCCTCCAAAATCCGGACAGATAGAGAGTCACAGCCAAGTTCTGCTTACTTGGAGCAGAAACTGCTAGAAGTCTAAGCAGGTATAAAGACGTACCATGGTAATTTTGATGAACTGCTGGAGGTTGAATGTGAAGTACTTTGAGACAAAGTGCTGGGTGCCACAGTCTTAGGGGAATCCCATATTTTCATAGCTTTTACCACCAGGAACTCACAAGTTTTCACAGTGAAGATTCCAAAAAGATTGCCCTGTGTCTTGGGGAGAATGAGAGAAAGAAGAGAATCTTTGTGAAACAAACCCAGAACTTTCTCCTAACAAAGCCTATGCTCTTGGGGAAAAGACTTTTTCTGAACCTTACCTCATCTGGGATACAAACACCCACACACATGCTCCTATGTAAATCATATTCAAGGTTTAGAAACCTAAAGACAAAATCTTGAGAGATGCTTAGGGAAATAAACCATCATAGCTCTAGAGGAACAAGGATAAGAAATAAAGCAGGCTTCTCGTTAGAAACCATGCAAACAAAAAAGAGAGTAGAATAATTTTAAAAGTTGAAAGAAAAATATCAAGAAGTCTGCATTCTTTGAAATTATGCTTCCAAAACTAGGGAGGAATAAAGACTTTTTCAGCCTAACACAAACTGAGGGAATGAATCACCAGCATACCCGACCTGCAAGAAATGTTAGAGTTCATCAGCAAGAGGGTAAATAAGGTAGGTAAAAACTCAGATCTGCATCCCGAAAGGAAGAGCACAAGAGAAGAAACACTTAAAGTAGTTTTTACTTTTAATTGACATAAAAATAATTCTATTTAATAGTAACAATGTAGTAGAAGATTATAGTATATCGTTAAGTGAAATGAATATCAGTGATACCACAAGTAGGAAAAGAGAGGAATTGGGACTATTCTATTATACACTATCTATACTGTTACTGCTATACTCTCTAAAAAGCAACATAGTGTTATTTGAAGCTACCTTTAGATTAGTCAAAAATGTACACTGAAAACTCTTAGGCAACAACAAAAAAATTAAGAAGAAATAAAACTGATATGCTACTAGAGGAGACAAAATAGAATTATATAAAATATTCAATTCAATTAAAGAGGGGGAAAAAGGTTGCAATGAACAGAAAATAGTTACAAATGTGGGAGATATTAATTCAACTAAAACAAATGGTCTGAATGCATCAATTCAAAGACACAGATTGTCAGAGTAGATTTAAAAAAAAAGGTCCAGCTATTAATATATGATGTCTGAAAGAAACATACTTTAAATATAAAAACTCAAAAATAGGCTAACAGTAAAAGGAATGGGAAAAAGATACCATATTGACATCAATCCCTGTAAAGCCAGAGTGAAAAAAAAGTGAAAGTGTTAGTCGCTCAGTTATGTCTGACTCTTTGAGACCCCATGGACTGTAGCCCGCAGGCTCCTCTGTCCATAGAGTTATCCAGGCAAGAATACTGGAGTGGGTTGCCATTCCTTCCTCCAGGGAATCTTCCTGATTCAGGGTTTGAATTCAGGTCTCCTGTGATACAGGGCAGGCAGATTCTTTACCACCTGATCCACCAGGAAAGCTGGAGCAGCTATATTAATTTCAAACAGGAAATGGGGAGTAGGCATCTATGGAATGTCCATAAAGGGCAACTCAGCCATGTTTAGGGTCTGTCTAGGGATGATTAAAAACATGACTGCAGATAGAAGATGCCCCTTCTTCCCCACCCCACAGTAATGAGATCCCTGGGTGACTTGAAGCTGACCTACTCCTCACCTCAGAGGTCTTTCCAATGCTTTCCTGGGTTTCAGGTCTACCCCAACTCTCCATGTCATCCCAGCCAATTACCACTCCTCCATCTACCTTAACATTCCTGGTTCCATGGTGATGGGACTAGTGGTGGTAAGAGGGTTGCACGTGGCTTTCTCTATTGTTAATACACTGAAAGGCAGTTTTAGACATCTGTGTAGAGTATATCAGTTTAATTCTGCCTTAAGAATCCTACTTTCTGGGACAGTTGACTGTCATGAATAAGAAGCGTGTTGGGGAGGAAGAGTTATCTTGCTCAATATGTATTCAGTCTTTTCCTTTCTTCAAGAACGTACTCCCTCATAGTTGCTTTTCAAAGTAGCTTGTTATGCCTTGTCTATCAAAACAGTTAATTAGCACCTTGTAAAAATATGTCCTGGCTTTGAGGACAAGCAACCATGGGACCATAGGTGAGATGAGTGAAGGGTTAAGGGTGAGAAGGATGAAAGATAAAATGGGACTATTTTCATGACATAAGATTTAATCACTCTATGTGAATGTAAAATATATCATTCAAGATATGCCAGTGGTGAATGGAATTGATTCCTTAATTTCTCTTTCTGATTTTTCATTGTTAGTATATATAAATGCAAGTGATTTCTGGGTATTGAGTTTGTATCCTACAATTCTGTTAAATTCACTGATTAGCTCTAGTAATTTTCTGATACTATCTTTAGGGTTTTCTATGTACAGTATTATGTCACCTGCAAACAGTGAGAGCTTTACTTCTTCTTTTCTGAACTGGATTCCTTTTATTTCTTTTTCTTCCCTGATTGCTGTAGCTAGAACTTCCAGAACTATGTTGAATAATAGTGGTGAAAGTGGACACCCTTGTCTTGTTCCTAATCTTAGGAGGAATGCTTTCAGTTTCTCACCATGAGAATAATGTTTGCTGTAGGCTTATTATATATGGCCTCTACTATGTTCAGGTAGGTTCCTTCTATGCCCATTTTTTGAAGAGTTTTAATCATAAATGGGTGCTGAATTTTGTCAAAGGCTTTTTCTGCATCTATGAGATTATTATATGGTTTTTCTCTTTGAGTTTGTTCATATGGTGTACCACATTGATTGATTTGTGTATATTGAAGAATTCTTTCATTCCTGGAATAAACCCAACTTGATCATGGTCTGTGAGCTTTTTGATGTGTTGCTGAATTCTGTTTGCTAAAATTTTGTTGAGCCCATTCACCATTGCAACAAAAAGAATTAAATATCTAGGAATAAACTTACCTAAGGAGACAAAAGAACTGTACACAGAAAATTATAATACACTGATGAAATAAATCAAAGATGACATAAACAGATGGAGAGATATTCCATGTTCCTGGGTAGGAAGAATCAATATTGTGAAAATGACTGTATTACCAAACACAATCTACACATTCAATGTGATCCCTATCACATTACCAGTGGCATTTTCCACAGAACTAGAACAAAAATTTTCACAATTCATATGGAAACACAAAAGACCCCAAATAGACAAAGCAGTCTTGAAAAAGAAGTATGGAGCTGGAGGAATCAACCTTCCTGATTTCAGATTATGCTACAAAGCTACAGTCATCAAGATAGTACAGTACTGGCACAAAAACAGAAATATAGATCAATGGAACAAGGTAGAAAGCCCATAAATAAACCCATGCACCTATGGGTACCTTATTTTTGACAAAGGAGGCAAGAATATACAATAGGGCAAAGACAGCGTCTTCAATAAATGATGCTGGGAAAACTGGACAGCTACATGTAAAAGGCATTCCAAAGTTAATAACAACTCTTAGAATACAGATCTTAAATATATATTGTCATTTCATTAGTAAACTTTTATTTTCTTTTGGGCATTATGTAATAGAGTAAGAAAAGGATCAGCTAACATAAACCAGCATTCTGATAACTTGCTGGGAAGATTTTTTAAAAATTCCAATACAGAATAATTTCTGGATGTTTCACGGTAACCCTTGAAAGATAAAATATATACCACTTAATGATAAATAGAAGTCTGTTTCTATGGTTTTGTTATTTTTCCCTCTTTGATAAAACACGTGCAATGAACCATTGTAAGCCACAGATTTTATCTGGAAATAAGCAATATTTTTCATTCAGTCAAGTGTATTGACTGAAAGCTGATGATGATCAGATTTTTATGATAGATATTTGGATATTCTAAGAGGCATAATTAGTGATGGAATTATCAAAAGATGCAACAATTATACTGCAGTCGAGTTTATAATTATGAACCTAAGGATTTTAATTATATACTCCTATTTTATACCTCAGCTGTAAAAACAAACATTCAAGAGGAGAAAAAGATGAGCCTATTGAGTGAGAAACCAGAATATGTAAATTTTGCTTTATAATTTGGGGTGGCAATTAGGCTTTTAATGGCTTGTTTTAAGTATAATTATTTTAGGGAAAAGGCCCATGTTTCCTTTGAATGGCATCACTTTCAACTTTTTAAGTTTCATGTGTGTGGAAGGAGGGCACACATCTAATAGGTAGGGTAGCTCCTAAGGGGAGGAAAATGGTGGCTGTCGTTTTGGAAGCAGGAGGAACTCTAAAACCGGCCATGGTTCTTGTCAAAAGCTTGGGGAAGGGACACCATGGCAGGAGCCAGCACCTGAGAATCTCTAATTTACAACTATCGAAGGCAATGGCACCCCAATCTAGTACTCTTGCCTGGAAAATCCCATGGATGGAGGAGCCCGGTAGGCTGCAGTCCATGGGGTCGCACAGAGTCAGACACGACTGAAGTGACTTAGCAGCAGTAGCAGTAGCACAGAACAAAAAGCTGCTATACTGAAATCCAACAAAACAAGATAAAACAACAACAACAAAAAAACCCTCTTGCTGTTCATATTTGAAAAGTTAACCAGAAATTAACATCACTTTATCTGGATAATGGCTGTTCTATACAGATCTCAGCCCAAATTCATTAAAATGGAAATCCTTTTGCACCTAATAGAAAAACTAACTTTTTCTGGCTGCTCGAAGTCAATTATTAAGATAGCAAGGGAATGACTGACTTTTGCATAATTGGTTTGTGGTAGTATAGATGTATCAGTACTCATATTATCTGCATTGGTGTCTTTTTTATATATAAACAGGCAGTGGCTGTTCTTGATTCATGAGGACTCTCAAAAATTTTGCAGGATAACTTGACAAATTCATTTTATTGCTTTAAAATTTTCATTTCATTGTGCGAGAACACTTAATGTGAGATCTACTCTCTTAATGCACTTTCAAGTGTACAATACAATATCATTAACTATAGACACAAGGGTGTATAGCACCTTTCTAGAACTTATCTTGTATGACTGAAGTTTTAAAACTGTGGAATAACAACTCTTCATTTTCCCCTCCTGCCCATCTCTGGTAACCACCACCCCGCTCTCTGCTTTTATGAGTTTGATTAGATACCCAATAGGAATCATGCAGTGTTTTTCCTTCTGTGACTGGCTAATTTCACTTAGCATCATGCCTTTGGGTTATATCTATGTTGTTGTATACTGCCAGATTTTCTTCTTTTAAAAGATTAAATTATTTTCCTTTATATGTATATAGCACATTTTCTTTATCTGTTAGTGGACATTTAGCTTATTTCTATATCTCAGCTATTGTGAATAATGCTGCAGTTTGAGAGTGATGATATCTCTTTGATATCTTGATTTCAGTTTTACAGATTCAGTGGAATCACTATCAAAATCTCAGTGGTACTTTTTATAAAAAAATAATTCTAAAATTTCATAGGGAACCACAAAAGACCAGGAATTGCCAAAACAATCTTGAGAAGGAAGAATGAAGCTATAAGTATCTCACTTCTTCATTTCAAAATTCATTACAAAGAAAATTAAAATAACATGGTACTACATAAACATCAATGTGTAGACCAATAAAATAGAACAGACAGCCCAGAAGTAAATCTATTCATAGTCAGCTGAGATTCAACAGGAGTACCAAGAATACACAACAGGGAAAGAAAGGCTTCCTCAACAAATGATGCTGGGAAAAAATGAAACTGGACTCTTACAGCATACACAAAAATCAACTCAAAACTGATTAAAGACTTAAATGTAAACTCAAATGGTAAAACTCCTACAAGAGAACATAGTAGAAAAGTTTCATGACATTGATCTTAGCAATGATTTCATAGATGTGACACCAAAAACATAAGCAACAAAAGCAAAAATAGACAATGAGGACTACATCAAGCTATCAATAAAAATCTTCACAGATTTTTATTGATAAAAATAAAAATCTGCACAGCAAAGGAAACAAAGTGAAAAGGCAGCCTATGGAATGGGAGTAAACATTTGCAAACTACATACCTGATAAGTGGTTAATCTCCAAAACATATATGGAACTTCTACAACTCAATAGCAAAAACCCCCTAATAATGCAATTTAAAAATGGGCTAAGTACTTGAACAGACATCTCTCCAAAAAAGACATATAAATGGCCAAAAGATGTTTAACAAAATGCTCAATGTCACCAATTATCAGGGAAATGCAAATCAAAATCATAATCAATTATCACCTAATAATAGTCAAGGTGGCTATTTTTAAAACAAAACACCCAAGACAACAAGGGCTGGCAAGGATGCAGAGAAACTGAAAAGCTTGTACGCTGTGGATGGGAACGCACAATGACATGGTCATTATGCGAAACAGTTCAGGAGCTCCTCAAAATATTAAAAGTAAACTACCATACGATTTAGCCATCTCACTTCAGGGTATATATCCAAAACATTTATTTCTGAGTTGGTCTAATGACCTGGTCTTTAATCCTAACTTAAAATTCACTTCTTTGTGACACCAAGAGAAAGGGGGAAAAGAATTAAATCCTACATTATGAGATTCTTGTCAAGTTCTTGTATATGATGAAATATTTAGTTTAGGCGTATACTAAATGAATTTGAGGCAATTATCTGGGTTATTCAAGCTAAAGAATAATTTTACTTATATAATCGGGGAAAAGTGATTTTAAGAGAAGTTTTAATTACCTAGAAAAAGTCTGTAGTTCTCCACATTAAGGACAGATGTTTGGAGAAAACCACCATCATATCTTTAATAAATATTCTTTGGGAGTATTTTGTAATTATACCACTTGCACCATTCTCCAGAAGATGGCATGCAACTTTTTCACATACTTTAGCCAGTAGTTTTGGTTTTGCGAAATGATCTTGTAACAAGCAATAACAACGAATCACATTACAGAATAAGTTTTCTTTTTTTTTTTTTTTCGCTTTACAAATTGCAAATATAAACATTCAAACAATGTTTTCTATAACTAAAGACCATTCCCTTTCAAAGATATGCATGAACAGAAATCAATATCTTAAGTCTATGGGCTTCCCTGGTGGCTCACTGGTAAAGAACCTGTCTGCCCACGTGGGAATCGTGGATTCAGTCCCTGGGTTGGGAAGATCCTCTGGAGAAGGAAATGGCAACCCACTCTAGTATTCTTTCCTGGGAAATCCCATGGACCTCTGAGGGGGTACATTCCACGGAGGCACAAACAGTCGAACACGACCGAGGCACCTTAGCTCAGAGCATGTGTAAAAGGCAAATGAAGTTCTGACTATGACTAGCCTATTCAAAGTTCACACTGTATTGAAGGTTCAAGACAAGAGAAAACAAACAAAAGTGTTCTGCTATTCATGTTTGAAAAGTAAGAAAGAAATTTTTATCAGAGTAAGAAAGGAATTATGAATAAAATATTTCATTTTTGGAGAATTTATTTGATTATTTTGAAGTATGCCTGGGACATTTCCTGGGACAACTGCGAAGCAGCATGTTGATTTATCTGAATATTACTGTGGTTCTTTACCTTTGTGGAAATCACATGGGCACTTGGGATGCCAGGTTCTCTTCTCAGATTAAATTAGAATCTCTGGAGGTGGGATCTAGGAATCAGCATTTTTTAAAAACCTATCCAGGCATTCCAGTGATACTTCAGACGTCAAAGTTCTCTGGCAGTACCTACTGTGGAGGGACTTCCCTGCTGGCCCAGTGGCTAAGACTGTACTCCCAATGCAGGGGGCCTGGGTTTGATCCCTGGACAGGGAACTAGACCCCACAAGGGGCAACTAAGGGTTCACATGCCACAACTAAAACTCCTGTGTGCCACAGATGAGATGGGTGCAGCACATGAAATAAAAATTTTAATATTTTTTAAAAGTAAGCAAAACCATTAAAACATTTTTTTAAGTAACTACTGTAATTGTGTACTCATTTGCTTGTGGCAGGCATCACTAATCAAATATGGCACTTTTCCAACCAGAGTTCACAGTCTTAAAAATGCTCTGGGAAGCTCTTGCCAATCAATTCAGAGTTGATATGAATCCTACTTGATATCACAGTTATCAAAGGATATGTGACAGAGTGAGTTGTTCCGTCGAAGGAGATGGGTTTCTTACTGTGGTAACTAACTCCACTGTCTAGCATGAGTCAGCCAAACAACTGTTTTCAGCTACTTGTAACAAAGGACATTTCAGAGACTGTAGGGCATAATATCCATACACTTAGCATATCTCCTTGGAAACCTTGTACCTCTTCTGCCTGATGCTCTACAGCTTCTGCCAACTTCAACGTGCTTTTGCTTCCTTCCACACGAGGAGGACTGTCCTTGGACTTTTCTTGCACTTCAAAGGGCTGAAAGTGCCTGGAAATTTCCATCTCCCTGGGGTAATCCTTAACCACAGAACGAGAGGGAGAGAGAGCAGGAAAACTCCATCTCCCTTTCTTGGAGAGGGTAAAGCTCAGGGGTGTGAGGTCCCCTCAGGAGCTCCCACCGGGCATCAGCCTGAGACTGCCTCTGTGGGCTTTGGAGGGAGCAATTTGCTTGGCTTCCTCGCCTTCTCTCTTCTGTTTCCCTCACTTCCACCTTAGTTTTCCTGGAGTACTTAGTTAATAAATCTCTGGCTCAGAAATCTTCATACTGAGTCAGTTTTGGGGGAATCCCTGCAAAAGAGGCTGAAACCTAAGACCTCTAGGCTCTAAGAGCAGCTCTATAAACCAGGCTTTGCATCATGCAGAGTTAGCCCAGCTGGTGGAAACATGTGAAAGAGTTTGGTGGTAACTAACTCTGCTTTCTGGCACAAGTCAACCCAACAACTGTTTTCAGCTACTGTAACAAGGGAAGATTTAGAGACAAATACGAGATAATCCTAAAGGAAATCAACCCTGAATATTCACTGGAAGGACTGATGCTGAAGCTGAAGCTCCAATACTTTGGCTATCTGATGAGAAGAGCCAACTCATTGGAAAAAGACCCTGATGCTGGTAAAGATAGAGGGCAGGAAGAGAAGGGGGAGACTGAAGATGAGACGGTTGGATGGCATCATGGACTCAATGGACATGAGTTTGAGGAAACTCCAGGAGATAATGAAGAACAGGGGTGTTGTCTGGCATGATGCAGTTCATGGGGCTGCAGAGTCGGACATGACTTAGCAACTAGACAACAACAACGAGATAATATTCCTGATCTTCCCAGATCCCCTTGGAAAACTTTGTATCTTTCAGTCTATGAAAAATGTGGGACCTGAATAGATTACTGATGTGTGAGAAGAGATAGGGTGTGCTGTATCAATGTGTCGCACAGTGAAGTTATCCGAAGAGTTTTGTATAATGTAGATGCCAAGGTGACGCCCCTAGTGATCATAATTTCATTAGTCTGGGATGTGGTCTGGACGTTGGCATGTTTCAAGCTCCCCACGTGAATCTACTGTACAGCCTAAAAGAACCAGCTTCAGAGTACCAAAAATTCCCTCTGGTCAGCCTACTTTAAATTCACATTTCCAGGCTTCCCTGCCCCAAGTATTCTGAAACAAGTACGTCTGTGTATCTAATAAACAATTATGGAAATTTCATCTGTATATAAAAGTAGAAAGAACAGTGTAATGAATACTCACTGAATCTTTGCTTCAATAATTGACTCATGGATGGAGGTTCTTAATGTCTAGGTGCTCTCTAAGCCACAGGTTGAGAAACATTGCAGATTGGTTGTCAAGTTAGCTTTTCAGATGCTGTGCCTGCTACCAGGTATATAATAAATACCTAGCTAAGTCCACTGGGAATGTCTGACTTGGTCAGGGATGGCAGATCAGTTTCAACTTGCATACCCTCTCTGATGGATAAGAAGGATTCTGAGGCAGTCTAGGTTCAGCCGGCAAAGACACTATGATTAGTGCTTGATTAAAGGTCTTTAATCTTTAGCTAGCCACTGAGACAGTGTATTATACATGGTTAATAGGCTTTATTTTAAAAAGAATGAGGGTGCTAACTGCCAAATATAACTATATAGGTAGCAAACTATGCCCATTGTTTATAAGAGTGAATGTAGCAGAATGCTCTAATAGGATTAAAATGCAGGGTCATCTCAGGTGACTAGGGGTAAAGAACCCACCTGTCAATGCAGGAGACCTAAGAGACGTGGGTTTGATCCCTGGGTTGGGGAGATCCCCTGGAGGAGGGCATGGCAACCCACTCTAGTATTCTTGCCTGGAGAATCCCATGGGCAGAGGAGCCTGGTGGGCTACAGTCCACAGGGTTGCAAAGAGTCAGACACATCTGAAGCGACTAACACACATACTAACATAATTAATGTTTAGTCTAGATCCGTGTTTATAGTTTGAAAGTACTTTCCTGAAAATGTCTCTCTCATATAGAAAGGTTTCCCAGGTGATCTGTGATTAGCCAGGATTTGTGCTTTAAGAACATCGAGAATATCTTGTTATGTAGAAAATATTTATCACAGATAATACTTGTGTACTCATTTCATTCAAGAAAGTATCAGCTTAGGACAAACTACCAAATTAGTCTTTCAGCAAAGAGCTCAGATTCTAATGTCAGACAGCCTAGGTGGATGTTTAGGCTTTACTATGTTCTGGCTTTGTGACCTTTGGCAAATCTCACCCTCTCTGTGCCTCAGTTGATTTGTAATGAGGTTAATAATAGGACCTACCTCAGGGTGATTCTGAAGATTAGATAAGGTCATACATTATCTAATGTGGTGGCTCAGAGGTTAAAGCGTCTGCCTACAATGCAGGAGACCTGGGTTCGATCCCTGGGTTGGGAAGATCCCCTGGAGAAGGAAATGGCAACCCACTCCGGTATTCTTGCTTTGAGAATCCCATGGACAGAGGAGCCTGGTGGGCTATAGTCCACGGGGTCCCAAAGAGTTGGACACAACTGAGCGACTTCACTTTCACTGCTGGGTGATTCTAAAGATTAGATAAGGTCATACCTGCAAAGGCCTTAGAACAGTGCTTGACAGATAGTATTCAATAATAGAAAATGTTAGAATTCTTCTTTGATAATAAACTCTTTGAGCTTTTCTCTTATCTTTCTGCCTACTCTGATTTTCTATCCCTGCTCATCTTCCTTCAGCCCACTCCAGTACTCTTGCCTGGAAAATCCCATGGACGGAGGAGCCTGGTAGGCTGCAGTCCATGGGGTCACTAAGAGTTGGACACGACTGAGCGACTTCACTTTCACTTTTCACTTTCCTGCATTGGAGAAGGAAATGGCAACCCACTCCAGTGTTCTCGCCTGGAAAATCCCAGGGACGGGGGAGCCTGTTGGGCTGCCGTCTATGGGGTCGTACAGAGTCGGACACGACTGAAGTGACTTAGCAGTAGCAGTATCTTCCTTCTGTTAGATCTTCCAATGTTTTTCTGGGCTTCATCTTAGTTTTCCCTTGCCCTTGTTC
The DNA here is from genome assembly GCF_000754665.1 of Bison bison bison. NCBI lineage: Eukaryota > Metazoa > Chordata > Mammalia > Artiodactyla > Bovidae > Bison > Bison bison. The sequence continues at coordinate 3,013,753 of NW_011494876.1, forward strand.
CTTTCCCTCCCTTATTTCCCTTTAAACAGTAACACTGAGCTGTTGCCATTCATTTGCTAAGTCAAGTCCAACTCTTTGTGACCCCATGGACTGCAGCATGCTAGGCTTCCCTGTCCTTCACTATCTCCCAGAGCTTGCTCAAACTCAGGTCCACTGAGTCGATGATGCCATCCAACCATCTCATCCTCTGTCGCCCCCTTCTTCTCCTGCCCGGAATCTATCCAACCTCAGGATCTTTTCCAAAGAGGTGGCTCTTCATACCAGGTGGCCAAAGTATTGGAGTTTTGGCTTCAGCATCAGTCCTTCCAATGAATATTCAGGGTTGATTTCCTTTAGGATTGACTGGTTTGATCTCTTCGCTGTCCAAGGTCTTTCAAGAGTCTTCTCCGGCAGCACAGTTTGAAAGCATCAATTCTTCGGGGTTCAGCTTTCTAGTCCAACTGTACTGTCACTGTATCTTCATCTGTGTAAACGCTCTAAATCCCCCCCTAAATATTTAAAAACAAGTTTAAATATAATGTTTTTAAAAAAGACTTTGTTGTTGTGGACCATTTTTAAAGTCTTCATTGAATTTTTTACCATACTGTTTACATACCATTTCATGTTTTGATTTTTTGGCCACAATGCATGTGGGATCTAAGCTCCCTGACCAGGGATAGAAAGTGCAACCCCTGCATTGGAAGGCAAAGCCTTAAGCACTGGACCACCAGGGAAGTCTCAATGGAAGACAGGCAGTATAAAATGATGGTCTGAAGTCAGAAAGATGTGGGCTTGAGGTTCAGGTTAACCATGGACTATGGTTATGTGTTCGTGGATCATTTCCTCCACATTTGTATGCCTCAGCTTCCTCATCTGTAAGATGGGGCTGAGAAGAATACCAATCTCTTAGCATCATTTTAAGGATTAAATGAGACAGTCCACGGAAAAAGGCTAAGCACAGAATCTGAGTCAGAGTAGAGGGTAGCCCTCACTGTTGTTTCCATGAACACGGAGAAATCCAGAAGAACCCTGTCACTGCTCTTGAAGCATGGAAGCCCTAATTCTCCTTGCTGGGTTTGGCCTGAAGTCTGGGTTCTGACATTTCTGATTCCCAAGCATCTCTGAAAGCAAATAGTCATGAACAAGCCTTTCAGAGAAGAGAATAAAGTGGATTTGGAAGCTAAGTCCACCCAGAAAGACATAAAACTCCCCTTGCCACACTTCCCCCTGTGAGCTGTTGAAATAATTCTCAACTTAGGAGTGAGGCTACCATTGTTATTCTTATAGCCAAGATACTTCTTTACTAGTTGATGGTGTTATTACAGATAAAATGGGGAGAAATGAATCTAAGTTGCCTGGTCCCACAGAGAGTTAATTTCTCATCCCTTGGACTGCCTTCCTGTTCTGGGGATCATTCATTTAGGCGGTTTTCCCAGTGATGGCCCTGGCTGCTTAGCAACCATCAGCTCCAACCTTCTCTGAACAGCGGCAGGAGTTGTTCATATCAGTGCCATCAATTTTTTTAAAGACTATCTCATTTTATGAAAAATTAAACCTCATAAAAATGCAGCTTCCCAATATATGTTGTTCCCAAACAGTGGCTGACAACTCTAATACAGAAACTGAATTGAGAACTGCAAATTCTTGAGTGGTTAGGCACATAAATGTAGGTGTCTTTTAAAAAATCATATATTTTTTAAATATATAACCAGTGCTTTTGAGCACCCTCAAGTAATGTAACCACCAGCCGTCCTTCGTCCTCCCACCATGAAATGGGCATCATTATTCCTGTGTTTGCCCTAAAAGTAGATAGGTGATGGATTCTTCTGCGGTTCCTGAATGCTAATTTCTACCACATTGTTCTACAGCAAAAGCAGAACTCAATTCTATCTTATTTATGTGTGTAGAAATGGATGGTATGAATTTAAATTAATCAGAACACCGTGATGCATCAGAAAATCAATAAATTAAAAGGTCACAAATTTCTCCAAATGATTTTTAGGCTGCTTTGTAATCCTTCTGGGTTTAATCTTCTCTATTAAATTATCTCCGGGTCTACACAATTATTAAGCCAGTAGTGCTCAGTTTAATTAACTCCTGGTATTAATCCTCCCATGGATTATTTGCCTGAGCTTTTTCTAATAATTTCTTGCCTATTCCAGAAACTTGAACCTCACCTACCCTCTTTGGCAAAACAAAACAAAACAACAACAACCAAACCGCCCCCCCCCCCAAAACCCATGCAGTGTGGTAAGTAAAGAAGCATTATGAAAAGCTCAGCTCTTAGACTAGAGGCACGCCACTTGAATTTTCTAAGCTTTAGTGTTCCTATTGGCGAAATGGGGAATAATATCAGTACCTATGGCAGAGTTGTTATGATCATTAAAACACAATGCATTGAAGCATTTAACAGAAAACTAGAAGATAATATAAATGAAAGTCAAGGAAAACAGACAGCTTAAAGTATTGCTTGTACCTCTGTGTTGCGTGTGCTTAGTTGCTCAGTCATGTTTGACTTTTTGTGACCTCAAGGACTGTAGCCCTCCAGGCTCCTCTGTCCATGGAATCCTCCAGGCAAGAATACTGGAGTAGGAGGCCATTCCCTTTTCCAGAGGATCTTTCTGACCCAGGGCTTGAACCTGGGTCTCCTGCATTGCAGGCAGATTCTTTACTGTCTGAGCCATCAGGAAAGCCCCTGGTGGTACCCACACACATACAAGTAGATGAATAGACATTTCAATATTTCTGTTTTCCCCCTCCACAGCTCTCTGTCCTCTCAGCCCTCCCTGAAAAAAGTGTACCTTCAGCATCACCAAGTCAATAGAAATCAATCTGTCAAGTTTTCATTAAACAATCAGTATTCTTTTCTAAATGTAACTCCTTTTCATTCAACTTTAGCTTTCGTTGGAGTGTTGTGAGACATACATGTTCAAATAACATACTGAATATAACAGATTAGAAAAATCCATTTTTAATACTTAGGGGCAAATGAACTGGCTTGAAGTTGGTTGAATGGAGTACAATTTCATCAGCATCGTCATAGGCAAACATGAGCATATTCACATACGGTGGGTGGGAGGCGGGTGGCCCAGAGGACAGAGAGATTTCAAGACTGATTCTTGGAGGTGCATATCATCTGGTTATTTCAGTGTCTCTGCAATATTTTGCTTTCTCATCCTGTCCAATAAACAGTACTTCCTTTCCCTGGAGGGCTCTAGCTTCACAATCGACAGCATTGGAATATTTCTACATCAGCAGTTTCTGATTTTGAGAGTGAAGCTGGAAGGTAAATACTGCTAGCGGCTTTTCATTTACTCAAAATACCTACCCTTTGGTCCACAGTTCCCTTTTTGAGAGGATTTCACCCCATCTGGCTTCAGTGTGCTCCCAAATGAACATGCTTTTGGGATGGCCTTAGATATTAAATCATCATCTAAACTGTAATTGCACAGTTATTGGTTTAGGTACTAGCTGTGGCTATTAGGGCCCTTCTCTTCATCATCCACTTTCTTCAAAGCCAGGCATCAAGGTGATTTCAGTGATGGCATTTGTGACCTGCCACAGAAGGCAGTGGGGGGACTTCTCCCTGGATGGCTGGGGGCACAGAATTCATTCCCAATGTAATCCAGCAACTCTGAAAAGTTAATGGACTGACATTTTCTCCTGATTTCCTCCACATCTGCCCTAGAGGGTCAGTTCACAGCTCTTATTTCTATTTTTATAATGGTTTTTATGACCACCCTTTTCAGTCTTATGTTCTGCATCAAAGTGCTTTACAGGGAAACGAAATAGACCTTTAAACCATTCTAGTCAGCTTGCTCCTGAATCTCATAAGGACATTCTTCATGATTATGAAAGTTGAGGATGAAATATATCCTGGGTTAGCATCTTCAGTAAAACAGATCGAGGATTCAAAAATGGGATGTCACTGTTCCGTATATATGTACACAAATGAACTGACAAAAGAGAAAGAGATTCACAGACTTGGTTGCCAGTGGGTGAGGTTGGGGGAGAGATAGGGAGTTTGGGATCAACAAGTACACACTGTTATGTTTAAAATGGATAACTAACAAGGACCTGCTGTATAGCACAGGGAACTCTGCTCAATGTTATGTGTCAGCCTGGATGGGAGAGGGGTTTGGAGGAGAATGGATACACGTATATGTACAGCTGAGTTCCTCTGCCGTCCACCTGAAACTATCACAGCATTGTTAATTGGCTGTACTCCAATATATTAAAAAAAAAAGTTTAAAAATAGGATGTAACTGAAGTCAGCAGGAGAAGAATGCTCCTAAATTTGTATTTATCGTTATTTGGGAGGTAGAAATTGCCAGAATCTTTATCCATTGAAGAATTGAGGCTTTTGAACTGTGGTGTTGGAGAAGACTCTTGAGAGTCCCTTGGACTGCAAGGAGATCAGCCCTGGGATTT
>NW_011494876.1:3018264-3019131 GCF_000754665.1 Bison bison bison
GGCATCACTGACTCGATGGATGTGAGTCTGAGTGAACTCCGGGAGTTGGTGATGGACAGGGAGGCCTGGTGTGCTGCAGTTCATGGGGTCGCAAAGCGTCGGACACGACTGAGCAACTGAACTGACTGAACTGAACTTACTCTCAAAATCCTCTGCCCCCATGTTTAACTGATCACATAAATAGTTTTGGAATAATGGATCATGCCTGTACCAGATTCCATTTTTTCTTTTGTCGGCCTGGTATATTCATGGAAAAATAATTATGTATATCCAAGATACTTAAAAATCTTAAGACTTGTTAAAAATGGGAGTAAAATTATTAACGAGAGTTTAAGATATTAACTCTTTCACTAAAAGCGAAAACTAAAGCTTTCCCTTTTCTCAGAATCTTTGATATCAGAGGATCTGGCACTGAAAGAATTCGGCTCTGCTTGAAGAATCTGAATAAATAATTCTTTTGCTAAAGTTTTGCAACGCATTTTCACTGCAACTCTACAGAAAGCAGACTACTCCTTAGTTTTCCAACCTCCAGAGTTTCCATAGTCACTGAGTTCAGTCGCTCAGTCATGTCCAACTCTTTGCAACCCCATGAATCACAGCATGCCAGGCCTCCCTGTCCATCACCAACTCCCGGAGTTCACTCAAACTCACGTCCATTGAGTTGGTGATGCCATCCAGCCATCTCATCCTCTGTCGTCCCCTTCTCCTCCTGCCCCCAATCCCTCCCAGCATCAGAGTCTTTTCCAATGAGTCAACTCTTCACATGAGGTGGCCGAAGTACTGGAGTTTCAGCTTTAGCATCATTCCTTCCAAAGAAATCCCAGGGCTGATCTCCTTCAGAATGGACTGGTTGGATCTCCTTGCAGT
>NW_011494876.1:3019231-3019423 GCF_000754665.1 Bison bison bison
ACCTAGATAACATATTGAAAACCATAGCCTTGACTAGACGGACCTTGGTTGGCAAAGTAATGTCTTTGCTTTTCAATATGTTATCTAGGTTGGTCATAACTTTCCTTTCAAGGAGGAAGCGTCTTTTAATTTCATGGCTGCAATCACCATCTGCAGTGATTTTGGAGCCCCCAAAAATAAAGTCTGACACTG
>NW_011494876.1:3019523-3028456 GCF_000754665.1 Bison bison bison
ACAGCCTCTTTCACTTTCATCAAGAGGCTTTTGAGTTCCTCTTCACTTTCTGCCATAAGGGTGGTGTCATCTGCATATCTGAGGTTATTGATATTTCTCCCGGTAATCTTGATTCCAGCTTGTGCTTCTTCCAGACAGGCATTTCTCATGATGTACTCTGCATAGAAGTTAAATAAGCAGGGTGACAGCATACAGCCTCGACGTACTCCTTTTCCTATTTGGAACCAGTCTGTTGTTCCATGTCCAGTTCTAACTGTTGTTTCCTGACCTGCATATAGGTTTCTCAAGAGGCAGGTCAGGTGGTCTGGTATTCCCATCTCTTTCAGAATTTTCCATGGTTTATTGTGATCCACACAGTCAAAGGCTTTGGCATAGTCAATAAAGCAGAAATAGATGTTTTTCTGGAACTCTCTTGCTTTTTCGATGTTCCAGCAGATGTTGGCAATTTGATCTCTGGTTCCTCTGCCTTTTCTAAAACCAGCTTGAACATCTGCAAGTTCACAGTTCATGTATTGCTGAAGCCTGGTTTGGAGAATTTTGAGCATGACTTTACTAGCATGTGAGATGAGTGCAATTGTGTAGTAGTTTGAGCATTCTTTGGCATTGCCTTTCTTTGGGATTGGAATGAAAACTGACCTTTTCCAGTCCTGTGGCCACTGCTGAGTTTTCCAAATGTGTGGGCATATTGAGTGCAGGACTTTCACAGCATCATCTTTCAGGATTTGAAATAGGTCAACTGGAATTCCATCACCTCCACTAGCTTTGTTCGTGGTGATACTTTCTTTCTAAGGTCCACTTGACTTCACATTCCAGGATGTCAGGCTCTAGGTGAGTGATCACACCATTGTGATTATCTGGGTTGTGAAGATCTTTTTTGTACAATTCTTCTGTGTATTCTTGCCACCTCTTCTTAATATCTTCTGCTTCTGTTAGGTCAATACCATTTGTGTCCTTTATCGAGCCCATCTTTGCATGAAATGTTCTCTTGGTATCTCTAATTTTCTTGAAGAGATCTCTAGTCTTTCCCACTCTGTTGTTTCCTTCTATTCTTTTGCATTGATGGCTGAGGAAGGCTTTCTTATCTCTTTCTTGGTATTCTTTGGAACTCAGCATTCAGATGCTTATATCTTTCCTTTTCTCCTTTGCTTTTTGCTTCTCTTCTTTTCACAGCTATTTGTAAGGCCTCCCCAGACTAAACAGATCATTAAATGAGAGTAAAGGAAATTTTGGAATGCCTCACTGGCAAAGGAATCTAAACAATTCTCTCTCTTTAAGGAGACATACGGGCTGTGAAATCAGTTATTCAAATCCATATGAAAGAGTTAACAAGGCTCATTTCTTCCTCTTCAGCATATGGCTAGGCCAAATGAAATCCTGTCCACATCGTATTCCTTCTATTCCTGTAGCGATTCTTTCTAGAATTATTAAAGAAATGTCTTTATTCTTATGAGTGGATTGGCTTTATGATTTTTGTCGAGTTATCTCATAAATAATCATTTTATTGTAGGAGAGGTTTTGCAATAAGAACTGTTTTGATTTTTAGGATAAATAAATGGAAAATAGTAATTCTGGTTTCAATTATCAGTATACTTCTAGTTAGAATAGTTGGTTTTTGTTTTTTTTTTCCTGGAAAGGTGACCAACAGTCCTGGTTTGCCTGGGCAGTTTCTGGGGGGTGTGTGTAGGACTTTCCATGCTACACTGGATCTTGCATGCTTAGTCACTCAGTTATATCTGAACCCACAAACTGTAGCCTTCCAGGCTCTTCTGTCCATGGGGTTTTCCCTGTAAGAACTGGAGTGGGTTGCCATTTCCTCCTTCAGGGGATAGTCCTGGGTAAGCTGAGACCACTGGTGACTGTAGAACAGACTATGAATGTGAACATTCATCTTTCCATTAGGATACATTTCATACTTTCATTCTTCAAATCCATAAACATTTCTGCTGAGATAAAAACCTTTTAATCCTGTAACCGGCCTACTCTTTTCTCATAGTCATTATGTTGCTTTGAAGTGTTTTTAGCATCTTCTTTGTATTTGTCAGTCAGTTTCCCAATTGAAACGTCAGTGTTTCAAGGTGAGAGCCCACACCCATAGCTCTGTTTGCTCTATCACACTAAGGAATTCCCTTCAATTTTTTATTATTGATGGGGATTAACAGACTTATCTAAATTCCTGCCTGTCTTTTCAATGGATTTGACTAATTTCATTCTTAACCACTGCCAACTGTTAAAATAACTGGTTTGACTGACATTTTAACTAAATGAATCAATTGTTTTCACTGGTCAGTTAAAGCGAAACAAATTCTGTGAAAGCCTGTCAGTTACTATAAAATCTTAGCTGTTTTTCCTGTGGCTACCCTTTCAGTTTCTCACTAGTTATTAATGTGGTTGATCCTGGAGGACTGTTTACTGCTGGAAATCTAAAGATTTTCCTCATCAATGTTAACAATAAGGACCCCATTCTTACCTGAAGGTAAGGAAATAAATGTATTCTTTTAAATTGGTCTTGAAAATTGAATATGAAAATGTAGTCTCTGAAATTCGTTATGAAATTTCCATTAGAATGAAATAGCTTTTCTTTTCTTTCTCCCCTGAGAAGGAAAAGAAAAAAGAAAAAAAAGTCAGATGTAAGCAATCTCTTAAGTTTGCAAAGAAAAGGCTTTCTTAACAGCTGAAGGCAAAGTAGTTTTTTAATGTATAAAACATATTGAAATTGCAATAGAATTAGGTATTAATGCAAAATATTCTTAATATCTGATGGGCTGAATTGTCTCTTATTGCTCTCAAGGAAAATTCTGGTGATAATTATCACCAAGAATTTTATAAAACCATACTGAAGGGACAGCATTTCTAAAAAATTAGTGCTTACACTAGGGAGCTAAGAGCTCAGTGGTTTAGCATAGTCTCTAGAGCCAGATAGCCTTGGGGTCAAATCCTCTCTTAGACACCTTGGTATTTACTTCTGAAAGTTACTTACTTTCTTAAAATCTGTTTCCACATCTGTAAAATGGTACCTACTTCCTGGGACTGCTATGAGGAATAAATGAGGAAACACAAGGAAAGTGCTTAGCATTGAGTCTAAACTCTAGGCAAGTATTCAATAAATGGGCTAACTCCAAGGTCCATACTTTCCACCCTCATACTGCCTCTAGCCTCGACCCCTCTACCACCAGAACAAGTGGAAAACAACACACACCAAACCATTGCCACTCTGATAGTCTTCTCTTTTAAATCAAGATCATTCAATATGGAAAATGCTATTTTGAGTGTTACCTCTGCAAATTCAGCTCTGCCCAATGAAGTCAACATCACACTGGATGAGGAAATTCCAACTGGGAAAACGGTTGCCAGGCAGCCAAAGATTACTTGGGTGACTGAACCTTTGAACTAGATCCAAGGAAGTCGTACTTTGCAGTTGACAAAGGTAGGTTTGAGTGTTCTTAAATTCTCTCCCTTATTTTCTACTATTATCATTTGTATTATGTCTCCTTTGCAAGACTGAATTCCTTGAGGGTAGATATCAGATTGTCTGCATTTTCAGAACCCCTACAGAAGCACATGGTAGACCTTAATATGCATCTCTTGCATAACTTTCGGGAAAACCTTGTCTTTTGTCCACTCGTGAGCTAAGTTATGGGTCCTCATGGCTGCCACAGAAGGCCAGCTCTCCACTCTTTCGATCTTCTAGCGCATCTTTTTAGGCTGAAATCACTTCCCTCTCTGCTCCATGGTCACATTTTTGTGAGAGAGAATCTCTCTGGACTTTCTAGAATCCATCATTCCCTTCTTGTCCAATCATGTTGTGGGTAGATCAGGTTATGTGGAATGTAAGACTTCTTTGGGGACTGAACAGATAACAAAGGTGGTCTCTAGCACATCTGCAAGCTTAAGCCATTATAGCAGATGCTGTCTGTGTCTCTTCAGGCCTTAACATTCTTGTGGCCTGAGTTCCAGCTGCCAGGATCTGCATTTCTTTGCTTGATTTCTTTGCCTGGGGTCTGCCCTTCTCCTCTGCAAAGAGCAGGTTGGAAATGTTCAAAAAACACTACCTATCCCCACAAGCTTTCAACCAATGACTAAAGAGAACTGGTGTACAAATACTCCCATTTTTTGCCCTTGGAGAAACCTTTCTTTCTTTCTTTTTTTTTTTTTCCTGATGTGGACCATTTTTAAAGTTTTTATTGAATTTGTTAAAATATTGCTGCTATTTTATGTTTTGGTTTATTGGTCATGAGCCATGTGGGATCTCGGCTTCCCCACCAGGGATCAAACCCACACCTCTTGTGTTGGAAGGTGAAGTCTTAACCACTGGACCACTAGGGAAGTCCCTGGAGGGAAAATTTTGAGTGCATGCTTCTCACTGGCTTACAGAGTTCCCCAGTGGTATTAAACTGCAAGTTGCCCACAGTGGTAACCTGCTTGGTAATGACTGAACTTTTTTATTGGCAGCCTTTCCTTTTCCTGTCTCACTTCGCCCATCCCCCAGTGCTCCAGATCTGCTCCCACATAAACTACTTGCACTCAGATTCTCGTCTTTGGTTCTATTCCTGGGGGCAGGCACCATCCCCTCCAACCTGAATTTCTGCATAGATATCTTAACTGGGCTTCTGCTGAGCAGAGCTGCTACAGTGAATTTGTTTAAAAGTCAAGCTGGGGACTTCCCTGGCAGTCCAGTAGTTAAGATGCTGGACATCCCCTACAGGGGGTACAGGTTCAGTCCCTGGACAAAAAGATTCCACATGCTATGCAGCACAGCCAAAAAAAAAAAAAAAGAAGAAGGAAAAAGAAAAAGTCAAATTATATCATATAAAATTATCCTGTAATTTTCCTTTGCCCTTGGAATGCAATCCAGACTTCTGATTTCATCCCCAAGACCTTGCTTTCCCTGACCCCTGCCTGTCCCTCCAACCTCATCCTGTTCCTTGTCTTCCTTGTCTATTATACTACCGCCAAATGACTGACTGCCTTAGGATCTCTGTCCTTGCATTTTTCAGGACCTCACCCTTAGACATTATTTTTAATCACATCACAGTTTTCATTTCCTTGTTGTTGTTGTTCCATTGCTAAGTTGTGTCCTACTCTTTTTCATTTCCTTAAGAATGTCTATTTGAAATTCTTTTCTTGTTTATACTTGCTTAGTGTTGGCCTCTCAGCCCAGATTGTAAATTCTGTAAAGGAGGGGATTTAATTGTGGCTCATCCAGTATTCACGACAGTTTCCAACCGATAGCTGGCATTCCATATAAGCTTGTTCAAATTGAATGGATGGATGGATGGACTGGGTGGGAGAAGTCTGATGAGTTATGATCCCCTTAATGTGTTTTCATGTATGATGTTCTCTCTGCTGGGAATGATCTCCATTCACCATTCTTTCCTTATCTGATATATCCTTCAAGGCCTAAAATAAAGACCACCCTTCTAGAAAATCTTCCCTGTTTCCCTAAGCCCAAAACAACTTTGTTTTGCTACTTGCTAGTAGAATAACGAGGGTATTTTGGTGATAAACAATTACACACTGTGTCTACATTTTGAATCAGCTTCTTAATTCTAATGAGTGGGGCATAATTCACACTTTATTTTTTCCATCGCTATGTAATAAAGTAATTTTGAAAATGACACACAGGCCAGTTTGCAGCAAGATGTGCTGTTTTGTTGCAGAGCGTGGAACAGTGGTTACCATGTCTTGCCTTGATGTGGAGAGAGCTGAGTTTGCACGTGATCAGTCCTTCTCCAATTAAAGCTTGTGACGGTGACTGGCAGTGTGTGGCCATCCTGGTGACTGTCTATCTGTGGCATGAATGACAATGCACCTTTTTATGATCAGTATCTGATTAGGTGAGCTGAGACAGGTGGCTGAGGTAAGAATTTCAAGTGAGTGGAGAGCAGAGGTATTGTATTGCTATGTTTATTGGCTCAACCAGACCCATGGTTGATCATCACGTTGATGCTTATTGAGTCTCATATTCTGGTTCTCAGAAATCACTTGTTGAAATCCAGGTTTTCTGGATCTGACAGTAAGTTGTTAAAAGCTTAAGTTTTGGAGTCACAGACCTGGATTGGATTCCAGGTTCTATCACACAAGAGCTCTGTGATCTTGGGTAATTTACTGAAACCTTCTCGTCTTCAATTTCTTTCTTTATAAAATGGGATGACAATAGTACTTACTCTTTAGGGTGGGTACTCTTTAGAATAAATGGGATAATTTATATAACATTCTCAGCATAGTGCTGAGCATGTGGTGTGAATTTCATAAATGCCATTTATCACAGTTTCGTAATCCCTTATTTGAAAACCTTTTGCTCTGGCTGTATTTCAAGACAAAGACTTTTGAATTTTAGAAAGGTAATATTGCGTGTCTACCATATATTATGCAATTACCCACTATTCAAATTCATAAATATCTCTGCTGTGAAACACAGAAATACTCAAACTAAGTGGAACAAAGAAAGATCTGGCCTGTCAGGTTAGGTCAGGCTTTGATGATCTCAGTAAATTATGAGAAAGTCTTGTTTCGGGCTTTTGGAATTTGGATATGGGATTATGGGGTTGGGTTTCTGTCAGTATGGCTATTTTTATTATTTGAAGCTCAGTTTCCAAATCTACAATTCTGTGACTTTCTTTGTCTCCCCTCCCCTATCCCAGTCAAACTCTCAACTACATGTGAGACAGTTGCCCCCCAGCCTACCTCCTGTTTCCTAAACTTTATCTCTGATTATCTAATGATAAATAAAGCCTAGTTTCTGCTAATTACTACTCATGTGGTTTTGTTTGGGCCCCAATTACTCTACCTTTCGAATGAAAATGATAATTGCACCTACCTCATAGCAATGCTTAGAATTTGTTCTGTACAGAGGTTGGCAGTCACTAAATGATACCTTCCTTTTCCTTTTCTTTCTCCTTCTTATCCACCCTGTTTCTCCAGGATCATAGTTAATTAATCAAATACCTACCCTATGATGAATGCAGTCCTATAGTCCCTGGAGATATGGAGTATTTGCTATGGTCTTCAGCTGTAAGAAGGTTGTCTCTTGTTATGATGATATGGTGAATACATATAAAGCAAAAAAAAAAAAAAAAAAGATAATTTAATATTAAGTTATATGTGTGGTGCTTTCCTTGTTAAAAGAAGAATATGCAGGACTAGAGCATTCGGGGGAGCTTCCTGAAGGGGTGAGATATACCTGAGTCTGTGAAGAATGACTAGGATTTTAGAGGGTGAAGGCTTAACAGTGAGCATCTGGGGCAGAGGGTTCCCAGTGAAGACATGGGAAACTTTACAGAGATGGAATTAAGTCCAGTGTAACTACTGGGTAAAGGTTGTCTCTCTTGACCACATCATGTAGATGCTCTAGACTCGGACAATCTTCAAGAATTATCTGATTCCAACTCATGCCTTCTCCACTGAGGTGATGTCCTTGATAGCCTTCCAAACAAGTACCTATCTGGGTGGAGAATAGAAATACTCCCAGAAAATGAGCAGTCAGACTACATTCATAGCACCTTTTGGGAAATGACTCCCAGATGATGCTCCAAAGCAGAACTGTCTGTCCCAGGAGAAGTAGAGCTGTCACACGTGTACATTATCTGAACTAGTGGATGTTTATGAGGAAAGTATTACCTTTTAAGACTATCCATCTAAAGCATTTTCTTCCCCCTCCTTAAAAGATAAAACAGATACACAGGCCAAGAGATGATTGCAAAAGACACAGTAGTTGCAAAACTCCAGTGTCATGACCTTGATGAACCTCCTGATACAATACATTATGCTCCGAGCTTGCGGCTAATTGGTTCTGGAAAACTCTTTGAGCAAGTGCCAACTGCTGGAAATTTCATCCAGGTGAGCACCAGGTGTTGCTTCTCCAGGGATTTTCCCGAGGAGATGGAGTCATTTCATGGCCACAGTGTGGTTGGTGTGGGTGCATTCAGCAGTGGGAGCTGGGACACAGCAGAGAAGGGTCTGGAAGGCATTCGGGCAAGTCCTTCAGTATTTTGATACCGGACACCATCATCTTACCATTAGCACAAAATAATTGACTCCCTGTTTAGCTGCCGAAATGAATCAGAGGCTAAAATAGATGCTGATTTTCTCAAAGATAAGTCTGTTTGACTACATGTGTGATGATGGCTCATCCTTCTGGCATTGGGAGTGAGAGATCAGCTTCTTTCTCCACCCTTAAGAGGTCATAAATTTTCCACTGACAGAGGGGGACATAGTAAATTTTTTTTCCCCCTTTGCAAGATTGAGTTGTGCTTTGGGAGAATCCTCCTTCTAACTTCTAATTTCCACAGGTCTATTTTTTTTTTCCCTCAAAGTTCCAATCCCTAAAAAAAAAAAATACTGATCCCGGTTAGGTTGGCATAATTGTTCCTTAACTAAAGCATCACCAAACACTCCTTCTCAGCCAAAAGACATGGGTGAGAAAGCCACTGATGATCTTTCTCATTTTTGGGTCCAAACCCACCCTAAATTTTCTGGAAAACTCCACAAGTTACAAGTTGAGCGTTTGCATATGTTATGAATTTTTAAGATTAGCCACTCAGCCAAGAGGTTTCCTGAGTTGATGTTCATTTTGAAATGCAATGCAAAACTATCATTTTAAAAAAAGAATTTGGAGAAAGATGGCAGTTTTGTAAACACAATGCTAACATTTGAGCCTTTCCATATGCTTGCTCTGCTTCTGAACAACTCCTTCCACCTGTTGCCCACCTCTAATTAATTTCTATATTTTCATAATTATCCTTTGGGTCTTAAATGTCATTTATTCCTGAAAGATTTCTTTTACTATCTGAACCTGCTAAGTTCTCTTACATATGTTTCTGAGTCGTTTATTTCTATGTTTCAATACCTTTCATAGTGCTTGGTGCATAGTGGGTACTCAGTATAACTTAATGAATGAATGAATGATTTAATGAATGAGATACTCAGTTTAAAAA
>NW_011494876.1:3028556-3031770 GCF_000754665.1 Bison bison bison
TCAGTTTAAAAATGTAGTTAAAACATTTTTAACCTGGGTCCCAAACACCTAGGTACTTGATGTCATGTTGGCCAATTCCAATTAATGCCAGCTGAGATTCATGCCAATACTATTACATGAAGACTGTCTTCAAGTCTCTGTTGTGGGATCATATTGTTTATTGCTATATCCCTAATACCTACAATTGTACTTGGCACTTAATTAATACTCAGTAAATATTTTTTAAATGGTGAGTGACTTGTCATAATAGGAGTAGCTATATTTATTAGTATGCTTTATCACTTCCAAAGTGCTTTCAAAACATTTTCTCTTTTAAAATATTTCGCTCAAGATCATACAATTAGCATGCGATAAAGACAGGCCATGACCCATGCTTCCCTTCTACTATGCTAGGATGCTTTCTCCAAAAATAAGCTACTTTGGAAGATCAAAGATGTCCCTTTGTTCCACCAAAATGCCTACTTCTGTGTGTCAGTTTTGACCAGTCTCAAGAATATTCTAATGCTATCATTATTAAATGAAAATGGCTGTGCCCTTTCATTTTCCAGAATGATCTATTACTTAAAATATGTACATTAAACAAAAAGTCAATAATTTTCTCTGAAATAATGTTGTTCTGCAAGGTTGTAAAAGAATTGGATTATGAGGACCCAGACATAGTTCCAGCTGGCCATATCTATGAAATGACAATTTCAGTATTTGATGACTTACATCCCTTCTGTACAGGTAAGCTTGATAAATTTCATGGAACATTAAGTGTCTTTTCTTTAGACTGTGCACTTTAGATTTTAAAATGTAAAACTTCATTATATTGGGGACAGTTTCGTTAAACTAGACAAAGGAGAAAGGGGAGACTTAGATTCATGTTGGAAGTTATCATTAGGTCTGCAAGTGTTGTTCATCTCTTAGCACACCTTATGCAAAACACAATTCTTAAATGCAAGTCTGGCTAGAGATCCTTGGAGCTGGGATGTGTTAGGGACACAGAGAGCCCAATCCTAATGCTTGTTACTGAAACGATTTTCTGTCAGTAGTGTCTCCACTTCAGACTGGGGGACTTACACGTAACAGAAAATTTTTTCTCACTCTTCTGGAGCCTGGCAAGTCCATATCAAGGCACTGTCAGACTTGGTGTCTATAGAGGGTCTGCATCCTGCTCTTAGATGTTTGTCTTCTCACCGTGACTTCACATGGAAGAATAGGCAAGAGGCACTCTCTGGGGTGTCTTTTTAAGAGCATTAATCCCATCATGAGTGTTCCACCCTTATGACATGTCATCATACCAAAGACCCTCTCCATCCTAATACCATCACAGTGGGAGAATAGGTTTTAGTATATAAATTTTGGAGGAACATAAACATTCAGTTCATAGCATTTAGTAATGCCAAATACCTCTTATTTGGAAAGAGCCAGATATTGGGTCACGTGTAGTCCACACATATGAGTAATAGGATTTTTTTTGTGGGGGGGGAGTTGCCTGTATCATTATTTTACATGATACAGGTAGAGCCATTTTTAATGCA
Source organism: Bison bison bison (assembly GCF_000754665.1). NCBI lineage: Eukaryota > Metazoa > Chordata > Mammalia > Artiodactyla > Bovidae > Bison > Bison bison. The sequence goes on from NW_011494876.1 coordinate 3,030,080, forward strand.
AACGGTGGGACAGTGCCAGATTCCACAGCTCATTCCCTTTGTGAGTCCCTTGACATTTGTGGATTTAAGAGTCCTGGTTTTGCTAATTGTAAAACACCCTCGGGCACAGATTTAAATTGTGTGCTGTGGAGCCAGAGCAGAGTGCCTAGCTGGTGAAATGAGCTTAGCCAATCACCAGACACCTGCTTCTCTGCTAATTGTTGTACAAATGAGAACATGCATTAAGTGGCTCAATAGGTCATTTATGTGTTCAACAACATGTTATCACATTTAAGAGTGAATTAGTAGCTGTAGAGGTAGTTGTGAAAATAAGGTTGCACAAGTTTCCAGATATGTCTATTATTAATGACAGCCGTCTATTTTATATGGAAAGTATGGTAATAAGTGATCTAGGAGGTGGGTTGGCATCAAAGATGTCCAAAAAGAAGTGAGTGTTTGGGTGGAGAACACAGGGTTACTAGTAGAATGTCAATGCTTGCTACGGGAGAGCCTGGAACATGGACAGTGCTTGTGTTTCATGTTTTATCTCTTGTGCCATCTCTAAGCAATTGGTGGTGGTTGCCTAGATCATTGAATTGAGAAGGATTCTGAGGTTGCCTCTGAAAGCAGTGCAAAGAGCACTGTGTTATGGAATTAAGCAGGTGGCATCATGGCAGCATCCATATGTTTTGCAACCAAAAAAAATTTATTGCTGAACGTTCAGCAACAGGTCTAGAGCTCTTTAAATCCCTCTTGACTCTCTGATGTAAGAGTTTTAATAGGATTCAGTTTACAAACGTCATTTGTAGACTTACATGATCCAACTATGCGGATAAATGATCTGTACAGGACAGAGACACAGCATGACAGTATGCCCACAAGTTTTCTTAGGTCTTCTCTGCTCCCCACTGGTGGAGTTTCATTGGTTCATGCAAAAGCCTGTAACAAAGCCCAACAAACCTTTTAGGAAAAATGCTTTTTCTTGTAGTTACTCACCCTGATGGCCTCACAAATCAAAATAGAATCTGCCCTTTTCACCAGAGTTGAGCCTTTTTCCAAGAAGAAGAGAAAAAAAAAAATCTCTCATGGTAATAAATCCACATCTTCTCTGGTCCCCACACCCCAGTATATTCCCAGCAGCTGCTCATAAAGAATGCTTGTAACACCCCACATGTGGTTCAGTCTATTTTTATAGGCCAATCAATTAGCACAATTTTGAGTCTTTATGGGTGCAATAAAAATCATAGTATGGCAAAGCTATAAGTGGCATCTGTTCTTAAGGCACATAAATGGAGTTTATTGAGGGAAATATAGAGGTTTTCACATAAATCACCTGTCTCCATGCAAAGTGCTTTTTACTCTTTCTTGGTGGTCACACATACCTTTGAGATGCTGAGAAAGCTATAGACCCTATACCTAGGAAAACACACATAATGTATACCAAAATATAAGGAATGAAACAGATTCTCTGAAATCAAGATTCTATGGGTCTCAGATTAAATTTTCTTGTTTGAAAATGCATAGCATAGACTTTCAAGAGAGACAAGATACAAGTATTCTTCAGAGCATAGTTTCTACAAGATGATCAACTAGAAAAAAACTCCACGGTCAAGTACATTTGGGAAGTGTCAACTACAAATTGGCACTTGCCATTGGCAGCTGCCATCTACCTCTATAAGGATTAAAGCTGATTTTCAACACACCCTGAAAGG
>NW_011494876.1:3031870-3044620 GCF_000754665.1 Bison bison bison
ACGGAGGATCCTGGTGGGCTGCAGTCCATGGGGTCGCTAAGAGTCGGACACGACTGAGCGACTTCACTTTCACTTTTCACTTTCATGCATTGGAGAAGGCAATGGCACCCCACTCCAGTACTCTTGCCTGGAAAATCCCATGGACGGAGGATCCTGGTGGGCTGCAGTCCATGGGGTCGCTAAGAGTCGGACACGACTGAGCGACTTCACTTTCACTTTTCACTTTCATGCATTGGAGAAGGAAATGGCAACTCACTCCAGTGTTCTTGCCTGGAGAATCCCAGGGATGGGGGAGCCTGGTGGGCTGCCGTCTATGGGGTCACACAGAGTCAGACACGACTGAAGTGATTTAGCAGCAGCAGTGCTCAGGGAAAAACTGGCAGGACAGTCTTCCGATAGATATTTTCAAGAGCTGATTTTACGAACCCAATTCTTGTATTTCCTCATATCTAGAAAACCATTAAAATCCTTCATGGTGACAACCACTCCTTGGGACTAGCAAAAGCTTCGCAAGACTAGCAGAAACCTTATGGGGAAAAAAAATGTGCTTGACTGCATGTACTCCCCCTTCACCAAAATCACATTTATACTGACCTTGCCCCTGCCTCTTTGGAGCAGTCTCTCAGAGCTATCTGAGGTGCTATTTCCTAGGCTGTAGTCCTCATTCTGCCCCAAATAAAACTTACCTCACAACTTTCATGTTGTACACTTTTTTTTTTTTAGTCTACAGAAGCAATGCATAGATGGAGATTCAAAATACAGAATGACATATCAGAAATCCTAAGAAGTTTTGCCATAAGGAAACCTTTTAATATTTGTTTAACTTGGCATTTTGCATTTGATATATTAGCATGTCAGAAGAGACATTTTGGGAGATGTTGGCAGACTCAAGTCGATTCAATACCTGCTCAGTGACTTACTAGGATTTGTGACCTTTGGCAAAGAACATGACTCTGTGAACCTCAGTTTTCTCTTCTGTAAAATGGAGACATTAACACTATTGCTGAGTCAGCACCTTGCACAGTAAAGGTTAATTATTACTTTATTTTTAATGCTAAAAATCTCCTGGTTTGAAATTTCCTTGCTTTTGTATTTGAATATTTTTCTTCTTTTTTGACAACTTTCTGATAGGTTAGTTTGAGCTTGGTCTGAAAAATAGAGTTCCTTTTCTATAACCTGCAATATACAAACATCTGCCTGAGAGGAATAAGATTAAATAACTACATTTCACTAACCAATTATGGGAAAAAATCTTGGGCATGATCTCATTTTTACACACTACAAAATAGAAGATTGAAACTAATGAAGAATCTGGGCCTCTGAGAAGTTAAGCTAGTTCAAGGCCATTCAGCATGTCATAACCAATCCCTGGACATGGGTTTTCTGAGTCTTTTTCCATTTCATCTCCTAGGATATATTAAATGTAGAGTGTAGAAAGTCATATGCTGGGTTGAAAGTAACACCCAAACAAACGCTAATGGAAGAAAGCATACACATGATAGATATAATAAACTCTCTTGAATAAAATGTATAATTAAACATTCATATATTATATATAATATGTATATATCTATCATTATCATATAAAATAAAACATGGCATGCAGCACATTATATATCTTTAACTAATTGCTTTGGTTAGCCTAGAACTCATTTATGTTCCTTGAGAATGCAGAGTCTGGAAACAGGAATCAACTGGGAGCAAGGAGCATCCCCCCATAATTTCAAATCTTCCCCGAAGCGTGTTCCTGGGGGCACATTTGACTAGTGTCTAGAATAAAGCCACCACCACCGCAAAGCATTTTTTTACTGTTTAATTTTTCAGTAACAGTGACGATCATTGCAGAAACTGCTCCTGCCAATGATTTCAGCCCTGTATTCAAAGCTGTGCACTATTCATTCTCCATTCCAGAAACTTCAGGAGGTAAGACGTCCCTGTATTTATGTGAATATATATTCACAGATACACTTAACAACACTTAACATTACACTTAACGTTCTATTCTTTTTTTCCGCAGAGAGCTGGTTGTTAAACATCCGCCAGCATATCATTGGGCGGAACCCACACTACTTCAAACCAGTTTATTTCCTTGGCAGGCAAATACATTCATTAGACAGTTGTTTTGAGGCGAGACTAGGAAATAAAAAACCCACATATTTGGATTTCAGTTCTTCGTGTCATCATGGAGTTTTGGACAAGTCCTTAACCTCTCTGTAAAATAAATGCACACTTTTTATATTCTAGTTCTAGAAATATAACACAGTTGTATCTTACAATATATGACCAGACAATTTCAGAAAAAAATGCGTATAAAACTATCACAGGATTGATCCTGGTTTCCCCACAATGGACTTTTGCTCTTTTTTCAAAAGTACTAAAATACTGATTTCTGAGCACTGAGGGAGACTCATTACCATAGCTCCTTTCCTCGCTTTGCATTCTCCCCATTCTGTGGTGGCCTTCTAGCTCTAGGGAGGTCTAGAGTTAATGGAACGTGATGATGGGTCTTTATGCAGAAGCTAAATAGTTGATAATTCTCTAATTATCTCTTAGCTTATAAATTGTGAATCTGGACCAGAGGGTCTGAACATTGGCTTTGAGGGTCCCTGAGGGAAAAGATCCACCTTCATGAAACCATCAAATGGATTCTATAATCCTCCAAAGTTAACGACAATCAATCTAGATTTTAAAATAGAGACTTGCATTTTTAAAACAGTAGACTGTAGTTTATTGCAGTTTAGGTTGACAACAAAATTAAGCAGAAGGTAGAGATTTCCCATATACCCTCCACCCTCATACAGGCGTAGACTCCTTCACCATCAGTATCCCCCACCAGAGTGGTACACTTACTACAGTTGAACCTGCATTGACACATCATTATCACCCAGAAGTCCAGAGTGTACACTAAAGATCACTGATGGCATTGCACATTCCATGGGTTTGAACAAACATATCATGACATGTATCTACCATTATGGTATCACACAGAATAGTTTCTCTGCCCCAACAGTCTTATGCACTAGTCATTCTTCCCTTTCCCCTAAACCCTGAAAACCTCTGCTCTTTTTTTATCATTCTCTATAGTTTTGCCTTTTAAGACTGGCATTTAAAAATACAGTTGCTTCTCTGCTCAATGTTATGTGGCAGCCTGGATGGGAGCGGAGTCTGGGGGAGAATGGATATGTATATGTATGGCTAAGTCCCTTCTCCGTTAGTCTGAAACTATCACAACATTGTTAATGGGCTATACCCCAGTACAAAATAAAAAATTCAAAAGAAAAAAAAAACAGTTGCTTTATGGGGATCAACTGTTTTATGTCAGTTTCTCTTCTAACTATCCAAAGTTTTTCTGAAATGTAATTGTATATTTTGAAGGTAAAACTTTCTAAACATATCAAACACTTCTACATTTTCTTAAGGAAAGTTTAATACCTAATGATGGCTGAGGAGAAGGATTTAGGTTTTTCAATTATAGCATCTCTGGTTTAGGAGGGCTGGAAAAATTGAACCTTTTTGTTCTACTATGCGGAAAACCGAGGCTGGAGAGAGAATTGGGTCACACAGCTAGTGAGTGGCAGAGGTGGTAGCTGAACGCAGACTTCCAACTTCCTGGTCCAGTTCTCCCTTTAGTATTCCAGGCTGCTTTTGGGGATGGATTTTGATGACTGGGGTCTCCAGAAGTCTGAAAACAAGTGCTGAGAGTTCATACAAAAAGATAAATGAGTCGTTCGTATGTGTACTATTCTCCAAATAGCTGGCTTCTGACCTGCTCCACCAGAGAGAAGACTTCTAGGTCTTCATAAGAAAGCAACATGAGGTAACAGAAATACCAAACAGAATTGGATTCAAATTCTTCATCAGCCATTGTCAGTTAAATGACTTTCAGTTCAGTTCAGTTCAGTTGCTCAGTCGTGTCCAACTCTTTGCAACCCCATGAATCGCAGCACGCCAGGCCTCCCTGTCCATCACCAACTCCCGGAGTTCACTCAGACTCACGTCCATCGAGTCAGTGATGCCATCCAGCCATCTCATCCTCTGTCGTCCCCTTCTCCTCTTGCCCCCAATCCCTCCCAGCATCAGAGTCTTTTCCAATGAGTCAACTCTTCGCATCAGGTGGCCAAAGTACTGGAGTTTCAGCTTTAGTGTCATTCCTTCCAAAGAAATCCCAGGGCTGATCTCCTTCAGAATGGACTGGTTGGATCTCCTTGCAGTCCAAGGGACTCTCAAGAGTCTTTTCCAACACCACAGTTGAAAAGTATCAGGCTAGTCCCATAACTTTCAAGTCTTTTTGAGCTCTCATTGGTAGAATGGAGATTGTAGTAATTACATCATGGAGTAGAGATGATGATAAACTGATCATTGTAGGTATGTAAACTACATGATACATACTTAACAGTAGCCATGACAGCATTGCCAATAATAATAAAAACAACCATTAAAATTCACTGAGTGCCTACAGTGTGCTAGAACCTTTTCTTTGCTTTTTAAAATTGTCCCTTGATCTTCCCTACCATGATAAATACAATTAGGAGAGGGTTAGTGTTTTGAGGTGATACCCATTACAGGAGACAAAATTTTCAGAACTCAGTGGCAATTTGCTTTAGAGGAGGAAATTAGGAAATTAATACTACTCTGAAAATCAACTCATCTCAGAATATCAAACATTAAGCCTGTAGACCTTGAGGATATCAAAAATCTATTACTGTGGAGGTCTTTTTCCATGCTGTGTTGATTAACACAGAGGATTTGAGTGTGCCTTGAGGACTACATTTTTTCCAGCTTAAAAAAATTATGAGAGTCTATCATCTTTAAAGTAAAAAAAAAAATTCTGATATGTAATGAATACCTGAAACTCTCATTGACAGAAAGATTCTGAAGAGAGGGAGGCATAGGCAAAAAAAAAAAAAAAAAAATCCTTTATCAAAACTATCAGAAATGACTGAGGAGAAAACACATGAAAATTAAATCACTATGGGTTGCAAGTCATGAAGAAAAACATGTTTGATTTCTAATAGTTTTTTGATGAGAAAGTTTGGCAGAATTACAGTTTCATAATTTCTCTATTTTAAACTTGGCTAAAGATGCTCAAGATAGCTTTTAGTTTTACTGAAAGGTTAATTTTTCACCTATAGACAAATAAGCTTCCCATTATACTTTGCCAGGTGTTAAATGTGAAAATGGCACCCTCTTTGCCCGGCAATGTAGGCTGGAGATGGCAAGGTCATCTGTAACCTATTTTACATGGTCCTGTATCAGTTACAACACCCTTCTCTAACAGTGATGCTTTCACAGAAACAGTAGGTTGGACTTTTTATATTCTGGACTTGTCATAATGAAACATTAAGTTCCTTTTCACAAATGTGTTTTTTCTGTTCTTGGTATTCTGAGTCATGTTCATTGCCTGCTTAATGACACATTTTCAGAGACTGATGAATCTTGGTAAACAAAGTTGCAAACAGAGAAAAAACCCATGAGGTTGAAGGGGGTGGGGACCCAGCACATGAAATGATTTCTTCATCCTAATTTTCATTCTTGGTTATCAGCAACCCAAATGTCCTAGATAATATATGTTGTTAAGCCCAGTCATTGTGTGGCTAGCCTAGTCATTGTATCCGACTCCTTTGCAACCCCATGAACTGTACCGCTTCAGGCTCCTTTGTCCATGGGATTCTCCAGACCAGAATACTGGAGTGGGTTGCCATTTTCTCCACCAGGAGACCACCCAGACCAGGTATCAAACCCATATCTCCAGCACTGTGGGGGATTCTTTACCACTGAGCCACCAGGGGAGACCTCATTGTATCAGTTATCTATTGCTAAAAGTGTGCCGAATAATGAAAACTACAGAAAAGGAGAATAAAGCAACAGTGAACATTTATTTTCTGTGATTGTGGTTTTCAGTCTGTCTACCCTGTGATGGAGAAGGATAAGAGGCTTATGGAAGCTTCCTGATGGGAGAGACTGCCTGAGGAGGAAACTGGGTCTTGTTCTGATGGGTGGGGCCATGCTCAGTAAATCTTTAATCCAATTATCTGTTGATGGGTGGAGCTGTGTTCCCTTCCAGCTATTTACCTGGGGCCAAACGATGGTGGAGGTAATGAAGATAACGGTAACTCCCTCAAAAGGTCCCATGCATGCACTGCTACACTCAGTGCCCCCAACCTTGCAGCAGGCCACTACTGACCCACGCCTCCACTGGAGACTCCTGGACATTCCCGGCCAAGTCTGGGTCAGTCTCTTGTGGGGTCACTGCTCCTTTCTCCTGGGCCTTGGTACACACAAGGTTCTCTCTGTGCCCTCCAAGAGTCTACTTCCCAGTCCTGTGTAAGTTCTGGCAGCTCTATGGTGGGGTTAATGGTGACCTCCTCCAAGAGGGCTTATGCCATAATCAAGACTGCTGCACCCAGAGCCAACCCACACCTCCACAGGAGATGCTCAAACACAGTTCTGGCTCAGTCTCTGTGGGGTCTCTGGGTCCTGGTGCACAAGGTTTGTTTGAGCCCTCTGAGTGTCTCTGGTGGGAATGGGGTTTAATTCTAAATGTGAATTCGCCCCTCCTGCTGTCTTGCTGGGGCTTCTCCTTTGCCTTTGGATGTGGTGTATCTCCTCACAGCTGCTCCAGTGCTGCACAGCTGCTGCTCCAGTGCCTACCATACTGCTGGGGCTTCTCTGATTCCTTGGAAGAAAAGTTATGACCAACCTAGACAGCATATTAAAAAGCAGAGACATTACTTTGCCAACAAAGAAAGGTCCATCTAGTCAAGGCCATGGTTTTTCCAATGGTCATGTATATATGTGAGAGTTGGACTGTAAAGAAAGCTGAGAGCCGAAGAATTGATGCTTTTGAACTGTCGTGCTGGAGAAGACTCTTGAGAGTCCCTTGGACTGCAAGGAGATCCAACTAGTTCATCTTAAAGGAAATCAATCCTGAATATTCATTGGAAGGGCTGATGCTAAAGCTGAAACTTCAATACTTTGGCCACCTCATGTGAAGAGCTGACTCATTTGAAAAGACCCCGATGCTGGGAAAGATTGAAGGAGGGAGGAGAAGGGGACGACAGAGGATGAGATGGTTGGATGGCATCCCCTACTCAAAGGACATGAGTTTGAGTAAACTCCGGGAGTTGGTGATGGGAAGGAGGCCTGAATGCTGCAGTCTATGGGGTCGCAAAGAGTCAGACAGGGCTGAGTGACTGAACTGAACTGAACTGAACATTTATTTAGCCCACGAGTCTGAGAATTGGCTGGGCTGTCCCTCTGGTTGTGGCTGAGCTTGCTCAAAACTGTGGGAATTTGTTGGCTTTTTGCTGATCTACCTTGGTTCAGTAGGAGTGACTGGATGATCTGGCTCCTCTCTCCTCGAACAGGCTAATCTGAGCACTTTTCAGGGCAGAAGAAGAGATGCAGGAGTAAGGCAAGCCTGGGTACACAAGTGGTTTTCAAACTTGCTGGTGGCCAGTTTGCTTCTGTTCCATCAGCCAAAACAAGCCGTGTGGGAGGGCACTATAAGGTTATACAGTAGAAGAGCATGAACTTGAGAATGGTAAAGAATTTGAACATATTAATGCAATCCACATATCACACCCATGTTTCTTCTAAAAGACTATTTGGGAAAACTACACACTGGACTTATAACAAGTAATTTTTAAAATGTGTAGATTTGGCAAGTACAGATTTGAATCCTGATTCTATCTTTAGTAGCTCTGTGACCTTGGGCAAGTGAGTACCGCTGGGCTGTGGTTTCCTTATCTACAGCGTTTGAACAGTGATAGTACATACATCATAAGGCTGTTGAGATGTAATGAGATAATGTGTATAAATAATACCTAATTCTTATGTAACATTTACTATACATCAGGCTGTGTTCTATGTGTCTTATGTATTTTAACTTATTTAATCCTCACAATAATTCCATGTGGTAGATACTATTATTATTATTATTGCTAGTTTGCAGATAAAGATTGTGAGGCCCAGAGAAGCTCTAGAACTTTCTAATGAGTTATAGCTGGTGAGGGTCAGAGCTGAGATTCAGAACCTAGGCAGTCTGGTTTCAGAGTCTGTACTGGGAACCATTATCTGATGCTAATCTTAGCATAATGCCTGTTAGAAAATAAACACGCAATGTTTCAAACTATTATCTTTGTAAAGTTATTGTTAACTCACTCATGCCATGTGGCTTAAGTGGACCATCTATAAATCCACTTTCTGACATGTAGAGTTCTATTTTTCAAACACATTGCATTGTCCAAAAAGATTCAGGTGGACCATTTGAGAAACCTATGGTACTATCTGGTAGACAAAGACACATTAAGCTTTTTAAAATGGTGCAGCTGTATGACAAAAATGAATCTAAATATAAATATTATTGGTAGCTTTCTACAAAGTTGTAAGAGTGACCACCATTGATGAAGACCACCCACCAAACTGTGTGACGTACAAGATAAGCAGTGCTGACATCCAGGTTATACAAAGATTCTGGATTTACACACTCTCTGGAATGACTGAACTCACCACACAGCCAGGCTACAAGACTGTGAAGCAAGATAACCTCACTGATACTTCACTGTGGAAGGTGTGGACTGTGACAAATTTCATCCTTGTACAGCAACAGCCCTGGTAAGTAGAAAGTCCCAGGTTTTTCTCTTTTCTTTTTTTTTAACAGTTAAAAAAATTTATTTTTGGCTGTGCCATATGCAAGGCATGTGATATCTTAGTTCCCTGACCGGGAATCAAATCTGGGCCCCTGAAGTGGAAGTAAAGAATCTTAGCCACTGGAGCACCAGGGCAATCTCTAGAAAGTCCCATGTTTTGATATAATACAGATGATGTGTTAGCTTTTAATTTATTACAATTGAAATTGTCAAATAATAACAATAATTCTCATGAGATTAAAGAATTATAATAATAGCCAGAATGTCTCTAACACTTGTGCCAGATCCTGTTGTAGGTAATTTCATATCTTGATGTAGTTAATATTCATCTTTAGTCCTCAAAGTAGACAATACTACCATCATTTCTACTCTATAGATAAGGAAACTTGGGCACAAAGTTTGGGAAACTTATGTAAAATGACACAGGGCTTGTAGAACTGGACTTACACTCAGGCTGCCTCTCATTAAGAGGTGATGCTGACAACGTAGGTAATTAAGCACAATGTGTTTTCTCGACATCACAACAGGAGGAAGTGTAGGGCTCTAAATTATTGTCACAACATCAAAGGACTCTTGAAAGACCTTCAGAGTGAATAGTGCTCTACTGATGATGTGGAATGTGTTTTTAATGACTGAGGTTTTATCATCGGAGAAGAGACAGAGGTAGGACTGAAGAGTTTTTAGGTCCTCATTTGGCCTGATGATTCAGTGTCTATTTCCTCTTTGTACAGAGCCCCTGGCTTGCTGCTCAGGTAGTGATTAGGATTCCTGAGTGTGTCACTGTGAGGAAAACACCAGGTCTACGGACATCAACAGTCAGAATGACTTTCACAGGGACTGAATTCCAGTCATGTGGACAGGATTTAGTGGTTTGATTGTCTCAGGTAGGTACCTATGAGAATGATCTTTAGACCTAGGTACCTGTGGTAGTTTTTCCTGTAGAAATTTATGAGCTCCTCAAGTCGTATAGGATGCCATTCACTTGCAATTATCATCCACTTATTACAAATGATAAGAGAGGAAAGCACATAATTAAAAAACAACTTCAAGTGACTCTGATCTTACAAACACGGTTTCTAATTTAACTAAAGGTAAAGCGGGAACTTCTTCATTTCCTCTTTTAACTAATATCTATTGAATGTTTTCTCTGTGCACAATTTCCTGGGTTGCAAAGACATGTGAGACAATATATGGCTTCGGGTAGCTTAAATTTTTAACACAGGTAAAGTTAAATTATATATAGCAGGAATATTGATGTAGATTGAGATTGATGTATGTTGAGGTAGATTGACCAACCTAGACAGCATATTAAAAAGCAGAGACATTACTTTGTCAACAAAGGTCCGTCTAGTCAAGGCTATGGTTTTTCCAGTAGTCATGTATGGATGTGAGAGTTGAGCGCAGAAAGCTGAGTGCAGAAGAATTGATGCTTTTGAACTGTTGTGTTGGAGAAGACTCTTGAGAGTCCCATGGACTGCAAGGAGATACAACCAGTCCGTCCTAAAGGAGATCAGTCCTGGGTGTTCACTGGAAGGACTGATGCTAAAGCTGAAACTCCAGTACTTTGGCCACCTGATGCGAAGAGCTGACTCATTGAAAAAGACCCTGATGCTGGGAAAGATTGAGGGCAGGAGGAGAAGGGGACAACAGAAGATGAGACGGTTGGATGGCATCACTGACTCAATGGACATGAGTTTGGGTGGACTCTGAGAGTTGGTGATGGACAGGGAGGCCTGGTGTGCTGCAGTTCATGGGATCGCAAAGAGTCGGACACGACTGAGCAACTGAACTGAACTGGTATATTGATGATATAGACAAATGTGACTTTTGAGTTCAGAAAAGGAAGATGGTTCTTTAGATCCCAAATTATAGGAATCTGTCATCATCGTTGTCATCACCATCATCATCACCCACCATTTATTGAGAACCTACCCAGGAGGTGCAGTGGTAAAGAATCTGCTTGCCATTGCAGAAGATACAATAGTCATGGGTTGGATACCTGGGTCAGGAAGATCCCTTGGAGGAGGAAATGGCAATCTGCTCCAATATACTTGCCTGGAAAATTCCAAAGGCAGAGGAGCCGGGCAGGCTACAGTCCACGGGGTCACAAAGAGTGAGATACAACTGAACGTGCATGCACAATAAAAGGCAAGACTGTGAGATCTTGTTTAGCCTCAATCCCAACCATGAGGTAGCTACTGATACTACTCTTTATAGGCAGAAGAATTTTATTTCTAAGGTTTAGAGGTTAAGTAACTTATCCAAATTTATTCAGCTAGAAAGAGGGAGAAGGATTAATTCTGGGCACCTAACCACTATTGTGCACCCTGAATTATCTCTCTGATCCATCAGCAAATCCTGTTGTCTCTACTTTCAAAACATATCCTGAATGCTGTCTGGTTGCGCCACCATTGTCCCTTTCCTGGTCTAGGGCCGTAGCCTCCTAACTGGAATCCCCACTTCCACCTGTGCTCTACAATCTACTCTTCACAAAGCAGCCAGAATGATTCTTTCAAAAGGCAATTTACCCTCTTCCTCAAAGCTCTCCAATGGCTTTCCATCACACTTGGCAAAAGCTCCAATATTGCTTCCAAAGTCTGCTGTGCCCTTTGTGATCTGGACCCCAGATCTTTGTGTTCAGCTCCTCTAGCTCTTTCCCTCTTACTTCAATCCACTCATGTGAATTTCTTGCAGAGTCTTCAACACACCTGAAATGTTTATACCTCACAGACTTTGCCTCAGGCTGGAATGCTTGTCTTCCAACCACGTGACTCACATTCTTACCTTAATCCTATTTTTGCTCCAAAGTAGCTTGCTCACAATGCAGGGCTCATGGGTTCAATCTCTGGTCCACATGCTTTAGAGTAATTAAGCCCTCTAGCTGCAAGTACTGAAGGCCTTGTGCCCAGAGCCTGTGCTCTGGCACAAGAGAAGCCACCTCAGTGAGAAGCCCATGCACTGCAATCAAGAGTAGCCCCTGCTCGCCACAACTAGAGAAAGCCTGCATGCAGCAACTAAGACCCAGCAGAGCCAAAAATAAATCATTAAAAAAAAAAAAAAAGACCAGATCTCCTTCCCCCTAAAAAAAGAAATAGTAAATTAATTCTACAAGCAGCAACACAGAGAAAGCAAGAAAATATGGCACTGAATGAGAAAAGTAGGAAACAGGAAAGATCTTTAGCACAATATCATTTGTGCAAATCAAAATCATGTAACCAAACACTAACATTCTGCAAGGATACATTCTTGCTTAAGGACATGTATCCATTATAGGGCAGAAGGAAGAAAATAGAGGATTCAAAGAAAGCCTTTCTTTCATGACTTTCTTCTATTAAAATAGTTCCATCAACTATTCACTATCTCCTTTTTTTTTGGAAGTCAATTAAATAAATCAAGTTTGTGCTTAGGAGTATACTTTTCTCTATGACTGAAAACATTTTTTCCCCCCCGCAGATGCTATAATCACTGAATAGACATAAACAAATGAAGGAAATTGTTATAGATGTAAAATCAACACCATTTTGGTTTGCGGTGATATAATCTGGGTTGGTAGTCTGTTGTCTTAGGGAATCATGTACATCAATGCATGTAAGACAATTTTGAAACATTTTGAAAGGATAAAAAGAGTATAAATAAAACTATCGTGATGGGTGCTGAAGGGAATTTCTTTGAAAAATCTCAAATAAACAGGACATTAATGAGAATGTTATAACAAAGCAGTAGACTGGGCTTATTCCTTATCTCCTTAACTGCAGAGCACCAATTTCCATATGACAGTGCCTGCTATACAGTTTTGTTTACTTGTTTATTGTTTTACCTCCTCCTTTAGAACATCCTGAAAGATGATGCTGTGAAAGTGCTGCACTCAATATGCCAGCACATTTGGAAAACTCAGCAGTGGCCACAGGACTGGAAAAGGTCAGTTTTCATTCCAATCCCAAAGAAAGGCAATGCCAAAGAATGCTCAAACTACTGCACAATTGCACTCATCTCACATGCTAGTAAAGTAATGCTCAAAATTCTCCAAGCCAGGCTTCAGCAATATGTGAACTGTGAACTTCCTGATGTTCAAGCTGGTTTTAGAAAAGGCAGAGGAACC
>NW_011494876.1:3044731-3045260 GCF_000754665.1 Bison bison bison
AGAGAGTTTCAGAAAAACATCTATTTCTGCTTTATTGACTATGCCAAAGCCTTTGACTGTGTGGATCACAATGAACTGTGGGAAATTCTGAAAGAGATGGGAATACCAGACCACCTGACCTGCCTCTTGAGAAATCTGTATGCAGGTCAGGAAGCAACAGTTAGAACTGGACATGGAACAACAGACTGGTTCCAAATAGGAAAAGGAATACGTCAAGGCTGTATATTGTCACCCTGCTCATTTAACTTATATGCAGAGTACATCATGAGAAACGCTGGACTGGAAGAAACACAAGCTTGAATCAAGATTGCCGTGAGAAATATCAATAACCTCAGATATGCAGATGACACCATCCTTATGGCAGAAAGTGAAGAGGAACTAAAAAGCCTCTTGGTGAAAGTGAAAGAGGAGAGTGAAAAAGTTGGCTTAAAGCTCAACATTCAGAAAACGAAGATCATGACATCTGGTCTCATCATTTCATGGGAAATAGATGGGGAAACAGTGGAAACAGTGTCAGACTTTATTTTTT
>NW_011494876.1:3045360-3055304 GCF_000754665.1 Bison bison bison
TCCAGTACTTTGGCCACCTCATGTGAAGAGCTGACTCATTGGAAAAGACTCTGATGCTGGGAGGGATTGGGGGCAGGAGGAGAAGGGGACGACAGAGGATGAGATGGCTGGATGGCATCACTGACTCGATGGACGTGAGTCTGAGTGAACTCCGGGAGTTGGTGATGGACAGGGAGGCTTGGCGTGCTGTGATTCATGGGGTTGCAAAGAGTCGGACATGACTGAGTGACTGAACTGAACTGAACTTAGAATATCGATTGTGATAGAGAGGGACTTTGATTTACCTTTGTATTTTCTGTGTTTAGACCAGTGCTTAGCACATAGTGTTAAATAAATATCCAATGAATGGATGAATTTATCCTCCCAACAATCCTAGATGTGGAGGATGGAGCTCTCCCTTTTGCAGATGAGCAAAATGACATTTACTCCCTTGTATCAAAAAAAGATATGCCAACTGGAAGGCCCAAGGTTTTTATAAAGAGTTCTGATTCCAAGTTCTGTGCTGTTTGCATTATAATACAGCAATCTTCCTAAAATCATATTAAATAGAACACACAGCTTTATTCAACTTATAGAAGTAGCATTAAAAATGAATTGTTCCCCAGGAATTTAGCTGTGTTGTTAAAACATTTCATAAAACATTTTTAAAAGGTAGTGCTTGCAAATAGGAGCACCCTAGAGAATCTTCTGTGAATGTTGCTGAGAAAGTTATTACTCATCTAAGAGGTGGGCAGATAACCTTTCTAGGCTGACTGGCATTTGATCACTGACATTTTAAAATCCTTGATATTTTGATCTTTTCCCATGTAAATCACAGTTTCCCAGTTCATGGTATTTTAATTAAGAAAAAGGTTGACAACGGCCCCTAATTAAGGTCAGAGCATATTTTGAAGCAATCATATTGTTACTAAAAAATATATTGTGCCTGAGAGAATGGTGCAGAGGAGGCCCCTAAGTTGAGAAGGCTATGTTTGCCATTAGGAGACTTCAGTTAAAAGATTCAAGGGATTACAATTTTTAGAGGCATCATTCTCCAGCTTTCCTTTTCTTACCATTTATGTAACTCATGAGCTTTCCACTGGTTCTTCCAACAAGCCCAAAACTCTCCCTAATGGCCACACTGAATGTCACAGTTAACCCAGGAATAATAAGGTGACTGATTAGTTGATTGGCAGCCAGAACCCACATCTGGAGGAACATTTCTTCACATTCCAAATCCTAGACTCTTTATTTAATAATTCTAAATGATCTGTCTCTAGCCAGATGCTTCTTACTGATTCTGTGTATAAACAGTCACATGACGTGGATGTGATGCTTCTTCCTCCCTCATTGCTGACAGGTGGTGGTTGACATCTTAGACAAGAATGATGAAGCTCCTGTCTGGACACCTTCTGTATACCAGGCAGTCATTTTTGACAATGTTGTTGCTGGGACAAACGTCAATGGTTTCCAACTAAACTGTCATGACAGAGATTCACAGGATTTTGAAATGCGCTTTGAGATGGTTTCTGGTGAATCATTTTATTTTTTCTTTTGATCGTGAGCATGTGTTGAATTGATAAAACCTCTTTCACATAAATAACATAATCTTAGAAGTAACTATGTTTACAAAGATTAAACTATTTCCTATCTATGCTGCTAGGTGTCCTCAAGGAATCTTTTTCACTTCCATATGTGCTATCTAATTCCTCCTATGGTGGAACAATTTATGACTTCAATGATACTTGATAATGAAGGGACTTTGGATCAGCAAGACGAAGGTACAAGTAACTAGGTCTACTGTTCATGGTACTGGCTGGAAATAGCAGCCATTTCCCACGTGACGCTAATACAGATCCACCAGGATAGATGTTTTCTCCTGCATTATTATTGGATTTTCACAGATTCATGTCAACTTCAGTCATGTCTTGGGACATATGGAAGAAATTTATTGAAGATCAAATATGTGCCAGGAGGAAGGTACACAGAATTGTACAAGACAGATGTGGACCTTGTATTCATGGAATTCATGGTTCATTAAACTAGTAGTAACATCAACAGTTACAGAACTGTAAAGCATGGCAAGTTTTATTAAGGAAAACTCCTGGGTATCATGAGAGGGAATAAGAAGAAGTACTTAAAGTATGGAGATCAGACCTGCTGTCACGCAACTGAAAGAATGGGCCCATGGACATGGGTTCACGTTCCCAAATAACTGTACAGGCTGGTTCAGTGTCGCTCCTCTTACTAGTGTGCATCTTCTTAACAACAGGGTCTCCAGGACCACTGAAACCTGACTTAAAATTTAGTAGGCACTCAATAGATATTTGTGGTCTGACTGGCCTATTTGATATTGATCCATACTACCCTGAAAGTGGGAATAAAATCCTCTGAGTAGGAGATGAAGGAAAGGAACACATTTAGGCAGAATAATTTGATAATATGGGGATCACACTCAGGATCTTAATTAATCTTTAGAACAAATTTTTTTCCAGCCAACTGAATTTCCTGCTTACTTGATTTTCATTTTACTGTAACCCTTATATATGTATAAGGAATCAGAAAATAATATAATTATACTTACTTATATTTACCATCGAAGAAGGCAGTGGCACCCCACTCCAGTACTCTTTTTTGCCTGGAAAATCCCATGGACAGAGGAGCCTGGTGGGCTGCAGTCCATGGGGTCGCTAAGAGTCAGACACGACTGAGCGACTTCACTTTCACTTTTCACTGTCATGCATTGGAGAAGGAAATGGCAACCCACTCCAGTGTTCTTGCCCGGAGAATCCCAGGGACGGTGGAGCCTGGTGGGCTGCCGTCTATGGGGTCGCACAGAGCTGGACACGACTAAAGCGACTTAGTAGTAGTAGTAGTAGCATATTTACCGTGTTTAAAAAAGCTGTGTAAGGTAGCCTGAGAAAACCTTTCAATGTACCTTAAAATACTTCTAATTTTCGATTTCTCTCTTTTAAAGGAAATGTGAACAATCATTTTGGATTTGACCCAACTCAGGGTTCAAATACTCTGAAATTAACTGTGAAGAATCCTTTTAACTTTGAATCTGGAGCTAAACTGCAGAGGCAGTACCATCTTGTAGTGCACATAATTGACCATCTTGTAGTGCACATAATTGATGACAACCTGAAATAACGGCAAAGCCCAAGACAGGCACTGCTATTATAGATATTTATGTGACAAGGGCCAACATGCCACCTCCTCCAACCACCAGCTCTGAAGTAAGGAGTTATGGAATTTAATCTGGCTCTGTGTGTGGGAAATGTCCACTGCAAATTCAGCTTTCATCTAAAAGGCTACTCAGGCAGTGCCTCCATCCTTAGGCCTTTTCACCGGGGCACCACCCCATCCAGCCACCAGGCACATTTTAGAATGTGCATCTCTGAGAATCCACTGTGTAGGGGAGAGAGAATTTGTTTCATTACTGGGGAAGCATAAGCATGCAACGGATGGCATCTAAATGAGCCGAGAGTCCTGCCCACCAGAAAGACCCACTTGTCAATGAATTCTCTCAGTTAAACACCTCTCCAACTGGGCACTTTCAAATGTTATTCTCTAGGGCCATGTCTTTTACAGTAATGGGCACCAATCCTGCGCCTGGCACTGTGCTCCAGGGCTTATATTCTTTGTTTCATCTAATCTTCAATCTAACCCCATGAAGTGGAGCAGACCCTTCAGTAGCTTGTTGTTTCAAAAAAATAGATACATAAAGCCTCTGCAGAACTCCAGAATGATTTCTCAGTCAGCCAAGGATACTGTCTGTTCAGAAGACTTTATGGTTAGTATATATTACTGTCTTTTAAGCCTTTGAAATAGAGGCATTTTTAAAAACAACATGGATGATAAATCTTTCCACCAGGATATTTGATTTTCAAGAAAACACGTTCTCTCACACTGCACAAGAGGGTTTATTCTGCATCCAGAGGGTAACAGAGGCGTAAAGAACCTCAGGTGTCATTTAGTTCAATTCCTTGACTTTACGGATGAGAGAACTGAGGTCAAAGAGGAGGGATGGTTTTATTCAAGTTTGCAGAGCAGTCATTGCATTGAGTCCAAGTCTTTAGATGCTTAAATTGGTGCTATCTCCAGGCATGTGTCTTTCATACTATTGCCTGTGGTATTTAAAAATTCCTTGTGTCTGAGTCAATACCCTACTGTCTGTAGGACCATCACTCTATACTGATGCTATTATGTGTAAGCAGATGCTCTCTAAAAACTGAGACTAATGCTCCATTTTCTCTGAAATAATTTTTCCCAACAAAGAAAAGGTCTGACCATTGTGTACACAGCTATCAACACATACAAATCCAGTGACTGGTACATTCCCTTCGTCTTCAGTCTGATGGCTATTTTCTTTGCTGGGTTAGTTTCCTGGATATGTTTCCTGCTTTGGAGGTATGGAAAGGCTATATGATGCAGTCAGAAAATGGGCAAGGAAGTCTCTGTGACAAAACCCATGTAGATGATTTTTCTTTCTAAGCTTCTGTGGTCGAGAGTTGAATCATCTGGGGTTTGGCAATCTTACTCTACAAGCTTCTGCCTAATTTTGCCAATTTTGAAGGACACAGAGGAAGTATTTGGGGTACAAAACTCAATGGTCCCTTTCACTATTACTCAAACCTATACTCAGAAACAGCTGGAGAGCTTTCTGTAAAAAGTGCCAACAATATAGTCTTGGGTTCTATCTCAGAGCATCTGAAATAGATTTTCCATGAGAATAGATTTTAAACAAATGAATTGTGAGCAGACGAACCCAACGACTCCCCAGATTATGCTGACACATGGGCAGTGGTTGACAACCACTGGGAACTAGCCCAGAGGCCGGTGATAAAGCCAGGTACCCTCTCTATACTTGCTTTGAATCTATGTGAAGCTGGGAAGAGAGGCCAAAGAAATGGATAACAAATGCAGCTGCTTTCATCATCATCTGAAAATAGTTCTTCAGGGTGCAGAATGCCATGGCTTCAAAATAGAGTTGGATATGAATTTTTATTAGATAAGTAGAGACAATTTATGATTCAGAGTGTGTATCAAGGGTAGAGAAGGTTAATGAGATCCGTTTATTATTTCCCATAGAGCATTTAAAAAAAAATGGGAGTGGGAGAAGACTGGATAATAGTCATGTGCTGCGCAAAGTTGAAATTCTTTTTTTTTGCCACATGTTAGCATAATGAAGCTGGTGTTTTGTCAAATTTTCTTTTTCTACAGAGAAATAAAGCATATGGCAGGTAAGATCCAGCTTGCTAGTTGTCACAAGATTATTTTGAATTGTGTGATTCTAAAAAAAGCCGTTTGTCTGATAACTTCCCTTTATTTATTTACCTTTTGAATAGGAGACAGAAATCAAAAGGAAATGGTTGTTACTGGAAACAGAAATAAAAAACTAGAAGTGTTAACAGTAAGTAGATTTTTGTGATCCCTGCCCAGAGGAAGAAAGAGCACTACATTGTCTCTGTAATCATGGCTCCATGGAAAGTTCTTCCATATTAACATATGGTCAATCTACTCAGGCATTATAGAAACGAGATACAATCCTTTCAATTCATCTGCTTCTGCTGG
Source organism: Bison bison bison (assembly GCF_000754665.1). Taxonomy (NCBI): domain Eukaryota; kingdom Metazoa; phylum Chordata; class Mammalia; order Artiodactyla; family Bovidae; genus Bison; species Bison bison. The sequence continues at coordinate 3,050,917 of NW_011494876.1, forward strand.
ATCTCTGCGTATTAAAAACCTGGGATTTCAGATCCAGTCTTAGAATTTGGCTTTGGTCAAAATTTGCTATACACATTTTTTATGTGTATTCAGCAAAAACAACGCTAGACAAATGGAAATACAGCCTTATCCACCATTTCTTAAAAATAAGATCTAGATTTGAAAAATAGGTTATTTATGTCATAGAGCTGTGTATGTTCTTCAGCCCTGGCGTTCCTTAGCAGATGGGGAAATCTATAGCTGATCGCCTGCATGAGTTCACTCAGGCTGCCATGATAAAATACTGTAGACTGGGCAGCTTAAACAACAGAATTCTTTCTCACAGTTCTGGAAGCTGAAAGTCCCAAGTTGGGGTGCTGGCAGGTTATGAGGTCTCTCTCCTTGGCTTGCAGATGGTGCTTTCTTCCTGTGTCCTCATTTTATTCTTCCTAATCTGTGTTGTCTCTCTCCTAATCTCCTGTTCTTATAACAATACTAATCATATTGGATTAAGCCTCATCCATGTCACCTCATTTTTCTTGAATCACCTCTTAAACGTCCTGCCTCCACATTGTGATGTCCTGGAGGTTAGGGCTTGAACGTGTGAAATTCAGGAGAATCCAATTTGGCCCATAACACCTCCTATCCAAGTAAGAGACTTCACATCAGTACAAAGACCTGAGTTCAGGGAGAGTGTGGTGGGCAGACTGAGTGGGATTTGGGCCTGGGAGAAGAGAAGAAGAGCAAGGAGTTTGGGGATCCTAGGTTGCTAGCCTTCTATACGCTAGAGAGATGAGGTAATTTAATCATCTGCTCGAAGTTCTCAATATATGTCAAAACTAATTTCATCAAGTTGACTTTATTGCTAACCTTTTGTGCTTTTTAAAAGGAAACCATTGTGTATGAGACTGTATTTGATGGAGAAGCTGTTGATCCATTTTGATCCAGGTATGGTGCTTGAGTTATCTTTTGAGTGTAGCTCATTTTGTCTATTTGGATGCAAAACTGTGTGAACGGGATTATTCATTAGGCTTTGCATAATGGGACTCTGTCCTAAAGCAAATCATTCAAGGGCCAGGCAGGTAAAATAAATGACTTAAAGGGGCCTCCTAAGACAGTACGTTCAATCATCAACAGCAACTGATACTTGGGGGACATGGTTATTACTCGACTCCATCAAAGTAGTGTGTCTATTTTATGCACATTGAAGCAGAGGCTCAGAGAGGTTAGGGAATATGTGAAGGTTCACAAAGCTTTCTTTCCTTTCGGAGAAAGGAAGGAGAAAAGTTGGTGGAGCTTCTGGAACAGAGACTGAATATTAACTGTGGTAAAACAGAGGCAGATGGATGGAGACAGGTGGGTACTTGGCTACAAGAACCGTGGAAAGACTGTCACGTGCCCACAGTGGGTGGAGGGTTGTGCAAGAATGGCGGAGTGGTCTGCAGCAGACCTCTGGGTTCTTCTTCTGTTCTTTATTATTATCACTAAAAATAATAAAAAATTACTATATGCCATTTCTTCTTTCCATCTAAAATTTTTAAAAATGGTATTAATACTATTTAACAAACACCTATTTTAGCACTTTCAGTGTATCAGGCTTGTTCTTAAGAACTTGGTAATTATTAAGCTACCTATTTTTTATTCCGTTAAATATACATACAAATTTCCATTTTAAGTGTACATTTCTGTGGTATTAAGTACATTCACACTGTTGTGCAATCAGCACCACTGTCCATATCCAGAATTTTTTTTCATCTTTCCCAACTGAAATTCATGAAACACTAGCTATTTTTTTATATGTCTCTGAGTATAGTTCTATGACATTTAATCACCAATATAGATTTAACTAACTATGACCATAGTCAAGATAAAGAATTGTTCCTTCACCATAAAGTGCTCTCTTGCACAAAAGAGGCAATGTTTAATGCATATGGAATCACATGCTGCTTCACGTTTTCCTTCCAATTCTCCTTTTGGTAGCAAAGCAAAACTTGAGAAGATGAGCAACTCATCACTAGGTTGGCTATAGAGCAAAAGCTCAGTAGACTTTGTGGGAAGAATAAATGCTTTGCGAGTTCATTATGATTCACTTTATCTGTTTGCAGTCCTTCTCCCCACAGTTTCTGGGAATGTGTATGAGAATAACAGCAGAATAGGTATGAGAAAGTGGAAGAAGCACCCCCAGGCACCAGGAGGGGGCCTTGGCAAACACATACTGCCTCCCAGAGGCCCATCCTTCTGAGGAGTCTTCATTCTTAAATATTCCTACGCAAGGGCAGCATTCTCCTGTGCCTCTGAATGATTGCTTTTTTGGTGTCTGTGTTTATAACCCTCTGTACTTGTCCAGTTCAGTGCTGACTGAGGGCAGCAGCGGAGGGCAGGTGGGGTGGTGTTAACCTTGAGTCTCTGAGTATGTTTTGCTGAAATTAGAGACTAAACTGATACATGTTCATTGTCTGACTTTGCCCAGTGGAAGATATGCTTGTTATGACTAGAGACTTTGTTTTGCTCACTGCTTAGCTCCAGCATATGCTTGGCACACAGTGGGGCCTCTACAAATACATGGTGAACAGATACATTTGAATATATAAATTCAAATCTCTTGTGTTTAATTCACATTACTTGTTTCTCCTATGACTATGGAAAAGAAATGGGAATTATCTTTAGAAAAGAACTTTCTTGGTTTCTGAAGTCATAAAAAATGCAGGATTTTCTCAGCATTTCTAAAAAGCACAATTGATCTTGCTTTTAATTTTCTTTTTATAGCACTCTGGAGAAGGACCATCCGAAAACTTTACTTATTAATAACTTGCCAAAGAACTGTTGGCATCCAGGCATTTGAGAGCTATGCACTTAGACAGGTAGTTCTTAAATACAAGGAACTCTCTGATGATCCTCCAAAGTTGTAGAAGACACAGTGACAGAAGAAAAGATTGTTGGTGGTAGAGGGTAAATCCACACTTAACCCAAAATAGAGTTCAAGTTGGGATAACTGTTTTAAAACAAATCTCACTGCACACCAAGAGCAAAAGAAAGAGAAAGTGTTAGTCACTCAGTCATGTCCAGTTCTTTGAGACCCCATGGACTGTAGCTTGCCAGGCTCCTGTGTCCATGGAATTCTCCAGGCAAGAATACTGGATTGGGTAGCCAGTCCCTTCTCTGGGGATGTTCCTCACCTAGGGATCAAACCTGGATCTCCTGCATTGTAGATGGATTCTTTACCATCTGAGCCACCAGGGAAGCCCCCATGAGCAAAGAATTAATACATATTTGAGTCACAGGATAACGGATGCTTGAATGATCAGAAATATCAGCCTTCATATGTATTTATGCCCCTTTGCACGTGTGCACACATAAGATTTCTTTTCAGTACAAGAATACCTCACTTCCCAACAAGAGAGAGTCCCTGAAGATAAACAGGCTCATAAATTACTTACGTAGCTCAAATGGGTTGATCCTCAGGAGGTGCTGGTGTGGAAGACTCCAGTGGATATGAAGTCTGGAGCTTGGACAAGTCACATCTCCTCTTACAAATTTGCTTTTCTTCTTTTAGAAAATGTAAACTGTCATTCCTGGCCCATTTCAATCTCATAGTTCTGTTGTGAGAAACAACATAAAACAGTTGAGATTCTACATTTGGCAGCTCTTTTTGAACTGTAAGCACTATTTAAGTATAAAATAGCAATCGTTTCATTAAGTCAAAATTGGCTGCTCTGAGAGGAGTGACTTGGAATACAGAGATGGTCATTGCATGTTTCTAAGCCAGTCTATGTTGGAATTGGTTGATAATTAGCTCCACAACTTCTGTGAAAGGAATATATTGCCTTGTTCCAGATGGCATGATAATTCTTCACCAGGGGAGAGACCAAAGATTGCCTGGAAAATGCCGTCCCCTCTCCAGCAAGGCTCTCACTGGATCAATTATGCTCAGATGGAAGTAGATATGTGAGTCTCTATCTGCCATCACCTGCATTTTTGAAGAGAAAAAGAAGACGCATTTATAAACTTCCTTTTCAAAGTCTGGAATGGATCAATTAGTACTTAATCTGTCTCTGCCCAAACCAAGAAATATTGGAACATGGCAAGATGAGTCTTTACTTTCTTCTGTTGAGCTGTTTTGGGTTTCAGTTTCAGACTGGTAGCTGTTGTTTGGTCACTAAGTTGTGTCTGACTCTTCGACAATCCCATGGACTGTAGCCTGCCAGGCTCCTTTGTCCATAGGATTTTCCAGGCAAGAATACTGGAGTGGGTTGCCATTTCCTTCTCCTGGGGATCTTCCCGACCCAGGGATCGAACCCAGGTCTCCTGCACTGTAGGCAAACTGTTTACCACTCAGACATGGCCAAGAAAGAATGTCCGAGGTGGTGACCATAAGATGAGGGTTGTTTGGGAGGAAGCTAAAAAGGGCT
>NW_011494876.1:3055404-3081962 GCF_000754665.1 Bison bison bison
AAAAGGGCTGCTTTCAGGGGAAACGACTCTGGAACCAGAGGGTTCCAGATCTCTATTGGGTCAAGATCAACTTGCTTCCAAACTTGGAGATGTTCTTTTCTCCTGAGGTTTAATAATGATTGTATTAGTTTGCTGAAGGCTTCCATAGCAAATTGCCAATAAATGGTGGCTTAAAACAACAGAACTTGATTCTCTCACAGTTCTGGAAGCTACAATTTTAAAACTGAAGTGCTGGCAGTGCCCTCTTCCCTCTGGAGGCTCCAGAGGAACATTATTTTCTTGCCTCTTCCAGCTTCTGAGGGCTGCCCTGGCCTTCCTAGCTTTGTGGCTGCAGCTCTCTCCTCTCTGAGCCTGCCTTCATATTGCTTTCTCTTCTAGTTATCTATCAAATTTCCTTCTGCCTCACTTTTTTTAATTGGAGGATAATCGCTTTACGCTGTTGTGTTGTTTCTGCTGTACAGCAATGTGAACCCAGCTCTACGCATACATATATCCCCTCCCTTGTGAGCCTGCCTCCCATACCGCCCACATCCAACCCTTCTAAGTCATCACAGAGCACCGAGCTGAACTACTATATAGCAGCTTCCTACCAGCTACCTATTTTATACATGGTAGTAACATATGTTAGTGCTACTCTGTCCAGACTCACTGTTCTGAGCACATTTGTTATTGGATATAGGGCCTGGCCAGATAATCCAGGCTGATCTCCTGTCTCTAGATCCTTAACTTACTCACATCTGGAAAGACTTTTTTCAAATAAGGTCATCTTCAAAGGTTCTGAAAATTAGAACATGGACAAATGTCTTTGAGGGTTATCATTCTACAAAAGACAATAATTTTAAAAGTCTTTAATACAGTGTATATAAATTGATACACTCTTTCTGGTGAACAGTATGACTATTATACTTTAAAAAATATTTGAGTACCTACTGTGTGCCAGGATTTTTTCAAAGCCTTTAATCAATAAAAATGCAGATGCCTTTGACCTGGTAGTTTTTACTGATTGGAATTTTCTTATAGATACACTTAAAAAAGATCTACAAAACATTTTTTTGAGATGGCAACTGGTGGTAGCATTGTGTGTAAGAGAAATGCAAATAATATCAAAGTGTCCATTCAAAAGACATTGGTTGGGAAAACCATGTTGTATTCAAATTCATATTACAGAATGTATGTTGTGGCTGTTAAAAAGAAATAGGCCTATACTGATATGGAAGATACATAAAGTGATAAAGTTGGGCAAATTACAGAATTCTTATTAACATACATATATAGAAATTAAGCACCTGTATAGGTACATATGTTGGTGGGCTGCTACTTCCTACTCCAGGGGATCTTCCTGCTCCAGGAATCAAACCTGTGCCTCTTGCATCTCCTGCACTGGCAGGAGATTCTTTACCACTAGCACCACTTGGGATGCCCCAAAACTTTAGGGGGCAGTGACAAATCACAGGGAACTCCAGTGTTTATTTGTTTGTTTTAGAGAAAGTCTAGGGGAAGGAAATGCAGAGGATGAAGGAAATTTCTTAGTTTTATAGTTTTATGAACCACTGAATTTTCTAACCTTCTACATGTTATTTTTATTTTTTTAATAATGTAAGTAGGTATTATCTGGTGGTGAGAACTTAGGACGTTCATTTCATTTTTTAATACTTTATTCTGGAGTTTTATAAGAAGTCCGAGGCTTTTCTTTCCAATCAACTTGAAACTAGGCTTCCAATCAACTTGAAACTTTCTCATTGCCTGGGATATTTTCTTCCTTGATTTGTATAATTATTGTTGCTCTTCTGTCTGCCTTTTTCTACTTGTGAAATTGATTATTCTTCTGTGAGGTCTCCAGGATTTAGCAGCTAATCTCTTCTTTTCCGCTCATGATTTCTAACACATTGAATTATTGCTCTGCTGTTTCAGAGATTTTTTTTCACTTGATCTTCTGGGTCACTTGGGTCTCACCAGTGACCACTCAGTTTCAGCTAATCTACTGAATTGTAAAAGTTTCAAAATCATATTTTTAGTTCCAGAAAGGGGTTTGTGTGTGTGTGTGTGTAGGGCAGGTGTGCACACATGCACATTATTCATGGAACCCAAGTCACCTTATTATCTGCTTATGTTGCAATTGTCTATTTCAGGAGAGGTATGCTCTGAATATATCTTCTTCCTTAAGGTTCCTGGTTTCCTGGGGCTCTTGGGTCCCTTGTCATTTTTCTCTATTTGCTTTGGGGCTGAGTTCAAGTTGCTATGGAATTTTCTGAGACCGTGGTGGAGCCACTGCTCTCTCTCCTGGCTAGGCTGATGGTACAGCTGAAGCAGATGTTCACACCTTTCATGACAGCAGGGCTTCCTTTGTTCAGAGACAGAGGACCTTCCTTAAGACCATGTCAAGCTTCCATAGGTCTTTGGGGGTCAGGGAGACATGCCATGTTAATTGATTGACATGCCATCAATTAATTATTGATTAATGTCTCATTTTCTCTTGTGGTGGGGGGTGGGGGGGTGTCCAATGAGCTTTAGCTCCAAAAGTGAAATCTTCCCTTTCAGAACCTCTGTGTGTCCTGTGGCTCTCTTCTGGTTTGAAGGGGACAACATCTTGGCTGACTTTCAGTTACTTCCTCCACGCCTTACCCACACACCACCTGTAGCTGCCCCACCCGGCCCAAGCCCAGACTCAAGCAAGACCCCCAGCACTTCTACAGACGCATGAGCCTATGTTAAAGGAGCAGAACTGCCCTGTTAAGGCCAGCCTAGATTGCCTAACCTTTAATCCATCCTCAGATATGAGAACTGCAACAGTGAATGAGAGTTGATCAAAGCCATTGGATTGTTATACAGCTACAGCTTACTGATTCCAGAAAGAGGTGGGATGCTTTCACATTTTTATTTTTTAAAAAAGTCATCAAATGTGTGTTGTTTTAAAAAAAAGAAAACAAAGAAAATATTTAACAGGAAAAGAGAGATCTGATATAAATGCATTAAAGTGAAGTTGTAGAACCTTAGAGTTAAAAATACTGGACTTAAAAAAAATACTGAACTTATGTTGTTTGACTACAGGGGGCTATGACCAAAGTTCTGTTTCATAGCCCCTGACCCAAGAGAAGGTTTCCCTGGGGGCTCAGATGGTAAAGAATCTGCCCCCAATGTAGAAGACCCAGGTTCAATCCCTGGGTTGGGAAGATCCCCTGGAGAAGGGAATGGCTAAATGGGCCGACAAACCCTTTATTAAATAAATCACCCTTGAAATAGTCTCAGTGAAATCCTTATTTGAGAGACTAATTAAGAATTTCCCCCACTGTATTTCCATTGTTGGTCCTGGGTCTGTTTAGCTATCTTCCTGACAGGGAACTCACTACCTAACAGCTCTTTCTTTTGTGGCACAACAATAATTATTAGACTTACTGTGTTAAAGCAACGGGCAATGGCACCCCACTCCAGTACTCTTGCCTGGAAAATCCCATGGACTGAGGAGCCTGGTGGGCTGCAGTCCATGGGGTCGCTAAGAGTCAGACACGACTGAGCGACTTCACTTTCACTTTTCACTTTCATGCATTGGAGAAGGAAATGGCAACCCACTCCAGTGTTCTTGCCTAGAGAATCCCAAGGGTGGGGGAGCCTGGTGGGCTGCCGTCTATGGGGTCGTACAGAATCGGATACGACTGAAGCGACTTAGCAGCAGCAGCAGCAGTGTTGAAGCAAAGAAGAAATCTAGCTGACAGTGTGAAATTTAAATAATTAAAAAACAGGAGTTTTTCCCTCGTTAAGGAGCCCCCTCAGATAAATGGGCATATTTTCACCAGCTGATAAAGGAGCTGCTATGGATCAGAACAGCTGCATAATAGCTTCCATTTAGCATTGTTACCTTAAATTCCATCCAGCTCCAAAATTACATGCTTCATCTATAATACATGATTTACTTTCAGTTGGAAAAAGCAAAATGATCCCTTTGGATTAAAATTACCTACAAATGTAATTAACAGCATCTCATTTTGTTAGCTCATCATCTTGACTCTCTATAGATGACTTTAAATAGGAAAAATTGACATTTTTATTGTGTTCTTGATGTATTGCAAACATTGCTTACTAGTACACACAGTTATGGGGCCAGTCCAGACACTCTGTTGGATTGAAAACAAATTTAATTTGTGATTACTGTAGTGAGAAATAGCATTAGATTTAAACAGTTCCTATTTCATGTTGCATAGTATTTTAATATTCACCAACCTGCCTGAATGTAAGTAAGGCTCAAAGGCAGAGACTATCAGCTGAGTTCTCTCTCTCACTCATCCTTTTGGAAGAAGTCAATATGGAAGTCTCTGTTCAATTTATATCCAATGATCAGTAAAATGATGCTAGTGATAAAGAAGCCATCTGCCAGTACAGAAGATAAAAGAGACATGGGTTTGATCCCTGGGTCGGGAAGATCCCCTGGAGGGCATGGCAACCCACTCCAGTGTTCTTACCTGGAAAATTCCATGGGCAGGGGTGCCTGGTAGGCTACAGTCCATGGGGGTGCAAAGAATTGGACATGACTAAGTGACTGACCACACACACACACAAACTAATGTACAGTGTTTGGGAAAAGACCTCAATTGTATTGTATGTTTATTATAATAACTATTACTAACCGGTAGTACTGTGATTGTTCTTAGCTTTGTGAACTTTCTAGATCATCACACAATATACTGGATCCTTAAACTCTTCCCTACCAGCAATGCATTCTCTTCTTTCCAGACAGAACTGGGCTGTTTTAATCTAGTCCAAGAAATAACTTCACTATGACAATAAACCTTTTTAGCTGACTTCAGAGGTCAAAAGCTTGTGGAGACTTGGTGAAGAGGGCCAGGAAAAATCCCAAAGGCCCTGTTATAGTAGTGCTGGGCTCTCCTAGCTCAGGCTGTAGAGACTAAAGAAACCCATGGGCTGATGGCACAAACAATTAATTGGATAAAAGCCAAAGTCAGCAGGCAAGAAGTGTAAGCCGGACAACTTAGGGGTTAAAATCATCCACTATTTATGGCTAGCTCTTCTCTGTTGTGTTCTAGCATTAAGCAATATGCTTGGCACAGTGGGTATTTAATAAGTGCATGTGGAATAAACAGAGGGAGGTGAGATTTCTTACCAGAAACCAAAATAATTTTTCAATCCGGGCCAATTGATAGTTAACTACACAGCAGGCAGGTTCCATTTTTTGGGGTTTTCTTCCACATCCAGTGTATTTTGGGGTATCACCATGATTTGCAATTATAGGCCTTACCCATCGCCCCTATTACTAATATGTCTCACGTATTGGGCAGATATGCTGCTGTTCTGCACATGGACCATGGCAGACATCACTAATGGATTGCAGCACTGCATTTTTGTTGAGCATGGATGCACTCCATGGCAGACATGGAGATGTGCCATCCAGATTCTCTTTCTGGATGGATCTCCCATCCACCTGCAGGGAGTCTGGTCAGCAGACACTCCAGCTGTTAGCATCTTTGAGGTTAGCTTCAGCTGCAGAGTATCCCCTGCTTGGAAGTCTAGTTCTTCCCAGAACAGCTTTCACCTAGCGACTGAGCCATGTAAGTGGCTGGGGAGGGAAGGCAGTATGGTCATCAAGGCCCAGCCATCCCAGTGCTCTGTTGGTCAACTCTGATGGAAAATGCCAGCTCCAGAGCACTGTTCATCTCCAACTGGAAGTTGGCTGAGGCTTTCTCAGGCTTGCTTTGTGCTTTATTTTCTCCCTCTGCCTAATCCTGCTTCTTTCCCTTCTCCTCATAAATGTCAACCCCTAATAAACATCTCATACTCCAGACTCTCAAGGTTTCAGGGTCTGTTTCCAGAAACCCCAACTTGGCAGTCGCCATCACTAGATTAGAGCTGGTATGTGGAATTAAGTCCATTTTCTGTGCCTGTCCTTTCTAAGGCCAGTGTTCACTGGTGATACAATCAAGATACTCAGAACATTCCAATAATTCCTTAAAAACAGACAAGTTCAAATCCTTCTTTGGCCTGCAGGACATGGAGGATACAGCTAGTTATTGCTGATCTGATTCATTTCAGCAAAAACTCATGCCTTCCTTCAAAGCATTCAAATAACATCCTTCATTTTCTGAGACAGGGTTTCTCAATTGTGGCACTATTAACGTTAGGGGCTGGGTAATTCTTTGTTGTAGGGGCCATTCCCGTGCTTGTAAGATGTTTAACAGCATCCTTAGCTTCACTCACTAAATGCCACCAATAGCCACCTCCCATCAGTTGTGACAGATGAAGGTGTCATCAGACATTTCCAAATGGCTCCCAGGGAACACAGTCTACCTGGTTGAGAACTCGTTTCAGAGTTCTGCCTTAGGAAGCAGCCTCCAAATAAGGGACATGAAACCCTTGTTGTTGTTCAGTCACTCAGTCGTGTCCAACTCTTTGTGACGCCATGGACTGCAGCACGCCGGGCTTCCCTGTCCTCCACTATCTTCCGGAGTTTGCTCAAGTTCATGTCCATCGAGCCGGTGATGCTCTCTAATCATCTCATCTTTTGCTGCACGTTTCAAATGACTCCTTCTCTGTGGGCCTTGATCGCCAACCTGAGTTCTTTTCTCAGGAAAGAGAGGGCAACGGCTCTTTGATTAAGTCATCACCAAGCCAGAAGAAAGATGGGTGACTTCCCTGTTTCCTAGTTAACAGGTTGAATTTCAGACAAGCCTGCTGTGCCAAATCTCAGACCCAGCCTCTGACTCCCTCACTCTGTTCCTTGAATAGCCTCTCACTCCAGGTAGCCTGTAGGTGGGTATCAGTTTGTTTACACACTGAGGGAGGCTGCATTCCTAAGGCCCTTTGATATCGTTGGTTTTCTGTCTCTAGGATTAATTTGAGCATGAGAAGGGCAAAATCATTTACTTAAAAACTAAAAATACAGGTTTCATGGGAACCTCCAAAAGTTATTATCACCTAAATGTTGTTGAAACATTTAAAATCATAGGTGAATGTATGTATATGTGCATAAACTTATTTAAGTTTTCATTTTTTTCACTCTTACCCAAATACTAAACATCCATTGAAGGAAATTAAAAATTATAGATCAACCAAGAGTAAAGAAACATCACTTGTAATTTTACTACTAGTGATAACTGTAATTAAGATTTTGAAAAGTAATCTTCCAGATCTCTTTCTTATAAATGGATAAAACATGAATTTCATAATGAAAATAGGATATTGTGATATCATGTAACTCTCTTTGTTCTGCTTATAAATAAAGGCTGAGCCAATATTTTCTGCATCTCCACTCTTCTTTTTTCTTTTTTGGTGATTACTGTCCTTTCATTTACAATGAAAATTTCCGAGGGAGGGAGATTTTTCTTAGGAGGACGCTAATTCTGATTTTTGGAGGGATAAATAAGGGTTAGGATTATGAGCTATTCTGACTGCATTCTCTCTCATCTCACTCCTGCCCACGGGTTCCCCACCTCTGCCTCCCCTGCCCTTCCAGCTGAACCTAGGGATGGAGTGCTAACTCTGACTCACTTCGCAGCTTTGCCTGAAGAAATTGAAGGCTGAATCTTGAAGGAAATCTCCACTGATAATATAAGAGCTGTTCAGAGGACTTCAAAATACCATCTCCAGCAGTCAGTGCCTCGCACGTTAATGCCGCTTACATAATACCTATCCATCTACAGGATTTACAAGGGAATAGAAAGAAAACTTCTCTCACAAAACCAAACTTCCTGTCTTTTAAGGTCAAGTTTTAGAGAAAAGTGTGCTGGGCTCACCTTGTGGAGCATATACGTACCCAGTGGGGAAGATTGGCCTGAGTGATGCATACAGTTTCCAGGAGGTGCTGGGGCTGTACAGCTCCAGATGAGGGCTGGCACTGGTTTCCTATTAATTAGTGCTATGACCTTGGAGTCAATCCCTTCCTCTCTCTGGGCTTCCCTTTCTTCTGTACAATTATTCCTTAAAATTTTTTTTAAATATCAAATACTTGGCTTCCTTTGAGTCAAGCATAGTCTGGTGCTGTGGATACAGCAGGAAGGCGGCTGTGGTTCTGAGCCCTCAGGGAGTTTCCTGCTTGCAGCTGAGCTGTCTATGACGACGGCCACGAGACACACATTGCTACTGAAGTTGAGATGTGGCGCGTTCAAGCTGGGTTGTACTGTAGCTGTGAAAAAACAAGATTTTGAAGACTTATCACGAAAAAAATCTAAAGTGTATCTTCAATAATTTTTTTTTTATGTTGATAACATGTTGAAATGGTAACATTTTGGATGTAGGGTTAAATAAAATATATTCGTACAATTAATTTTATCTGCTTTTCACTTTTTAAAAATATGCTGTAAGAACTTCTAAAATGATATCTATGACTCCCATCATCGTGGAGATTTCCTTCAGATTTCAGCATGTTACCGCACCCCCAAATTTTCATGTTCTCTGTTAAGTAACAGGCTTCATCTTCCCGTAAGTATTCACTGAGTGCTGTTAGTTACTGGTGGGCCAAGACTCAGAACATAGGTTGGTCTACCTCTAGAGGCCCCTGCTCTTCATATGTGTGTGATCAGTTGCTTTAGTCACGTCCAGCTCTTTGTGACCCTATGGACTGGACTGTAGCCCACCAAGCTCCTTTGTCCATGGGATTTTCCAGGCAAGAATACTGGCGTGGATTGCTGTTTCCTCCTCTAGCGGATCTTCCCGACCCAGGGGTTGAACTGGCATCTCTTACGTGTCCTGCGTTGGCAGGCAGGTTTGTACCCTAGTGTCACCCGGGAAGTCCATACACATATTGAGAAACGGCAGGCTAATAACAAGTTGTTTGTTTTTTTTTTCATTTTAAGAGGCATTTTAAAACTGACATTCATCAAATGTTTACCACGTGCCTGTCAGTGGTGTCCACTGAGCATGAGCAAAGAAGCTATAACCAGACTTCCTGGGTTGAAAGCCAAGCTCTGCCACGTGACCTGTGTCTGTCTTCCCACCTGTGAAATAGGAATGACAACAATAGTTCCTTCCTCAGGGTTGTGGTGAGGATTAAGAGACCCTATTCTTGCAACGGTGGTTGTTAAATAAAAAACGTCTTACTTAATTCTCACCGTGACTCTATCCTGTCCATTTTCTCCGTGAGTTAAGCTTGTTGCCTAGGGTGGAGCGTGGCAGCATGGTAACTAAGTGTCAGGGCCAGAATTCAAATCATGGTCTGAATGACTCCAGTGCCCGAGGTGCTTCTTGGGTTGAATCCGTGTTTCCTGTCTTCTCCGAGGCTGACTTCCACTGTCCTTCACCAGAACGTTTACAAATAAGTGCAAAGTGCCCCTTCCTATCCCCCCTCCATTTGCCCATGTTCAGCCCTTTCTCCTCCCCACAAAAACGGTGGGTGATGCTTTTGCAAATAGTAATATCCCAGCCAAAGTCACCCAGACTTTAAATTCTATGTTCCTTCTTTCCTCATCTTTTTCCTGAATCGGCCACCTGAATATAACTATTATGTGGAAAAGACTCGTGTGAAGCAAACTACAGATGATTTGAGTGATGGAAAGACCTGGAATCTGAGTGGTGGTGGCTCAGCTCAAGTCATTGCTAAGCTATAGCAGAGACCAGAAAAAAAGATAATTAAGACTATTTAAAAAAAAATGAAGATCTCATTCTAAAGCTTGTTATAACTTTAATCTTCTCCCCAGAAAATGAGGCAGCTTGTATGGAGAACGGCAAGAATAGACTTTAGTTCATTTGCACAATTTAATTGTCTACTGCAGAGCTTTGCACACGTTTCTTGTAAAGCAGGGATCCCCAACCTCTGGGATCTAATGTCTGATGATCTGAGGTGTAGGTGATTTAATAATAATAGAAATAAGTGTGCACAATAAATGTTTTGTGCTTAAATAATCCTGAAACCACCACCACCACCACCACCCCCACCCCCACCACCCTGGTCTGTGGAAAAACCGTCTTCCACAAAACTGTTCCCTGGTGCCTAAAAGGTTGGGAATCAGTACCATAGGGGCCAGAGAGGGAGGTATCTAAGCTTTGCAGGCCATTGCAGTCTTTGGCACAACTCTTCAACTCTGCCACTGTAGTTCAAAAGCAGTTACAGAAGATACATAAACAGGTGGGTATGGCTATACTTTAAAATTCAGAATGCTGAATTTGAATTTCATATAATTTTCACTTCTTTTAATTTTTTTCAGTCACTTAAAATGTGAAAACATACGTAGCTCATGGACTAGATTTGGCAAACTGGCCACAGTTTGGCAGCCCCTAGTTTACTCTGTTGAAGGCAATGGCACCCGACTCCAGTACTCTTGCCTGGAAAATCCCATGGACAGAGGAGCCTGGTGGGCTGCAGTCCACGGGGTCTCGATGAGTCGGACACGACTGAGCGACGTCACTTTCACTTTTCACTTTCCTGCATTGGAGAAGGAAATGGCAACCCACTCCAGTGTTCTTGCCTGGAGAATCCCAGGGACGGCGGAGCCTGGTGGGCTGCCGTCTATGGGGTTGCACAGAGTTGGACATGACTGAAACGACTTAGCCCCAGCAGCAGCAGCAGTTTACTCTGTACCAGGAGCAGTGTGCACGAGTAGACCTGCTTTTACTCTGTCAGAGTTTACATGAAATTTCTGAGTTCTCTCAATGTGGGTTCCTTGGAACACACTTTCATATTTTACGAAAAATATTATTCTATGCTCAAGAATGTTCGGGACAGATTGAGTTCGAGCAGAGTTTCTTTACTATAGGACTTCTCAAGAGACTTTAATTTGCTCATGTACACTGTAAATTTCCAAGAGGGGGTATAGGGCAAGGGAAACTTGCCAAGCTGGACTTACTTGACTGCAGAATCTTTTTACAAAATGGAACACTGTTCACAAGTGGTGTTTCATGGAACACACTGTGAGAAGACTCTTCTCTTTCTGTATAAGAAAATGAAGTCATTCGCCAAGGTCTCCCAGGTGCTGGACTGAAAGATTTGTCTGAAGCCGAGGTCTTCCTCCTTCTAGGGTCATCCTCTCTCTCCCAGAGCCCAGGCAGTGTTTTAGAAGTACAATCACTCTTTTGATACAAAGATGGAAATAATCCAGAGAAAGGTCCATTTAGTTATTTCCTAAAGCACATGATGCTACTTGTCATTTGGTTATGTAAACCCTGGGTTGATTGTTGTGTCTGTGACTCTCAGTCCTCTTAAACTCAACCCACCATCAGCTGCTGGATTCATTTCCAATTTCACTCTTCTTACTTGTATAATTGCTGCTTTAATAATTAACTGCAAAGCCCATCTGACCCTAAGCTCCTTGGGGCCGGTGCTCCCGGTGCCCCAAATGAGATGGGGGAGAGCTCCTACACTTTACAGCAAGGTGTGAGTTGTTTAAAAGCAAACATGAGCACTAGGATTTAGTGGGACCAGTTTCGATTAGAATCAGAGAGCCTTTCAAGAAACTCATGTAATATGAATGATTCTTGAGCCCGCAGGTGCTAAAAGACTTAAGAGGAGAGTTGTATCTTATGTGGGAGTTAGGGTTTAAAGTTGGCACATAAGGCAGAAACTGTGTACGTCAAAATCACCCCTTGAAAATCCTTTAAATCATCAATAAAGAGTCAAAAAACCATGACTCTATGTGTACTCAGTAGTATTTTAGTCTAAAAAGCTACAAAGCAATTTTCCCCTCTCACGTTTAGCCACAGATGAAGCAGTTGGCTGGCGTTTAAAGGCTTTGCTGGACAGAAACACTGTCGTCCTCTTTGGTGGTTGAATTTCCCTGAGAGATTTGCACCTCTGATGTGGCCTGTTTGCCCTGAAATGTCTTATCATAAATGACTTTAGATACATCACACTGGGAAAATGTGGTTTTATTTTTCATCTGTCCTCCTTGGAGGGTCCCAGATTTCTTTTAAGTCCATTTATCTCTGTCATAGTGTCCTTGGCATTGTTGTGATTCTGTCCTCTGAAAGCCCCTGGCTGGATGCTTTGCCTACTCCCCAAAAAAATCCTGAAAAGGACATGGGTTAAATGTAATGGGCATGAGTTTGAGCAAACGCTGGGCGATAGTGAAGGACAGGGAAGCCTGTCGTGCTGCAGTTCATGGGATTGTGAAGAGTCGGACACAACTGAGCGACTAAACCACCACAACAAGGAGATATCATCTTGGATTGTCTGGGTTGGCCCAGTGTAATCACATGTTCTTATGAGTGGAGGAGAGAGAGAGGCAGAAGAGGGAGAGCCAGAGGGAGGGCAGTGGGAGGCAGCCAGGGTGGGCTCAGACTGACATTTCTGTCTTTGAAGATAGAGAAAGGAGATGCTGGCTGAGGGACAGAATAGCCTGTAGAAGCAGGAAAAGGCAATAAAATGCATTCTTCCTGGGAGCTTCAAGAAGAGACACAGCCTAGTGAGGCCCATTTCAGATGTGTGACCTCCAGAACTGTAAGGAAATACATTTGTGTGGTAGAAGCCACTAAGTTGCAATAATCTGTTACAACAGCAATAGGAACCTAATGTACTGCCTCAGGAGAGGATGCACACTCTGTAAGGTGGAACCTGGGATCCTCCTCAAGTTCTCAACAGTCATAAAATCTTGGGTAAATTACTTCACCCATTAGGGCACTTTCAGTGATTGGACCTTTCTGTAATGATGAAAATATTCTAGATCTGTGCTGTTCAGTGTGGTGGCCACTAGACCCGTGTTGTCTGTTGGTACGTGTGACTGAGGAAGTGAGTTTTTATTTTAAATTTAGATTTAAATTCAAACAGTCTAGCGAGAAGCATCATTTCAGAGCCTTGATTTTCACTTATAAAGAGGAGGTAATAACAGAACGTAACTGATAGGGCTGCTATTTGTTAACGCATGTTAGTTCAGTTCAGTCAGGTCAGTCACTCAGTCGTGTCCAACTCTCTGCAACCCCGTGAACTGCAGCACGCCAAGCCTCCCTGTCCATCGCCAGCTCCCGGAGTTCACCCAAACTCACGTCCATCGAGTCGGTGATGCCATCCAGCCGTCTCAATATAAAATAATGTACGGGCTACTTTCAGTAAAAATGAAAGTATTTTGTATCCAGGTATGTGAGGACATCTCATTTTTTGTAGGATTGGAATTTTGTCTCACCTCTTTGAAAAACAGAGCAATTTGGCATAATCTTCCATGACTTTTCTCTTTGGCAGATTGAATAAATTTGTTACTCTATTGATGTTTTTCATATGCCTGTTTCTAACCTTGGGTTTCCCTGGTGGCTCAGTGGTAAAGGAATCTGCCTGCCAATGCAGGAGACATGGGTTTGATCCCTGGGTTGGGAAGACCCCCTAGAGAAGGGAATGGCTACCCACTCCAGTATTCCTGCCTGGATAATCTCATGGACAGAGGAGCCTGTACGGTTATAGTCCATGGGGTTTCAAGAGCCAGACATGACTCAGCGACTGAACAACAAATCTATCGATACTTTTTTGTATGCCTATGTTTAACCTTTTAAGTCACATGAACTTCTTTCCTAACCATGTGTAACATTTCCAGATTTCTCTAAAGTGGAATCAAGATCTATCTGAGTTAATAGTCATGTTTGGCTGCCAGTCACAGGAGGCAGGGCATCCATGGCTTGGGTACCAACTCTGGCTCCACAAGGTTCTCCATCTTCCAGGCTCCTGGCCTTGTTCTGCTCCATCATCTCCCACACCTCATCCTCCTTCCCTTCCTGGGTACCTGCTACATTTCAGAGGGTATGAACATCATCAGTTCTAATCTGATTTTGCCTATTTCTTATTCTGTATATATTCTAGAATGAAGATCTTCCTTCTTGATAACACATTGCTCGTTCCTAGGGCCATGGTTTTCACTGAAAATGCAGGTGTTCCATCCTTATTCTCATCATATGTTTGAATTTTAAGTTTTAATAGAAGAGACTAGAAAGAGAAGTACAAATTCTGGGCCTAGGACTGGACTCGACCTTGTCCTGATAAAAACGTAAGTTGAGAGAGAGTAGTAAGTAGTAATTGCTCTGTCTCTGTCTCTCTCCACACAAACATACACACATTCTGATCTAACTCTTCTCCTGTACTGGTAATTCCTTCAACTTGTTCAATATTTATTATGTTTCTTTATTGGATGTTACTTGTAATTGTCTGGATATTTCCCTCCATGTAGACACTTCAGAAATATTAATCTTCACATTTAACAAGATCAATAGCCTCAGTGTTTGGGGATTTGAAATGAAACATGACTCTATTGCTCACGCTGAAAAAAAGACTCAACTTCAAGAAAAGGTAGAATTTAATTTCATTTGGCTGAGCTTGTGTGTTGGAGGATTGTAGGAAATATTTTGGAAATTCGATTTTGCTGATTTTCTGGGGAAAGAATTCGCATTCTCTAGGGCCATGTGTCACAGGCAAGAAGTGATGCTTTCTGAAATGAAGACAAGCAGAGCCGTTCATCCTGGGCAAATCACAAACTATCAGGCAGCTCCCTGCATTCAATTAGATTTGTCACAAGTTTAGTCTAGTAGGAGAAGAATTTGTTATCCCCTGAAAGCCCTCCAGATTCTCTGGGTTTGTAGAGTGCTGAGTGTTCCTGAACTTTTAGGCTGAGAGGCTAGTTAGCAGCTTGGTGTCACATGATAGAATCATACCTCCTCTGTGCTGGGCTCTGTTTCTGCTCAGGGGATGTGCGCAGAGCTGGAAGTAGAGGTCGCCCATAGTCAGTGCCCCAACAGTGCTGCTTTAGGGATGCCCAGCTCCCCTGCTTTTAGCAGGATAGACTCCAAGGTGTATTCTGCCCTCTGGGGCTTCCTGAGGGATCAGGCTGAGGCTGCACCTTTGCGCGATACTGCAGCCTAATTAGCCTTTTCTCTTTCCTCTCTCGCTTTCCCTGTTCCCTCCCCCAGCACTCCTGGGAGCACTACCTTAGTACCTCACTTGCAGATGAATCCTTGTCTCAGGGTTTGCTTCTGGGGAATTTGACCTACGACAACCCATGATCTCTGGCATCATCACATTGTTGAATTATGCTGTCATATGTGACAGAAAATTCTTAAGGCAAGGGAATCCTGAGGGCCAGATATCCTACTTGAGGCTGGGAAGAGGAGAAAATGCAGGGTGACCCTTTAACACTGCATCTTCCAAGCAAACAGTTAGTGAGAGGCTGCTTATTTCAACCCTGAGTCAGAAGGAGGGTGTGACATTTTGCCTTTGCCGTAGGGCCATTGCATCATCAGAGATGGAGAAGTGACCTCTCAAAGGCAGAGAGGGACTGAGCTAGGAGCTTCACGGGCTTCTGGGGGTCTACAGAGAGCTCAGATTTACCCCACAATCAGGAGTAATCCCATAAAGCCACAGTCCTTCCAATGAATGGAACCAGCCCTTCTCAGAAGAGGCCTATTTCCCTTTGGTGAGGAGTAGCCTCAAAATAATGAGAGGGACTTCCCTGGTGGTCCAGTGATTAAGACTCTGTGCTCCTAATGTAGAGGGCCTGGGTTTGATCTCTGGTCAGGGAATTAGATCCTATATGCCACAACGAAAAGATCTAGCATGCTGCAACTAAGACCCAGCACAGCCAAATAAATAAATAAGCAAATAGTAATAATAATACCAATAATAATAATGATGATTGTACTCTGGGCCTGTAACACTTACTGTGCATACCTGAGTGCTGTCTGAAGGGCTTATATTCTACCCCAAAGAGCTTTTTACTTTTGAGTTGTTGAAGGAGGTCACAGGCAGGAATAGAGAGATAGAGGAAAAACAAACAAGAAACACTAAATCTTACTTTTCAACACAGCAACTTTAACTAGGAGATAAATTGGAATTGAAAGTATCACTGGTAACTGG
Organism: Bison bison bison; assembly: GCF_000754665.1. NCBI lineage: Eukaryota > Metazoa > Chordata > Mammalia > Artiodactyla > Bovidae > Bison > Bison bison. The sequence goes on from NW_011494876.1 coordinate 3,071,165, forward strand.
CTGCCTGGAAGTTATCTGTGCTTTTAGTTCTTTATCCAACTTGCTCCAGGGTTTTGTCTGTTCCATAAATAGTCATGTTTTCCAGAATTTAGTCCCTGGCTGTGAGAGGAAGAACAATGCTCTCCAAAAATATCCACGGCCTAATCCTCAGAGCCTGGAATATATTACCTTAATGGCAAAAGGGTCTTTGCAGATGTGATTATGTTACTGTTCTGGAGATGGGGGGATTTTCCTGGATTATTTGAGCAGGACAGATGAAATCACAAGGGTCCTTATGAGTGAAAGAGGGTGGCAAGAAGGTCAGAGTCAGAGAACAAACTATGATGAGTGAAAAAAAGAGGTAAGTCAGGGAGTGCTGGGGAGCAGCCATGAGCTAAGGGATCAGGCAGTTGTAGAAGCAAGAAAAGGCAAGGCGCAGACAGATTTTCACCTAGAGCAGGGGTCTCCAACCCCTGGGATCTAATGCCCGATGATGAGAGGTGGAGCTGATGTAATAATAATAATACAAATAAGTGCACAATAAGTGCAGGGTGCTTGTATCATCCTGAAACCATATCCCTACCCCGCAACCCATTCCACGGAACAATCGTCTTCCATGAAACTGGTCTCTGGTGCCAAAAGAGTTGGGGACCGCAGCCCTAAAATTTCTAGAAACAACGAATCTCTGCCCACACTTTGATATTAACCTTGTCAGGCCCGTTTTGGACTTCTGACCTCAAAAACCAACAGTTACAATACATTCATGTTGCTGTAAGCCACCATGACTGTGGTACTTTGTTATAGCACCAATAAAAAACTCATAAACTGGCTCCTGCTCTTCCTTTTCAGAGCATGCTCACCCACTGAAAGCCTCCTGACTTCAGTTTCTACCTGTATACCAAGGACTCTCAAAGCTTCACGTCCTTTTATGGTTGAGGCATAGCTCTACCCAGACTCCAGGGACCTCCAACGTCCCAGGCGCTCTTCATGACATGAGTGGTTGGCCAGATTGATTTGATGAAACCACATTTCTAGCAATGTGTGTTGCATGAGACACTTTCAATGGCTTTTGAAGATTTAAGGGGCTTCTTTTGGGGAAGGACAGCTTATTTGAGTTTTTAAATTTCACATGAATTCCAAGCTGTGAATGGCATAGAGCTTCATGACTGCATGTGTGTGTGTGTGCTTCTTGACGAGTTTGTTTTCAGTGAACTGGTGGCTTCCATATACTATGCTGCTCCCACTAGAAATCTGGGTATTTTCCTCAACTCCTTACTTTGAGCCACCCTCCATATTCAGTGTCCAAGTTCTATTAATAACAATTCTACCTTGTGTATATCCCTTGCATCTATCTCTTCTCTCTTCTCCATCACTTCACCCTATCCAGGGGATGCCCTAATAATTGCTCACTGACCTCTGAGCAGTGGTCTTCTCTCTGACCTCCTAGTCAGTCCCTTCTTGGGAACACACTTGGGAAGGAACTTCCCTTTCCACCTCCTTCCCTCCCGCCCCACCAGGTTCTGTATGTGTCTCCATTTCCTGTAGTTGTAAGTTTCTTGGCTCCTTGCCTGTGTTCATGCCCTTGCCTCTGACTGCCTTTCTACTCCCATTTATCCTTCAAGACAATGAATTTGGGTCCTCCAAGAAGCTGATGCGAATATAGAGTTAAATATTCAATATATATATATATATATATATTTTTTTTTTTTTGTAAGGAGAAATGTCCAAATGAAAAGAAATGGGGAGAAGCTGGAAAAAATTGGGAGAGATGTCTGACCACAAAGCAAAGAGACAGGGAGAGAAGGCTGAATGGAAGCAACTGAACAGCCACCTTGTCTGAGAAAGACTCAGTGGTCGTGGGGAGTCAAAGGCCGGGGAGTGTGGCCTTGGTTTCTGTGCTGGGATGGGTTTCAGAGCAGCAGCAGCTGCAGCCCTCAGTCAGCTACCCTCCCTCTAGTGGAGGTCTGTCAGCAAGGGACGTTTGCATGACCACCACTGAGATCAAGCTTGTGTAATCTCTTTTTTCCCCAGCCTATTTCTTTCTGTTACTCTCTTAGCCTTAGGCAATTGCCTTTGCTATAACACCATTCCCACTGTATTGTAATCCCTACTTACTTGTCTTCTCTACTAGATAGGAAGAACTTTTCAAACAAGGACTTTATCTCAGTTATCTTTAGATTCCTAGCTGTACCACAGGAAGTCAGGGCTTGTGAAAAAAGCTTTACAGTCAGAGAGAGATGTTGCTGAGCCACGTTCATTTTGCCTGATGCTCAGCAAGCAAAAATTGTGAGATGCTGATGTTTGTGGCAGAGATACTTTTTGTAAAGTGACCACGGGTGGAGACCAGAGAACAAATCTCCACCCCATCCCACTGGAAGGCAAGGAGCTGGGAGGAGGACGGCATTTATGGGACGAGGAATGAAGCAGCAGGGTGGGATCTGAGGTGCGGCGTGGGGAAAAGCGATTGGGAAACTGCAGGAATCCTCATTCTGCACAGGCCTCTGCATAGGCAATCAGAGGCACTTAGAACGAGGCACATCAGCCCTCTGATGCCAAAAGGTCACGCATGGAGTGGGCACTGCCACATGCCCAGTTGGAGGGTCAATGGTCCTATCCAGTCTTAACCAGTTCAACTGAAATTAGACATAGCTGACTCCAAGTTTTTGGAAAATAACTCAGGCAAACACTGTTTAGGCTATGTGCTATTTGGAGGGCATGCAAGTCTAACAATGACCTTGATTAGTGAAGGCAGGTAAAGCGGATTTGAGTAACCATTGTTCAGAGTTAGAAGGCATGCAGACATCATACCCATTTCACAGATAAAGAAACTGAGGTTTGGTGGGATGAGTGACTATGCCAGGGTTAGTGTGGGGTGCACTGGGGATCTGAACATAGGTTGCCTCACTTTACCTCCAGTGAAGAATATAAGGGTGACCGGGAGGCATCACCAGCTCTTTTTTACCAAGTCATTCTGCTCTGGGATCTTGAAAAAGGCCTCCCAACAAGGAACTATATTGGTTCAAAAATGAAATAGACTTGGGATTTATCTAGATATTCTGAACTTCTAATGAAATAAAAAACACAACAAATTTGAAATTTCTATTGTTTGCTTCTTTATGTGTATTAGAATCCAATTCTTCATTCAACATAGGAGCAGATGCTCTCGGTACCTGACCTCCTTCCCCTGCCCCCCATCATTTCTCAGCAGTCATCTCTACACACAGAACAATCCTGACTGTTCTGAGTGTCTACAGTTTCTGCCTGAGGGTTTTTTCCTGGCTGTGGGAGCTCACTTGGCCCTGAACAAGCCGACAGCACCATCAAGCTAGTGTCTCAGGAGGGGCTCTCAATCAGTGCCAGACAGGGAGCCTGTGGGTGGACACTCCAGCTTCCTCACCACAGCCGGGATGACTGAAGTACCTGTGACATGGTCTCCCATGGCCCCCCAGCAGCACCGAGTTCCACTCTCATAGTGATATCTGCTTGGTAACACACCCCTCATCTGCTGTCTTCCATTCCTTGTCTCACTCCCCCACTCGTCTACCCACATCACTGATCACCCCACTTACAGTGAAGGCACTCCTGAGGCTGTACTTAATTTTCAGAAGGAAAAGAAGCACCTAACTCAGTTGGAAACGTCTATTTTACATACTTCGTCTCACTTCTTCTGAGCTAGCAGTGTGGCCAATTTAGAGGGTCTCCTGAAATTGGGATTCATACATAAAAACACTGTCTGGAGAAACCTTGGTGGTACCTCTCAGAGTTCTCCAAAAACATTCCTCTTTGCAGTAGCCAGTTTCAATGTCCTGGACAATGGAAATTTATTATGTTTTGGAGTGCAATGTTCCTAAATCTAGTTTTTATGTTTGTTGACATAAAGTTGTTCATGTAGTAGTAGTACAGGCATGCTCAGTCATGTCCAGCTCTGTGACCCTATGGACTGTAGCCCACAGGCTCCTCTGTCCACTGGATTTCCCAGGCAAGAGTATTGGAGTCGATTGCCATTTCTTCTCCAGGGGATCTTCCCAACCCAGGGATCAAACCCACGTCTCCTGCATTGGCAGGAGGGTTCCTTACCACTGAGCCATTGGGGAAGCCACAGAATTGTTCATCATACTCTGTAATTCTGGGTTAGGCTGGGAGGGTCCAAGCTGCAAGTCTGCTGATTGGTCAGGCAATTCTTCATTGTGTGTCTGTCATCATATTAGGACCAGTAGGCCAGCTGGGGCATTTTCCTCTCCTGGGTTAGGCAGAAGCACAAGAAAACAAACAGAAAGTTGCTATGCCTCTTAAGGTCTGAGGTTGGAATTGGAACACTGCCTCTTCCACCTTCATGCCATTGGCCAAAGCAAGTCAGGTGGCCAAAGTATAGGGAAGCATCCTCAGCTCATACCAAGGCCACAGAAAAACTGTATATGCAGGGACTCTGCCATATTTTATACTTAGTTTATTATGAAGTTCTGTTGTTAGCATATTCATGATTATTGTGTCTTCTTGATAATGAATCAAAGTCCTTTAATCATTATGAAGCATCCCTCTTTATCTTTCATAATATTGTTTATATTGAACTGTTTTTAATCTATTGTTAATATAGCTACTCTACCTTTTTATGGGGGCCTCCCTGGTGGCTCAGTGGTAAAGAATCCACCTGCCAAGTAGGAAACGTGGGTTCAATCCCTGGGTCAGGAAGACTCCCTGGAGAAGGAGCTGGAAACCCACTTCAGTATTCTTGCTTGGGAAATCCCATGGGAAGAGGAGCCTAGGGACAACAGTTCATGGGGTCACAAATAGCTGGACACGGCTAAGCAACTAAAGAGCAGCAGCAACACGTTATATGCTGTTATTGGCACTGCACATATTTTTCCACAGTTGGACATGACTGACTAAACACACACTTTTAATCTAGTTGGATCTTTATATTTAAAGTGTGTCTCTTGTAGGCAGCATGTAATTGGATCTTAGGATCAATCAGAGAAAGCCAAACAAGGTAATTAATGAATCACACGGGATGTCCTGCTCCTAGGCAGCCGTATTTCTATCTTCCTTGTGCCAATGGCCTCCAACCAGGCATGCCTACAGTGTTCCTTTTTTCAGCTACGAAGTTTTCATTCCTTTTGTCTGCCTTTCAGTTTCTACCACATGCAAATGATGGTGGCCAACTCCTTTGCACAGCAAGCTCTGAATATGCGGTCTTAGCTTGTTCATGGCTGTGTGGATTTTGGTGATTTACACACCTGTTGCTTCCAGGTCAAGAAGCAACAGTTAGAACTGGACATGGAACAATGGATTGGTTCAAAATGGGGAAAGCAGTACGTCAAGGCTGTATATTGTCACCCTGCTTATTTAACTTAATAGAATAGTATATAATGTGAAATGCCGGGCTGGATGAAGTAAAAACCAGAATCAAGATTGGCAGGAGAAATATCAATAACCTCAGATATGCAGATGATACCACCCTTATGGCAAAAAGTGAAGAACTAAAGAGCCTTTTGTTGAAGGTGAAAGAGGAGAGTGAAAAAGCTGGCATAAAACTCAACATTCAGAAAATGAAGATCATGGCATCGGTCCCATCACTTTATGGCAAATAGATGGAGATACAATAAGACAGTGATAGACATTATTTTCTTGGGGTCCAAAATCACGGCAGATGGTGACTGGAGCCATGAAATTAAAAGATGCTTGCTCCTTGGAAGAAAAGCTATGACAAACCTAGATGGTATATTAAAAAGTACTTTGCCAAGAAAGGTCCATATAGTCCAAGCTATGGTTTTTCCAGTAGTCGTGTATGGAGGTGAGAGTTGGACCATAAAGAAGGCTGAGCACTGAAGAAATGATGCTTTTAAACTGTGGCATTGGAGAAGACTCTTGAGAGTCCCTTGGACTGTAACAAGATCAAACAAGTCAATCCTAAAGGAAATCAATCCTGAATATTCATTGGAAGGACTGATGCTGAAGCTGAAGCTCCAATACTTTGGCCACCTGATGCAAAGAGCTGATTCATTATAAAAAACCTTGATGCTGGGAAAGATTGAAGGCAGGAGGAGAAGGGGAGAACAGAGGAGGAGATGGTTGGATGGTATCACTGACTCAATGGACATGAGTTTCAGCAAGCTCTGAGAGATGGTGAAGGACAGGGAAGCCTGGCGTGCTGCATTCCATGGGGTCACAGAGTTGGACATGACTGAGTGACTGAACAACAACAACAATATTATTATCCATACCTTTTCCTATGGCTATTTATTTTATCATATAGGTAGCCTGTATGGTGCAGTTTTGAGAATGTGTCATGAAACATATTCAGAAAGATGACTTTTAAATAGCTGCATAATAATCCATCTTGTGGACCTATCTTCTGTTAACTACTGCTCTGCTGTTTGGCCGTTTAGCCTCTCTTTGCTTATCTGTAAAATGGGAATACTAATAGCAATCCTATAGGATAGTTGTGAGAATGAAATAAAACCTAATCTGTCCAGTTTATAGCAGAATATCAGACACATAGGAGACATACCATAAATGTGAATTTCCCTGTCAGGGAAACAGAATGCTCATGGGAACTCCATCCCTCTTCCACTCCCACCCACCTTTGCTGGGTGCCTCTGTAGGATCCCAGTCTTCCCCACTGCAGTTGAAATAATTCCATTGCCTAGGGAAGCAATCTGGGAGTCAGAGATCAGCCTTTTTAGCTTTATCCATAGGTAAGAGCTACTCATAGAGGGGCTTTTCTCGTGATCCAGTGGTTAAGAATATGCCTTGCAATGCAAGGGACACCGGTTTGATCCCTGGTCTGGGAAGATCCCTCATGCCGTGTAGCAACCAAGCCCATGGGCCACAACTGCTGAGCCTGAGCTCTAGAGCTCAACCTCCACAAGAGAAGCCACCGCAATGAAAAGCCCATGCACTGCAACGAGGAGTAGCCCCCACTCACCACATCTAGAGAAAGCCCAGGTGCAGCAACGAACACTACAGTCAAATAAATACATAAATAAATCTTTAAAAAAAGAGAACTACTCAGAGAACTTGGTGATGAGTAAATATAAACCCCAATAGGGTCTCTTCCTGTTGACATGGCAACCTGACTACCAGCTGTCAGGCAGTGTTGTCAGGCTGCACATTTAGGGAACTTTACCACCCATACCTGATTAACAATTCTCAACTTGGGGGGGGTAGTGGCAGATTTAAAAAAAAGACCTTGTCCTATGGCCTCTTTCAACCTTCCCACCCTACCAAGCTAAACAAGTCCCCCTTCGAAGCTTCATTTAGGGCACACTTCTTATTGTCTTCCCCCACCCCCAGCAGCTGCTTAACCCAAGACTGCAAATAATATCTGCTTGAAGACCTTTTGTCTTCAAGTTTCCGCCTGGCTTGCTTTCAAAAGCTTTCCCAACCCAGCTTCAGCCCATCCTTTGCAGGCTCATTCTGTAAGCAGAGTTATAGGAGGACACAAAAGGCAAGAAACAGCCAGCTGTTAAAAACACAAGTGACTGGAAGACAGAAATTACTTCCTTTAAGAAGCAAGTTCCTGCTCTCGAGTCAGAGATGATTTGGATCCCAGTTACCCTGGACACATGGCACAGTGCGGCCTAAGATGTCTGATGCAATTAAATTCAGCCTCTCTTTTATCCCTTCAACTCCAGACAAAGGGTCTGATTTTTTCCCCTAAGGGTCAGACAGTTGTCTTAGGGTGGCTTTGTATGGTGGCACAGGTTGTACACTACACAAAGCTGCCTGGTGGAGGGGCCAATAGGGGCTCCAGTCTGTGCATCACTGGCCACTCTGGCTTGTAGTCCCAGAGTAGGAAACTTGCTATACTAAATAAAGGCTCTGAACAGGCTCACAGAGGCTCTGGTGAGGCTGTATTACTTTGTCAAACTCTATCATGGAGGAAAATGGATTTGGGGTGGAGGTGAGGGAGAAGAGGAGAATTTTTTTGCCTGGACCTCATATTTCCAAAGGGCCTCAAATTTAGACTGTTTTCATGAAATCCAATTGAGTATCTAAATATAGCACAGAATTGGACAATAAGATAGCTCACAGTCTTTATAATGTGGTTTGGGAAGTTTCCATTTTCTAGTACAATAGACGCCTCTAGGTGAGAAAGAGGTTTGAGCCTCTCTGGAAGGCTCCCCAGGCTTAGATGGCCAGTTCAAGTTCCATCCTGCGAAATGGGTAGGCGTGTGGTTAGGTGTTGGGTGTACTCACATTGCATTAGAGTGAAATTTGCTCTGTTGACTGTTTGTACGACCCTGGAACCAACACTACTGTTAAAGACAACAGGCCCAAAATGGAGTCACTTATGCTAAGCCACCACTCACCAAACCAAGACTTCATTTAATTCAGTTTGTCTTTCTCAGAAATGGAATCTTAAACCAGTCAATTAGAAATTGCCAGATCAGTTTCAGTTAGGTCATCTGCCTATAGACTCCTACCCTCCCCTAAAGGAAAGAAACCCTGCCATAATCCTTCTGCTTTTTGCCTAGTAGAGCTTCCCTGTTCCTGTTCCCTTCTGCCTATAAAATCTTTTGACTTTGTTAATTTGATATTGCTTGATTCATGAATTACTGAATAAAGTCAATGATATCCTGAAAATTTACTCAGTTGAATTTTGTTTTTAAACACTATCTACTTCACTGTTTTTAGGCAAATCTGTTGAATTGATAGTTTGGGGTTTTTTTCCCCCAAGCATTTTCTCTGGTTTCCCTTTTGCAGGCCTTTTTGTATCCTCTGCCTAGAGGTGGGGTTAAAGGTGGGTGGGTGACAGTGTGGACCCTGAGTCAAGAACAAGAGTTATGGGTAAAGGCACCCATCTTCCTGAAGAGCATTCCAGCCTCATAAAAACAAAGACTTTGATTTCTTCACTTTGGAACTTTCATTGCCTTCATTGTACGTATTAGGTTGGGAGATCAACTATCTTAGCTTGCCCAGAATTTTCCAAGTTGTAGTACTAATAATCCCACATCTTGGAAACCTCAATTCCAAGGAATCTGAAATGGCTGGTCACCCTACAAAGCTTTTCCAAACAAACAAACGAATGCATAAAGGACTTCTGTTTTTGAAAAGTCCGGCCTCACTGAAAAGATGTGTTAATTTTCTTTGAGGATAAGGGGTTAGAACAGGAGTTGGAGTTGGCTGGCTAATGGCCATGCACCAAAGCTGGCCTGCTGTCTATGTATTTGTTTTTGCTTTTTCTTAATGTCCTGAACACTAAGAATGGTTTTTCAAAATTCATTAAAAAATATCAAATGAAAATCGTGTGACATACGAACATTTTGTGAAAATGAAGTTTGAGAGTCCGTAAGTAAAAGGTCATGGGGATGAAGCCCCTTTCATCCATTTATGCCTTGTCCAGGGCTGCTTCCCTGATAGCTCAGCTGGTAAAGAATCCACCTGCAATGCAGGAGATCCCGTTCAATCCATGGGTTGGGAAGATCCCCTGGAGAAGGGAATGGCTACCCACCCCAGTACTCTCACCTGGAGAATTCCATGGACTCTGTAGTCCACGGGATCACAAAGAACTTTCAGTTTCACTTTCACCTTTCAGGGCTGCTTTAGTGCTAAGATAGAGCTAAGTGTTGTGACCGACGTGGTACAGCCTGCAAAGCTGATAGTACTTCCTGTCTGGTCATCTGCAGAAATCGTTTGCAGAGCCCCAGAAGAGAAGGAGCTGCTTGGACTCTTGAAGAGATCAGAGTCCAATGTTGGAGGGTGGGAAACAGTGGGATGCTTACGTGGCAGAGTGGCTGTACCTCCCAGGGCAATCGGACATTGATGGGGTGGCAGGACTGAAAACACCCCAGTTTTTGGCTTTCAGAGAAGCTGACCACTTCTGAGAGTGAAAGAGACCACTGCCAGCATGGACCCTGAGGACACTGGTGATGGCCAAGGGGGATGGGAAGTTTGGGGTCCTTTTTCTATCTTCTGGGTACCATGAAGGTCTCCTGGATTCTAAAGTGACTCCCAGAGAGGTAAATGCTCAATGGTGACTGAGATGGAATTTCTACCCAGCCTGGAGGGGGTCAGGAGTTTGATTAACACAAAGAAACATCAATGTCCTACCTTTGAGCATGGGGTCTAAGCATCACATTCTATGAAGGATCCCGTTAGAGAAGGTGAAATGCTGGATTCCATACTGCAGGATCTGAGTGTCTGTATAACCTGCAAAGTGCACAGGTAAGTGGAATAGACAGGAAGAATGAGAAACAGGAGCTAGGAGAGAGAGAGGCACTTTCAATGTCCATAGGCTTGTCTGGCCTCTGTCTTCCAGTGATCAGTGCAAACCTAGCATGCAGTTGGTGCTAAATAAATGCTTAATGAGTAAGCAATGTGTTTTTTTTTCTTTCTTCTAGCCCTTTAGAACCTGACAGAATCTGATATGGATTGTTTCTGCTGCTGCTGCTAAGTCGCTTCAGTCGTGTCCGACTCTGTGCGACCTCATAGACGGCAGCCCACCAGGCTCCCCTGTCCCTGGGATTCTCCAGGCAAGAACACTGGAGTGGGTTGCCATTTCTTTCTCCAATGCATGAAAGTGAAAAGTGAAAGTGAAGTCGCTCAGTCGTGTCCGACCCTCAGCGACCCCATGGACTGCAGTCTACCAGGCTCCTCTGTCCATGGGATTTTCCAGGCAAGAGAACTGGAGTAGGGTGCCATGGCCTTCTCTGGGATTGTTTCTAGCTTAGTATAAATTTAAATACATGTTATTCCTCCTAGATATTTATAGGTAAGCCTGAAGTATATTGGTGGAATAAAAGCCAATTCTCCCCTTCAGTTCAGTTCAGTCGCTCAGTCGTGTCAGACTCTTTGCAACCCCGTGAATCACAGCACG
>NW_011494876.1:3082430-3117639 GCF_000754665.1 Bison bison bison
CAGGTAAGTGTCTTTTAATTTCATGGCTGCAGTCACCATCTGCAGTGATTTTGGAGCCCCCAAAAATAAAGTCTGACACTGTTTCCACTGTTTACCCATCTATTTGCCATGAAGTGATGGGACCAGATGCCATGATCTTTGTTTTCTGAATGTTGAGCTTGAAGCCAACTTTTTCACTCTCCTCTTTGACTTTCATTAAGAGGCTTTTTAGTTCCTCTTCATTTTCTGTCATAAGGGTGGTGTCATCTGCATATCTGAGGTTATTGATATTTCTCCCGGCAATCTTGATTCCAGCTTGTGCTTCTTCCAGCCCAGCGTTTCTCATGATGTACTCTGCATATAAGTTAAATAAGCAGGGTGACAATATACAGCCTTGACGTACTCCTTTTCCTATTTGGAACCAGTCTGTTGTTCCATATCCAGTTCTAACTGTTGCTTCCTGACCTGCATATAGGTTTCTCAAGAGGCAGGTCAGGTGGTCTGATATTCCTATCTCTTTCAGAATTTTCCACAGTTTATTGTGATCCACACAGTCAAAGGCTTTGGCATAGTCAATAAAGCAGATGTTTTTCTGGAACTCCCTTGCTTTTTCAATGATCCAGCGGATGTTGGCAATTTGATCTCTGGATCCTCTGCCTTTTCTAAAACCAGCTTGAACATCAGGAAGTTCACGGTTCACATATTGCTGAAGCCTGGCTTGGAGAATTTTGAGCATTATTTCACTAGCATGTGAGATGAGTGCAGTTGTGCGGTAGTTTGTTTGAACATTTTTTGACATTGCCTTTCTTTAGGATTGGAATGAAAACTGACCTTTTCCAGTCCTGTGGCCACTGCTGAGTTTTCCAAATGTGCTGGCATATTGAGTGCAGCACTTTCACAGCATCATCTTTCAGGATTTGAAATAGCTCAACTGGAATTCTATCACATCCACTAGCTTTGTTCGTAGTGATGCTTTCTAAGGCCCACTTGACTTCACATTCTCCCCTTAAAGGGATTCAAATATGAACATATTGGTTGGGGGAGCAGGTGACCCAGAGACCCTTCCAATTCTCTTGAAATCAGAACCCCAGGTGTTATACAGACACTTACTGTGTGCCCACTAGGTGTCAGGTTCTAGTGTTAGTTGCTCAGTCATGTCCAAGTCTTTGGGACCCCATGGACTGTAGCCCACCAGGCTCCTCTGGCCATTGAATTCTCCAGACAAGAATATTGGAGTGGGTAGCCATTGCCTTATCAAGGGGCTCTTCCCAACCCAGGGATTGAACCTGGGTCTCCTATAGAGCAGGCGGATTCTTTACCATCTGAGCCTCCAGGGAAACACTTTAAATGAATTGACTGGAGTCCTCACAGAACTGCAACGTAAGTATTCTTACTGGACAGATGGTGAAAATGAAGTTCTGAAGTTCTGAAGGTCAAGAAATGAGCTCAAAGTCACATAACTACTGTTTAGCATTCTCAGCCTTCTAAGGACTCTGTGGAAAGGCAAAGGCTGCGGCAGGGGGTTAACCACCTGGAAGGAAATGTTTAGTCCCCATTTCCCAGAAGAATAACAGGTTTCTAGGACTAGTTGCAGCAGGACTGCTTGCCTAGCCTTTTCTTCTATACATTGAATTTCTGAACAGTAGCACTTATGTAGCCGTGACAGGCTCGATGCTGGAGGAAACATATTAAGCTTTTCTCCCAATTGTTTTCCCAGTTATTTGCAGCTGATTTTTCCATCAATCATCTTGAAAGAAACAGAGATCAATCTCTACTTCATTAGCTTCATCTGAAGCCTGGGGAAGTTTAGCCGGAGAACTGCGTGATTTTGAGTAATCAGCTTTCTGCCTTAGCATTTCCCTGTGTGCAAGCAAGTACCCGGATTAGATTCCTGTGTCTGCCCCTGATTTATATACAAGGAGGTCTGGCTCATGTGAAGTCCAGTTCAGCGATGTCCCCAGCAATGTAATGCAGTGTGAATGGAGGATTAATTCCTACCCCTGTTACTAGACCTACTACAGAACAGACTTCCAGATCCAACTATAAATCATAATGCAATGTAACCTATTCTCAGGTCTCACAGCCTCTCAAGGACTTGAAGAGATGATTTGCCCGAGTTATTTACATTTATTGTTTCTTTTTTTCTTAATGCCGAATACTGCCTATTTAAGGATTTTTAAAAAACCGAATCCTTGTGCCAAAGCTCCCTGTGTTACCAGCTTATGGAAATAAGGAGCTTTTTTTCTGCTAGGGGGACATAGGGTTCGTCCAGTGAGGGTGCATCTCAAAAAAGAATTTGTAAGGGGCCCACTTGTTTTGATTTCAGAGTATTTTGGCATTTGTGGAATTCTGAAGACTCAGGATTCCTAAAAAAATTAAACTTTTTTTTGGATATAGCCTACAAAACATAGACAACTTGAAAAAAATTAAAATGTATATGATGATAGCACTATCAGTATAGGATTTGGCATATTTATATGTGTAGTATTTTTTTTGGTGCCAAGCACTACCCATGGATACATGGTTGGCATAGTCAATCCTTTTAGTCACCTCAGGAGATGAGAAATATTATTATCTAGTAATGATAATATTATTATTATTATCCACAGCTTATAGGTGAGAGAATGGGGACAGAGAAGTTAAGTAATTTACAGGAGGCTGCTCAGAGGGAGTAAGAGGTAGATGAGGGATTTAGATCCACCCAGGTAGTCTGAAGCCATATCTCAAAATCTTCAACACCATTCAGGGTAGTATTTCCACGTCATTGTTCAACAGATATTATATTAATGGCCATATATATGTTTATGTTGTTACTTAAGACTGTAACACCTGGCTTCCCAGATGGAGCTAGTGTTAAAGAATCCTCCTGCCAATGCAAGAGACATAAGAGATGTGGGTTCAGTCCCTGGGCTGGGAAGATCCCCTGGAGGAGGAAATGGCAGCCGACTTCAGTATTCTTGCCTGGAGAATCCCATGGACAGAGAAGCCTGGCAGGCTACAGGCCAAAGGGTCACAAAGAGTCAGACATGACTGAAGAGTCTTAACCCACACACACACTGTATATACAGCTTAGTGTTCCTCCTTTTCTTCTACTTAACGTTCATCATAAGCATTTCCCCTTGTCATTAAATTGCTAAAAAAAATTTTTTTTAAGCTGTGGCAGGCTTAATTGGCTACATTTGCAGAAAATGCATATTTGTACATTTGTAGAAAACAAAATATTGATGTCTTATTTCATGTCATGTTCCAAAATAAATCCCAGATGGATTAAAGACATTTCAAAGTTCTAAAAGGAAAATTAAGAAAAGATAAGTAAATCAGGCTCACCAGAGTTCAAATTGAAGTCCAGTTGGAAGCTCTGTGACTTGGGAAAATTACTTAACCTCTCTGAGCCTTTGCATCTTAATCTGTAAAAATGGAAATGACATCTAATTTAGAGGAATGCTTTTAAAGGAATACATGAAGAGTGTAACAGTGTACCTGGCATTTAACATGTTTCCAGTAAATGCTAGATATTGTTATACTTAGAACTAGAAAAAATTTGTCCAAAATTTCAGGGGGTAAATAGCTCTCACCTTTGCCCTAAACACTGACTCTACTAATCCATCTAAATAACCAGATCCCCTCAGCCTCCACCCCATCATGGTAAGAGAGGTTTGTTCTAATTGGTATGTAGGGAGGAACTGCTTTTAGTCTTATCTGTGGCTCAGAGTGTATTAAGCCAGCTTCAAATTAAGTTCAGAAATGCGAATGTTGTCTTCCCTTCTCTCAGCTTCTTCTTTTTTTTTTTTCTATCATAGAATCACAAGTGAGAGGTTGGAGTATGAGTCTGCATATTTAGAAGAGACACAAATGCGATTTCCATAACCAGCCTCCAGTCTTCAAGGGAAAAAAAAGCTGGCATAATCGTTAAGCAGAAACGGTGGGTAAATTATATTTCAGAACTTCAGGTTCCATTTAGCCCAACCCACTCACCCAAATAAAGCCAGAGCTGTTTGCAATTTAATATCAGGTCATCACTTAACCATGTTTAATTTGTTTGACATCCTGGATGGTAAATCTGCATGTAAACCCAGTGTTATGCTCTGCGTGTTTCAGTCTGGATGATAAAGCTGGACAGTGGCATTTCATCATAAAGTGTGAAACAACAGGTGGGAGATTAATGAAGCAGTTGGCACTTCCAAAAGATTCTAGAGCGACTGTTTCAGCACCATGTCCTAGGGTTCATAATTACCTAGAGAAATGCAGTTGGAACAACAGATTCATCACCAATCTGTTGAGTGCCTGACAGAGTACTTGAAGAGGTAGGAAAATCACCGTTAATAACAGAGTCATGCGAGAACAATCTAAAACTTGTTGAATATTATTAGTGTGACAAGATATATAAGGAACAACGACAAGCAAACTGGGACAGGTTTTGTTGAAAGCTGTTTTTAGTTCAAACACTTATTTGGTTTAGAATACATATATATAGCAAGAGAAAGCATGGAATATAAATACATACATCATATACATATACCACACATACACACATATGTAACATATAAATATACAAACAATTATAAATACATAAAAATATATCCTCCTATCCTCATGTTTTAGTTTTTTGGTTTAAGTTGGCATCCTTGGTTGACTAGCTCATCTGGGGACTTGTGTGGGTCCTTTGGGCATTTTGTGGTCTTATTTCTCCTGGGCCTAGATTTCTGTATGATCTCCTTCACATTTTACTGAGGTTAAAAATTTCCTACTTGGGAACAACGCAAGTCCTCCCATCACCTTCCCCTCAAGAAGTGTATCCCTTAATTATGTGCTTTGCAGAGTTACAAAATGGCACTTGTTGCTTCAACAGGTACAAACGCCGAGTGCAATGGAAGACTATGAGGAACACAGTGGGGTGAGCACAAGGACAAACACACCACAAACATAACATCCCTAAAGCAAATATCTAGTGCATGTATCCACAGCAGACTTTGTGAGCTGTCTCCCAGAATCCATCCATTCCTTGGACCTGAGTAACAGAATCCACTGTGATACAGCAAAGCACAGTAAAATGAAATCTGTCTGTAATCATAAGAGCAAAAACCAAAATAAAAAAAAAGTGAGTGGAAAAACAAACAAAACGTCAGATCATGGGAATGATGCAGTAGAATGTTTAGATAATTCCAGTTTTCCAAATGCTGTCACTTATGTTTTCTCCTTTGAGCCTTTGGACCACCTGGCTGGGAGAGTCAACTCCAATTTTCTCACCTGTATGTTGTGGACAGTCTGCTCTAGAAGTGGTACCAGCAGCTCCTACTATCACTCGGTCCGGGGTGCTATATCACCCCTTGTTGGTTTCTCTTACCCTGTCCACACTTCTGTAAATGGTTCCTTTGGTAATGCCTCTTCAGCTAGCCTGCTTGGGTGTGTTAGCTGTGCCGTGTGGGGAGCCTTGATTGGTACAACAGCATGTCCAGTTGTGGGGAGTGTGCAGTAGAGCTGGTTCCCCAAACCAGGTGTTTCTCTGGGCAGAGCCGTGTCTCATCTCCTCCCAGCGTGTAGAAAGGGGTTGTCAAATAACAGTTGCATGAATCTTGCAGTGTGTTGGCCAAAAGTCAGCAGGAGAAAGAAATGAATTGCAAGCTATTTATCACCAGTAGGCAATGCAATCAAGCCCCTTCATGATTTGTGATACAAAGTAGGCTTCCACAGGAAACATTTATTTTAGCTTCATCATTCTCTTCCTCCTAACGATGTTTACTCTGAAAAATGCCTCTCATAATTTCCTTTTTTTTTCTTTTTTGGCAACTGCATCCTCTTGTCAGTATCCTCTTTTCTGCCAAGAGCACACACAGCCTCAGAGATTCCAACTTTTTCAGAAGAAATATGACTCTATTAATTACTCTGTGAAATGAGACTTCTGACACTCAGCTGTAGGACAAAATAAGAACCTGAGAAACGTCATAGGAGGATGAATGAAAGATTTTACCCAAACAGATGCTAGAAAGTCAAAGTTAAGAAACTTTCCTAACAGCAACATCCAGAGGCCACCAATCCCACCCGTCCATCCGTCCTTTTGTCCATCCATCCACTGTATATGTATCAGTTGCTTGGATTAGACTGCGGGTCTAAAGGAGCAATAGTGAGCAAGACAGACCCGGTTTCTGCCCTCCCAGAGCTTAAGCTGCAAACATGTATCTTTATAACATCAGCCTCAAGTACCAGGGCTGGCCTCATGGGTGTGACATACCCAGCGCATAATACGTAGAAGGCTTCCTTATTTAGTTTAATGCTCTGCTGTCACCATTTTGAAATTCTTAATAATTACTGAGAATTCTTAATAATCGATGCTCAAAGTAGGCATTTAAAATGTGCTCACTGAATGAAAGAATGAATGCCTGGCATTCATTAGGAGGTCAATAAATTAGGTTAAGTGGGCATATCAGGAGGGACTATTGTCCTACCACCTTCACCTTCAAAAGTAAAGAAGGGGGCGTGGGGTCTTGCCACCAGGACCACTTCCCTTCTTCCCCCAGTCTTCACACCTCTCTAGGCCCTTGATCAAGTGTGGGTAGGACCTATTTATTTCAAGCTGCTATTTAATTTTTTCTCTTCCTGTGCCATGAAAAATTCTTGGCATCAGGCAGCCTCAGGGCAGCACTATTTTTATTTCACCAGCAGAATAATTAAATTCAGGCTCAGTTGATTTTCCCCAGAAGAGAGGCTGTGGGCAAAACGGGATGAAGAGGCTGCTACAGAGGGCTGGTTGGAATAGGTTCCAGAGGGACTAGATACAATGATCTGAGTCACATTTACCGTGGATCCACATAGGGAGGAGGGAGCAAAGGCTTTGCTAAGATCACTCAATCAGACCTTTCGGCTCAGCAGGACAGCCACAATCCTGTCTTAGAATCTTAGAGCTGGAAGGAGCTATAGGAATGATCCCGACTGGGGGTCAGTAAACCACAGTCAAGGACCAAATCTGGCCGGCTGCCTGGTTTTGTAAACGAAGTTTCACTGGACCGTAGCCAGTTCATTTGCAAAGAATGAATGGCCATTCATTTGCATATTGTCTATGGCTGCTTTCAAGGTACAAGACTGAAGATGCTGTCACAGAACATACGGCCTGCAAATCCAAACATATTTATTGTCTGGTCCTTTGTAGACGAAATGTATCGACCACTGATCTAGACAAGGAACGCTCACAATGTATAATGTGGGTGCTACTAGTCTTCCAGGACTCTCTATTCAAAAGGATGTTGTGGTCAAATACATTGGGAAAACGCATGAACCTTATCTCCCCTCTTAGAACTTCACAAACTCCAACACCCTACTGCAACAGCCCCTGTCCACTCTGTGTCCACAAGCACTGCACACTCTGACTTTTGTACACACCTGTGGCTCTTGTTATGTTATTAGTTGTCTTTGCCTCCTGACTCAGGGAGCAGGACAAACTGGGAGTACTGGAGAATTAATGACCTTGAAAGCAGACTTCAGCCAATGATGGACAATATAAGGGAGAGAATTTCTCAGCTTCCTTGCCTATTGTTGTGAAAACTCTTGAGACATGATCTACACTGAATCCCAGAGCTCATCTGTGGGACCAAGTCCCCACTGCCCACAGGGGTCAACCTGTTCATACATGTACATTTTACTGATGGGCCTCTCTTAAAGACCCCAAATGCAGTTCTTTGAAATCACCTCCCAAATGAACTCATTCTATTCTTATCTTTAGGTTGTGCTTCTGAGGGAACTCAAACTAAGATATCTACCAATTAAAGGCTCTGAGAAGTCCTGTAGTAAATGTATATATGCCTTCTTAATTTGGCCTTTGAGGCTTTTTTTTTTTTTTTAAATCTGGCTTCTACCCAACTTCCAAGCCTAATTTTTCTCAAGTCTCCCGTACTTAGCTCAAGTTTTTTTTTCAATTTCTGATCCCGCTATATTCTTAATGATGTTACCATCCCCTAAGGTGACATCTGCCTAGATCAATGGGCATAGATTCTGGTTGTGTACATGCCAATAAATGCAATTAACCCGTCTTCCTAGGATATAGACAAGAGTAAGAGCCTCACTTCTCAGGCTGAGGTACTCCAGGTACAGCTAATAGGATTTCTGTGATGACATCCTCTTCCAGAGTTTTGGCATCAGCCTGGGGGCAGCTCAGGCCTGTTGAAATGAAGATCAGAACTGACATTGTGAGCAAGCTGGCTTTATGTGTAGGCTCAAGGTGCTGACAAAAGCCTCCCTTTCTTCTGAGCCCAATCACCTGCCTCTAGCTTAATTCCAGAGGGGTTTCCAGAGTCAAGATCTCAGTTCATTCTTACGTGCTCTCCCAGAGATTAGAAGTGATTTCCATTCTTCACCTCTCCTCCCTTTCTGACTTCAGGGAGGGTATGGGTGGAGGAAGTCCAGCATGGACTGTTCATGAGCGATGAGCCACACTGCTCTGGCATTTAATGTTTTCACTGTTCCACACATGCTTTTCAGGGGACAGTCAGAGCTCCACCATTGAAGACCAGAGTTTCAGGAAAATCGAAGTTTTGCTTTTCTCACTTTTATTATTAATTTTCATTAACCCCTTCAGAGGCCCCCAGTACCTCCAGCCTTCTTCCCTTCAAAGAGAGAGATTTAGAGAAAGCAGCCAGTTTCCAGCTTTCAGAGACTGCTAGAGATGCTGCTGCCTCATGACTGTCCTGCTCCTGAGGTCCTCTGCTCTTTACCCAGTGAAGGGGGCAAAGGTTGCTTGGGATTAACCTGTTGTTTAGTCGCTCAGTCGTGTCCAACTCTTTGTGACCCGAAGGACTATAGCCCACCAGACTCCTCTGTCCATGGGATTCTCCAGGCAGGAATACTGGAGTGGGTTGCCATTCCCTTTTCCATGGGATCTTCCTGACCCAGGCATCAAATCTGGGTCTCCTGCATTGCAGGCAGACTCTTTACCATCTGAGTCACCAGGGAAGGCTTTAAGCAGTCCCACTGTGGGCTGCAAATCTGATTCAGGTCAAAGCATAGCCTTTCAGTAAAAAAAAGAACAGGAAACTACAATGCAAAGCAGATGAGGCAGGTGAAGTTGCTGAAAATATAAACATAAGTTATTGAATTTTGAAAATGCTTTATTAAAAAAAAAAAAAAAAGCTTCCTGGTGGCTCAGCAGTAAGGAATCCACCTGAAATGCAAGAGACACAGGAGACCTGGGTTTGATCCCTGGGTCAGGAAGATCCCTTGGAAAAAAGAATGGCAACCCACTCCAGTATTCTTGCCTCAAGAATCCTATGGACAGAGGAGCCTGGTGGGCTACAGTCCATAGGGTTGCAAAAAAGTTTGACATGACTGAAGTAACTGAGCATGCACATAAATGGCTGAGGTCCCCAAGTCAGTAAGACATAGAAGGGTCTGGAGTGCACTTTGTGGCTCTGCCCCTAGATAATCACAGCTGGAGGTGGCTCTGAGGTCTGAGCTCCTCTGTCTTGTCGGACTGTCCACTCCATGTGGGGTCCACTGGCCCCAAGATAGTGGGGATGCTTCACTCTGTCTTTGGTCTTGAGAGTATTCTCTGCATGGCTGATTTTCTGGTTCTGAGCTAAATTATAGCAAAAGCAATCTTAAACTGAGTGTACATCTTCATTCTTACCAATTTTATTAGTAAAAGTAGCAGTCTATAATAAGATCCAGTTTGCTCATCTGCCAGGAAAGCACATCATGCTTTCTTCATTAACCTGCATCCAAGTAAACATCTTAATGTTCCCCTTTTCTACCTCTTCTGTTTGAGAAGGACTCATTCATTCATTAATTTGTTCATTTCATATTCATCAAGCACCTCTTTGGTGCTATTCCAGGTGTTGAGGATACAATATAAGACAGACAGGGCTCTTGCTTTTAAAGATGTTACTGACAAGCCAGTAAATGGCCACGTGAATTGTGTGACTTACGTAGCACTTTCAAAACTGATATAAACCATAGCTACAGATTTTTAAATCCACAAAGCACTGAGAAACCATCAGTGTTTCTTTTTTCTTTTTTTCTTACTCTCTAGGATACCTCCTGCTTATTGGCATTTAGCCCTCTGTGTATTGGTCTTATACCACAGCCTGCCAAGGTTAAAGTTAGAAAAGAGAAGTAGAAGAGATAGGATTTTAAGTGATTAAACTTTGTTCATATACTCACTGGCACTTGTTATGATTTTCTTTAAGTCTTGGTTAATACAAAAGATTATTTCAGAATGGGAAGGGATTTGAGGAACATCTAGTCACAGAGCCCTTTCACTAAGTAAGGAAGAATCTGAGACATGGAAGGAGGCGAGCAGGAGCAGACCTGGGAGGAAAACTCAGGGTTCTGCCCTCCACATCAGCGTCCCCATTCCTCTACCTGCACGTGGATGTTGGGAACAGCCCCTTTCCCTTCCACGGCCTCCCTCCTGTCGTTTATACTTTCTTCAAGCAAAACCATGAGCTAAAGGTCACACAGATTTTAAAATCCCACTGCCTTCCCCCAGAGGAAAAATTCCCTTCTTGAATGACATAGAAAGGCAAGGAAAAGCACGTTATATTGTTGCTGCTTCCCGCTAATGCTTCTTGATTCCCTGTGGATTCCGGAAATGTGAGCCGCTGCTGCTTCTCTTCCTCTACCTCCTCTTCCTCCTCATTTTGGAGAATAACGTACTGTGACCACGTGTAAGCCTTAAGTCACGGCGATGCTCTCCTTTGGGTAGTTTTCTATCCACTCGCCATTACAGAAGGGAGCCAGACTGCTGCACAAGAGGGATGTGGGTTGGAAACCTCGGGTTTATCTGCCGCTTACTGCTGTGTGGCCCTGGTAAGTCACTCGACCTCTCTAAAGTTCATCTTCTTTGGTGAAATGGAGATAATAATACCAATCTCGTAAAGTTATTTATGAGTGTAGTAGATGCTGTATTCGGAGAAGGCAATGGCAAGCCATTCCAGTGTTCTTGCCTGGAGAATCCCAGGGACGGGGGAGCCTGATGGGCTGCCATCTATGGGGTCACACAGAGTCAGACACGACTGAAGTGACTTAGCAGCAGCAGCAGCAGATGCTGTATTAGGGGCAGCCATGGTCAAGAATAATGATAATGACCATCTGCCTAGAATGAGACAAATTAGAATGGATATGGGACATATACAGAGGCCCACTTTATATTCCTGATTTATGCGCTTCCTTAACTCTCACAGTGACTTCTCTAAGAAAACAGGCCCCATTTGGATCCCAACTTTAGATCTGAAAAAACATGAGGCTCACTCAGAAAAGGTGGAGGGCTTTCTCAGGGCCCCAGGGCTGGTGATGGCAAAGCTGGGACCAGAGTCCAGCCCTCTGGTCCCAGCCCTCTGGTCCAGCCCTCTGCCTGAACTGCTAGCCTCTGTCCAGGCTAGCAGTTCCTCCAGTGGCATAGCTCCCACCCATACCATCTGAACGCTCATGTGAAGCGGAAAAAATCAAAACCACGAACAGCCTCTAGTTAGTTACAGCTCATGTTTTGTCACCAAATGAGTATGAAAAACTTTAGGGTTCATGGTTCTTAGATTCAGGATTGTGGATGAAGTATTGAACACATGGGGCAGGAATGGAGTCCTTGTGCACAGGAATGGAAACCACGCTGAGAGCCCACTTTACATTAGGCTTCGCTTATTTCAAAACTGCAACCCCTCTCCCCCACCAAAGGACCAAAGAGATCTGAAGCCATGTGTCCTAGATTGAAATTAGAGGAAACTGGCACAATGTCTTTCAGGCCTGAATTCGCTGGGTTATGGTTGCCCCTTGTCCATGGGCTGGATTGACCTTTGCCAGATTCTGGAAACTGGCCTTCTCGGCCCTTCTCAGAGCTCAGAATTCAGCTAAGAACTCTCTTCAGCTCTGCCAGCGCTGAAGTTCAGGATGCCTGTTGGTTTCCTTCCAGCCCTTTCCCCCTTTCTCACAAAGGACTGTTTAAAGCACAATTCCTGATTTCATACTGGGACCCTTTTTTAGATGCTGAAATAAAATTAGGGGTTCTAGGACTGGGTATGTTTCTGTCAGGCTCACCAAATTGCAAGCATGCTCACAGCTCTTGTACAGGAAGATCTTAACTATATTTAACAGGAAACTTCCCAGGGAGGCTCAGGTTACCCCCTTTTACACAGTGACAATTCAAGAAAGGTTTCACTTGGAATAACAAAGGAGATAATTCCATCAGTTCTCATGTTTGCTGAGCCTGTGCCTGAGAAGCAAATAACACTGCCCTGGTCATCCAAGTTATGGATTTTGTACCAGAGATTCTTGTAATTTCCTCTGTCAGTCATTTCATCCCCAGCTCCTCTCTCCCTTCTTTGAGAACCTGTCCATATACTTTGCAGGGAGAGTTCCCACAGGCCCTGCTGAGTGGGCACGTGACTTTCATCCCTGGCCACAAACAACTTGATCTGGAGTGGCCCCTACTTGAATTCAGCCAATCCAGTTCTTGTTCCTGGGGACTGGAATTGGCTTTCTGAGATGCTACCGAGTGTTGGCTGAACATTTAAAGAGAGAAGTCAAGTCAGTGACGGGAACTTTGTGTTTGGCTTTTGGGCCAAGAATCTGGAAAAAAGGCTAGTCAAGAAGTAGAGATACAAACAGAGGTAGAGGTAGAGATGAGGGAGAGACCACATGCAGACAGAAGTGGAGATAAACCAATTCATTTAAGATACACTGAAAGCAAAAGCTTGACTTTGCTTTCCATTGCTGTTTCCAGTATTTTGTAGACATTCGTTGCATTCTCTGCCCTTTCTTTATTTGCCACTGGACTTTGTAGATAAATACAACCTGTGCTATCTTCCTTTGTGTGTGTGTACATGTATGTGTGTATGTAATTCCCTTGGGCTTTGTTGTTTGCAACCAAGGGATCTCACGACAGATTTGCATCCATAAGCTCACCTGTGATGACCAGTAATATTTTCAAGATGGAACCTTTGTTTGAAGAGTAGAGATCATGGTTCTGGAACTAGAACCAAGGGTGAGGTTTCTGTGGATCCAGTGTCTTAGCACAGTTGTTCAGTTGCTAAGTCGTGTCAACTCTTTGTGACCCCTTGGACTGCAGCATGCCAGGCTTTCCTGTCCCTTACTATGCCCGAGTTTGCTCATACTCATATCCATTGAGTCAGTGATGCCATCCAGCCATCTCATCCTCTGTCATCTCCTTCTCCTCATGCCCTCAATCTTTCCCAGCCTCAAGGTCTTTTCCAAAGAGTTGGCTGTTCCCATTAGGTGGCCAAAGTATTGAAGTCTCAGCTTCAGCTTCAGTCTTTCCAAAATCTTAGGGTAATGCTCATCAATTTGTCACTGATGCTTCTCAAGCTTTTGCTCTGCTTTCATTCCTTGCATTGGGCTAAAATAGATTCTATAAATGATTTTCCCCTCAGAGGATAGTAACTTCCCATCTGGAATGGAGTTTCAAAAATCCTTACGGGGAGCCCCAGGGTTGGAATGGCTCCAAGATTCTTCCTCACAGCATTGGCCAGGGTCTCTTTTTTCCTTCTCTGAAAGGTGTGAATTTGACCTTTTGATTGGTCACCAAGGTTGCCATATTCAGCTACTTTCAACTAAGATACAAAGGGCTTGGATGGAGTGCATCCCACAGATTCTATTTGAGGAATGCCAAATGGCTCTCCAGGGCCCAGCTGGTACCACACTCTCTCTCACACAGTGCCTGAAATGTGCACAGTTATTTTTGTTGAATTGTAGTATTATTGCTCACGATGAAGTCTAGTATTAAAACAAAATTGACAATGCCCACAAGGACGGCAGAGAACTCAGCAATCTGCCTGCTGTGTGACTTTGGAAAAATCAAAACCTCGGTGCTTCGGTTTCCTCATCTGTGAGATTATAATAATAATGCCAACCTCAGAGGGTTATGATGGGAATTGAGTTAATATTTATGAAGTGCCTGGCACATGAGTCGAGTCCTGTTGAATGCACATTCCTTCTATGAAAATGGTGACAGAGGGTAAAGTTTGGGGCTTTCCCTGATGGGGAAAACGTGTAGACTTTTGAACTTAGACTAAGGTTTGGAAAGTAAGGAGGGCTAAGGAATCTGGTCTTGGTGGATTTGGAACACTACAGGATGGGATAACAGGCTTCCTAGGTGGTGCACTGGTAAGGAATCTGCTTGCTAATGCAGGAGACACAAGAGGCATGGGTTTGATCCCACAGACTAGAAACATGGCAACACACTCCAGTATTCTTGCCTGTAGAATTTCATGGACAGAGGAACCCAGTGGATTATGGGGTTGCAAAGAGTCAGGCATGACTGAGCACACACAGGCACATGCATGCCCACACGTGTGCACACACACACACACACACACACACAGAGGATGAGATAACACTTCTCTAGACCAGGGATGGAGGTTCTCCTTTGGAAAGGATCCCTTAACATGTGTCTCTGAGGCTTACAGTGTTGGGTTGGAAGGAAAAGGGGAGGTGAGGGAGGTAACTTAGGAAGCTACCATAATTCTGGAATGAATTAAAGTCTTGGTGAAAGTCTATCTCAAAGACTTAGGCATTGACTGATGTGTGTGTATAATTTAAACTCAGGAATTCAGGTATAGCCACAGGGAATGTGTGTCCTGAGGACATGACCATTTTTAGATCATATTGTCAAGGAATTGTTGGTTAAATCATGGCCAGAAATTACAAAGATATTGGGATTTATGGGGTTTTAAGTCCTATATAGGGCTTCCCCGGTGGCTCAGCTGGTAAAGAATCTGCCTATAATGTGGGAGACCTGGCTTCAATCCTTGGGTTGGGAAGATTCCCTGGAGAAGGAAATGGCAACCCACTCCAGTATTCTTGCCTGGAGAATCCCATGGACAGAGGAGCCTGGTGGGTTATGGTCCACAGGGTCACAGAGAGTCGGACACCACTGAGTGACTAACACAACAAGTAACATATAGGCAGAATTCACATAAAGTAAAATCCACCCCCCCGCTTTTGTGTGTGCAGTTCTAAGAGTTTGACAAATGTATGCAGTCATGTACCCATCACCACAATCAAGCTATGGAACATCTCCATCCCCCTAAAAGTGCCCTCATGCCCATCTCCATGTCCTACCCACAGTCCCGGCAGCCGCAGATCTGTTTTCTTCCTCTTACAGTTTTGCCTTTTGCAGAAGGCCAGTAGAGCTTCTCTGACCTTTGATCCCAAGTCACGTGATAACAACTCTTTCAGCAACCTGTAGCCCTTATCACAATTATAATTATACTGTATAAGAAATTGATTGATAAAATGTTCACAGTCTGTCTCCTCTGCTAAGACTCTGGTAGGCATGTCTGAGGGCAGAGATTGGCTGATTCATTACTTTGTCCTTAGCAATACCATCAAGTAGAAGCTCAATACACATTGTTTGATGGATGAATGAGTGAGGGGTTCAATGACTATAAGGAAGTGCTCTAAGACACTACTGACACAACAGAAGCAATGCAATATTTGCTGGTATCAAACCTATTATATTATAAAGCATCAGAGATTATATCATGTTATTTAAACATTCCTGAAGAGTGTGCATAGATTTCTGTAGTGACAAGGGGTCTGAATATTAGCAATCAGACCCACCCTAGGCAACCCCAGGTGCACGATCAATTGATCAAAAATAAAATGAAAACATTTTAAATCATTTAACATTGTATTTTGCCATTAATCTGCCTAACTATTTATTTAAAGCTGATTATTGTGTAATTTTTACACTCCATATATTTTGGAGCAAATCTGACATTATAGTGACGCTTAACAGTAAGACCATGAAATCCTCAAAATCCAGCTTATTTTCTGTGTGTTCGTCAAGTTCAGAAAGGAGGTCTTTGTACCTTGCTTTGGTTTCTTGTCCCTGTAAGAATGAAAAGTAAAAAGCCTAATTCATTGTGCTGCCTTGGTTTTATAGATAATAAGCAATAGTAAACATGTTATTAACATGTCAAGTTGCTACCAGCCCTACTAGTCAAGCAATGTGTTACATCTTTTCATGGGTTATCTGAGTGCTCACAGTGACCTTACTGAATACGCATTATTTTCCCACTCTACAGTGGAAGGCCAGAGACTCAGTGAGAATAAAGTAATTTGCCCCAAACTTCCCTGGTGGCTCAGATGGTAATAGAATCTGCCTGCAACACAGGAGACCTAGGTTCAATCCCTGTGTCAGGAAGATCCCCTGGAGAAGTGAATGGCTATCCACTACAGTATTCTTGCCTGGAGAAATTCATGGATGAACAGCCTGGTAGGCTGTAGTCCATGGGGTCATGAAGAGTCAGACATGACTGAGCAACTAACACCACATCATCACAGATAGCTATGAGCGTGGAACCAGGATTCATTGCATTGGCTACCTGATTCTGGAGTCCTCACTCAACCGCTAAGCTATACTGCTGCTACTGCTAAGTTGCTTCAGTCGTGTCCGACTCTGTGTGACCCCATAGACAGCAGCCCACCCAGGCTCCGCCGTCCCTGGGATTTTCCAGGCAAGATACACTGGAGTGGGTTGTCATTTCCTTCTCCAAAGCTATACTGCTGCTGCTAAGTTGCTTCAGTCGTGTCCGACTCTGTGTGACCCCATAGACGGCAGCCCACCAGGCTCCCCTGTCCCTGGGATTCTCCAAGCAAGAACACTGGAGTGGGTTGCCATTTCCTTCTCCAACCAAAGCTATACTACCTCTCTACAAATACAGTTACTGTTATGCTTTCTGATTTTCAAATTACAATCCCTTTGTCATTGGAGGTATCCACTATGTGATCTACAGAGTTTGATTATCCAGAAAAATGGAGTAAAATATGCTAAAAGAAAGTATGTGCCTTGAAAGATTGTTTAGCACTTAGCTTGATCATAAATCAAACCAAAGTTCATCAAACCTCAGAAAGAGATTGAAGGAAAACCTGTGAAAAGCACATAAATGGAGAAACTTTTCAGTTCCAAGCTCAGCTTGTGAATTATCTTCCAAGTGGCATAAAAAAACATTAAGGTCATTTGATTCACTGCATTTAGTTTAACCCCAAACCCTCATCCATGTGCTGGCTGTAAAAAAGGTCATTGCAGCATGACTAAGGCACTTCAGGAGTGATGATACATTCCTCTCACAGGCTTAAGACCTTTCATGTTTTCTAGGCTGCTCCTCAAGAGGTGACACTTGCCAGTGAAGGTGGAAGGACCTATGTCTTCCTCCCTCAGAGCAAGCAGCCCTTGACAAGTGTGAAGCACACTGTTTGCCCCCAGGTCAGAGATTGCTGGAGGTCTATCTCCTCTCTTTTTGCTGTGCATTTTAAGAGCACGCAGCTGATGAGGTCCAATCTTTTTGGGCTTGACCTGCCATCTTGCTTTTGTATCTTCTTAGCAGTGCATTTAGGTGCTCAGTTTTATTATCTCTGACTGACTATAGGGGGATAAATAAGATCCCCCAAATTACGTTTAGGTTTATGAGGAAGGACATGTTCCTTTCAGACCCTGGACTCAGCCAGAAGGTCCAGCTCAGTTTCCCAGAGAACCCTGCGTGAGGATTTCGGAGGAAGCCCAGTTGGTTACGGAGACTCTTACACTCACTGTACGTGCCTTTGGCACTCTCGCAGGGCAGAGCAGGGAAGGTGGCCCAAGACAGCATTCTGCCATGACGCTGTGTGTCTGGCAGTAGGACTGCTCAGTGGGACCACTGAGACTGAGGCGGGTAGGGCTGAGCAATCCCCTCAAGTCCCTGAAATACGTCTCTACTCTCTTCTGGAGGAGAGGGCGGGATTGCCCTGTATCTGGCTTAGTCTGCTGCTAGAGAGCCCGGAATCGGCTGCCTTTCCTGGGTTTAGTCTACACTGAGGGGCACGAGGCTGAGATGTCTTTCCTGGCAACTTTGGTTTTAATTCTTTTCCTCTGATGTTCTCAGAGAGATAGTGGATCACATCAGGATGAGATTCATCCACTAGGTCCTCATTCTCACACTTGTCAAAAGCTCACTGAGGACTTGCCAAGTACATGCAGTGCTCTTTTTCTCTCTGAGATTTGTCATTTTTTTTTTGGCCTCTGATGCAAACTGATGATATAGGATTTTCTCTCCCACCCTCTCTGTAAAGATTCCTCAGAATCTTGAATCTCTTGTCAAATCTTATCTGATGTTTCTGGCTGAAAAAAAAAATAGCTTTAAAAAAATTATTGCAAAAACAATACGTATTTAATATTGGACATACAGAAAAAAAAAAACCAGAAGAATGTAAAAATAACCCTTTACCCTATTACCTAAAGATAGCTAACTATTATTAACATTTCTTTTCAGTCATTTTTCTGTGTCTCACACAGTAGTCTCTGTCTCTCTCTTTCACACACACACACATGCACAAGCTCTTTTTTTACTTTATTGTGGAACAATGACAAATATAACCGTATATATTTAAAGTGTACAATGTGATGATTTGATACATATGCATTGTGGAATGATTACCAAGATCAAGATAATTAACACATCTATTACCTCGCACAGAATTAACGTGTGTGTATGTGTGTGGTGACAATGCTTAAGACTTACTCTCAGAGACCCTCAAGTATGCAGTACCTCATTACTAACTAGAGTCATCACGCTGTGGGTTAGAGCTTCAGAACTTATTCTTCTTATAGCTGGAAATGTGTACCCTTTGACCTAAATCACCCCTTTCCCCCAGCTCCTGGCAACCGCCATTATATTCACTGTTTCTATGAAACAGGCTTTTTAAAAATTCACTTCTTTGTGGAATAAAAAAACAAAAAAACAAAAAACACTTCACATATGCTCTTTGGAAATAATCCTAGGAAGCTGTGCCTTTGACCCAGACTCCCCAGTGGATGGCACCTTATGTAACTATAGTATGCTAAAACCATACACATATTTATATTTTGAAGGAACTATAATATTTCTCTTTTATGTATTTCAGAATACACATAGAACCTGAGAGACTGTTTCCTTTTAAGTTTTTTCTCTCTCTGCCTGCCATTAAATGCTGGTGGTTTAGGTTCAGCATGAGGCCCTCTTTTCTTCCTACCTATTGTCCCAAGGCTACAATTTTCTGAAGTTTGAACACGTACTGCTGGTAGAATATAACGTGATTTTAGGTGATGTGAAAATAAATATTAGATAAGAATGTACAGTCATCTATGTTTTTTACTATCTTCCATTTCCACTCACTAAATTTACATTTACAACAGTGATCAAGTTCCTTTATAAAATAATTTTAAGTAGAGTGTTAACTTAAAAACTTCTAAGTAAATTTTAATACAGGCTATAGGTAGATACAGGAAAAACCTTGAAGATAGGGGACTTTCCTGGTGGTCCAGGGGCTAAGACTCCACACTCACAATGCAGAGGGCCTGGACTCAATCTCTGGTCAGGAAACTAGATCCCACATGCTGCTACTAAGACCTGGTACAGCCAAATAAATAAAGAACTACTTTTAAAAAAAAGTACTGAAGATAGCATCAAGTGACTGAGGTTTGAGAAAGATGCCTCTAGAGGATTTAGGTCCCTCCCTCTGGTCACTCGCTTAATCCAGATCTCTATTCTGACCATTCTGCTCACATATCCTATTGCTGTCTGAATTTATCAACTTTAAAGTTTCAAGGACACCTTAAGCTTGACACAAGCTGACAGAACTCATCACCTGCCCCCACCTCCCACCCCACCTCCAATCTGATTCTTCTCCAGTCTTTCTCTTCTCTGAAAACGGATCCACCACCCATTTCTTCCCACAGTCAGAACTGACATATCATTATTTGCTCCCTCCTGTTCTTCAACGGTCACAGCAGATCCTGTTCATTCCATCTTCCAAAGGCCCCTTATACTTGCCACCTTAGCCCAAACCAACGTCTTCTTGTATTTGCATTCCTTCCCCACAGTTCCTCTCTTCTTTGCCTCACTCCCCACCCTCATGGAGTCTCATCTCCTACTGCAGCTGGTGTAATTTCTTCCTCGGGAATTAAGAAACCATCCCTGGCTTCCTCCTGCCCACAGGCTATGCCTCTGTAAGACACGGCTTCTTACCACCTGCCTGGCTTCCTCCCTCACTGCTTTTACTTCCCTCCCGCTTTTCACTAATACTTATTGGACCTCAAATGTCTTTGACATGCTTTACATCAGATTCCCTACTTGGAATGCCACCACTCCCCACCAGCCCTCACCCCTAGATCACTCTTAATCTCGTTTTTCAGATCACAACTATACCTTAATTTTCCAGGAGGTCTTTTTTGACCACCAAGCCCAAAATAGTCCCTCTGTTTTACTCTTTCATGCCAGCTGTTACGGTGTGGCTCACATTTCTTGGTGCCTGTTAATTGTCTTACCTCTGCGAAATTCTTAAACTGGGTTTGCAGCAGATTTTTGGCAGTAGCTTTTCCGAGTTTACCATCAGGGTCAGAAGAGTTTCTGAAAACCAGAGCGGCGGTGGCGATGGCTTTTTCCAGATCTGAGCCCTTGCGTAGAGCTGTGAGAGAAGAAATGTACAACCGTGTAGCCTAGGTTAGAAATGACCCTCCCAACTATCAGGCTCCTCCTTCCAGGGGAACCTGGGGAACAGCGCTGGAAGGTGTGTGTCAATGTGATCCTGACCTTTAGCTTTTTGCCACCTATCTGAGGGTGGAACGCATCCAGTGTTTGATCCTGGACCTTTAAACAATGGAAAACCAAAGTCCCTTCAGTAGCAAATAAAATTAGTAGAATCAGGATGAGATTTAGCCCCTGCTTGCGGTATGACCTTGGGAAAACACCTG
This sequence comes from Bison bison bison, assembly GCF_000754665.1. NCBI lineage: Eukaryota > Metazoa > Chordata > Mammalia > Artiodactyla > Bovidae > Bison > Bison bison. The sequence goes on from NW_011494876.1 coordinate 3,103,117, forward strand.
ACCTCTCTAAGCCTTGGTTTTCTGATATGTGATTTCATTTAGTCAACAAATATTTACAGAGCACCTACTATGTGCTTGGCTCAGTCCCTGGCATTAAGACACTTCACTGAGTAAGACAAAGTCCTTCTCTTGTGGAGTTTATATTCTGTGTCAGAGCATCACACAGGCCAGTGTGGTAAAGGAGAATGACATCCAGGACAAGTCCTCTGATGTCACGATAGATGAGGGATCTCTTTGAATCACGGCCTCAGTCACAGTGATCTTCCCAGCTGGCTTCTCTGGTTTAAAGTGTGCTGCTAACTCAGTCCTTTCCAGTGGGGAACACACAGTGACACCTGAGAACTACTCAAGGTTCAGTGAAGAAAACTCTTAGCCTCTCTGTTCCCTCAGCCCTCGGTACATCCTCTATTATAGAACTTCTGCCACTTTATACTTACTGCATGTTTCATCATCTTTCTCTCAAACTGAAATGCAAGCTCCTGAGGCCACAGATCACATTTTTTTTAAATCACTATACTCCCAGTGACCAGCAAAAATGCCTGCTATGTAGTTGTTGTTCAGTCGCTAAGTCATGTTCGACTCTTTGTAATCCCATGGACTGCAGCACGCCAGGCTTCCCCATCCTTCACTATCTCTCAGAGTTTGCTCAAACTCCATTGCATTGGTGATGCCATTCAACAGTCTCATCCTCTGTTGCCCCCTCCTCCTCCTGCCTTCAATCTTTCCTAGCATCATTGTCTTTTCCAGTGGGTCGGCTCTTCGCATCAGGTGGCCAAAGTATTGGAGCTTCAGCTTCAGCATCAGTTCAGTTCAGTTCAGTCGCTCAGTCATGTCTGACTCTTTGCAACCCCATGGAATGTAGCACACCAGGCCTCCCTGTCCATCACCAACTCCTGGAGTTTACTCAAACTCATGTCCATCGAGTCAGTGATACCATCCAACCATCTCATCCTCTGTCATTCCCTTCTGCTTCTGCCCTCAATCTTTCCCAGCATCAAGGTCTTTTCAAATAAGTCAGTTCTTCGAATCAGGTGGCCAAAGTATTGGAGTTTCAGCTTCAGCATTGGTCCTTCCAATTAATATCCTTTATATATTTTTATATTTCTTTAGGATTGACTGGTTTGATCTTGTTACAGTCCAAGGGACTCTCAAAAGTCTTCTCTGCAGGTGCCATTAAACACTGTTGAATGAATGAACAGGAAGAAATGAAGAGAAAAACAAAATCCAATAGCTTTCTGCCCAGGTAATGTGCAACAATTGTGGATTCAAAGAAAGATGATCAGTCTGAACACTGACTTCTGTATGGAGCACTTACTGTGTTCCTGGTAATTTCTGAGCTGCTCAGACACAATCAGAAGTGGCCTCTGCCCTCATTGATCTCATAATCTAGTGGGAGAAGAAACAGTAATCAAGAGGATAATGGATGCATACATATGGGTTTGCTTTATATATATATTTTTTGGTAATTGTTTCTCTATATACACATATATGATGTGCATTTACAACACATGATGTATGAGGCAAAGAAGGTATAAAGACAGAAAAAAATAGAAAATGACAGAGTGGATCTGGGAGAAAAAGTACTGATATATATAGGTGGTCTTGGAGGCATCTCTAGGTAGATTATTATTTAAGCTAAGACTAATATGAGAGGAAGGACCTGTCAATAAAGGGTGGAATGGATCAGCCTGAGATAAGGGTGGTGTTCAGAGTCCAGGCTCAGGAAGCCCCATATGTGAAGGCTCAGGTCAGGAGTATGGCACACTGGAGGAGCTGAAAGAACAGTTGTGACTGGAGTCTAGAAGCTGAAAGTGTTTGATTAGAAAAGTGGGTAGGGGCTAGACCATGCTGAACTCCTAGGTGATGGAAAGGAATCAGGATTTTCTTCAATGGTTAAAGAGAAGGCATTGAAAATTTTAGTTTTTTTTTTTTTTCCCGATTAAAGTTAAATGGAAGGACAACAGTTAAGAGGAATGGGTGTAGGGAAAGCGTGTGTGGACCTTCTCAGTTTTTACTGTATCTCTGAACAGAACTCAGACCAAATGGTGAGGCTACAATTTCTGTCCATAAACATCTGCCAAAGCATTCTAAATCAAGGTGTTGGCCTCAACTGCAGAATATCTTGGATATTTACAGTTTTTGGCTATTATAAATAAAGCTTGTAAGAACATTTGTATGCAAGTTTCTATATAGACATGATTTCTACTTCCTTGGAAAAAATGCCCAAGAATACAATTGCTGGGTTATACAATAGGCCCATTTCTTGTTTTTAAGAAACCATAAACTGTTTTCCATAGTGGCTATACCATTTTACAGGCCAATGGGCTTCCCTGGTAGCTCAGATGGTAAAGAATCCACCTGCAATGTTGGGAGACCTGGCCTTGATCCCTGGGTTGGGAAGATCCCCTGGAGAATCCCCATGGACAGAGGAATTTGGTGCTCTATATATAACCCATGTGGTCACAAAGAGTCAGACAAAACGGAGCGACTGAGCACACACACAGCAGTGTATGAGAGATCCAGCTTTCCTTTATCGTTGCCAGCATTCAGGGTTGTCACTATTTACTATTTTAGCCATGCTGATATGTGCATAGTGACGTCTCACTGTGGTTTTAAATTGTATTTCCTAATGGCTAATGATGCTGAACATCTTTTCATGTGCTTATTTGCCATCTGTATATCTTCCTCAGTGAAACATTTATCTGTTCAGATCTGTTCATGGATTTTACTCACTTTCTAAATGAATTAAAACCTTTTTTTTTGAGGTTGGAGAGTTTTAAATGTTTCAGGACACAAGTCTTTTTTAGGATATGTGATATGCAAATATTTTCTCCCTGTCATTATACTGTTTTTATTCTCCAATGGAGTCTTTTGTGAAGGAGAAGTTTTTTCATTTTTATCAAGACAAATTTATCAATTTTTCCTCTTATGAAAGATTTTTGCCCTAGGTATAATTAAACAGTGTATAATTTTGTGTTCTACGTTTAAATCCATGATCCATGTTCAGTTAATTTGTGTGTAAGATATGAGACTTGGGTAGCGGTGTATTTTTGTAACCTGTGGATGACCAATTGTTTCAGTACCAACTCTTAAAAACTCTATCCTTACTTTGTTGAATTATTTTTGCATTTTGGTCGACAATCAGTTGAGCATATTAGCGTGAGTCAATTTCTAGGTCCCTTATTCTGTTTCACTTAACTATGTATTTATTCCTCTGTCAGCCTCATACTATTTTGATTCCTGTAGCTATCTTGTAAGCCTTGACACTGAAGATTCCTCCCACTGTCTTCTCTTCCAAAATTATTTTGGCTATTTTAGGGCTTTCTCTTTTCCACATAAAGTTTAGAATAAGCTTATCTGTTTTCTAAAAAACCTGAATATTGTGGTATTTCATTGAACTTAGAGAGCAACTTGGGGAGAACTGATGTCTTCATGTGGTTGACACTTCCAACCCATGAACACAGTATGTCTTTCCATTCATTATACCATTTTATAGATGAAGACAGGATCTGATCTTGCTGAGGATACACGACCAAGTGACAGGGCTTGGATCTGATTTCATGTTGAAAACATAAGCTTCGTGAAGACAGGGATGTTTTGCCTGTGGAATCTTCAGCACTCAGAGAAGTGCCTAGCATACAGGAAGTGCTTCACAAATATTTATTCAATAAATGTCTGTGGAATCTGTATCCTCAGCCTCTTCTGCCTTGATTTCCTCTTTGGCTTCTGATCCTCAGTCTCATTCTGACCTACGGCTTCTGTCTGCTCATCCAGTGGCTGGCCCTTCATCTAGCCTACTATTCCAGCCTCAGAAAGTTCTCTGTGTCTTTGGGCTCTATGTTGAGCTCGTTCTCCTCCTATCCTTATTCACCTCTTCCCTTCACTTCTGCCACATCTTGAAACCCGTATTTAAAACTCAGATTGTCCTCAGTTACCCAAGATTTTCCTGCTCATCAACACACAAAGGAGATGGCATATTTCTTGTAGCTCATGTCTGCATTTCCTCAGCAGAGGTGTATGTGTTTGAGTGGGTGGGGAGCTGGATGATGGTAACCTTGAATTTAAGTGGCTAAAAAATAAACTCTGTGTATAAATAGTCTTATTTTTAACAAACAAATTGTTTAGAGGAAATATCTGAATTCCTTAAGAGGTAAATATCCCTTCTGTAATTTTTGCCAGTTGAGTTTTTTATTAATAACTCATAATAACTAGAGAGGGCTTTAAAACGAGCTGTTCTACTGGGTCTGAGACTTCCCAGGGGACACAATAACCTCTTCCTCTCCTGAATGTGCCCTTCTGGCAGGCAGTGGGTGAATTTCCAAGCTGTGAGTGAGCTTGAAAATAATGACGGGCACTTTTCTTGTTTACTATGTGCCAGATGTCTTTCTAACATAATCTTATTTAATGCTTTGTAAGCCAGAAAGGTAGGTGCTATTTGCGTCTCAATTTTGCTTATTGGACACTGACACATGGAGAGATTAAGAATCTAAGGTCACACTGCTCAGGAGTGGCAGGGGCAAGATTTCAAAGTCTGTCTGCCTTCAAAGGCCACAGAAAGATCTGCCAGTTTGGAATAAGTCCTTCTAAGAGCATCGCCACAGAGAGTGTGGAAACCAGACACTTCCCAATCCTCTGATGAAGTTCAGGTCTGCCTGCATTTGAGAGGGAGACTCCATCTGGAGTAGCCCACTTCTTTCCCTTCTCCTCCATTCTTTTAAACACAGCATGGATTTCCCCCTAACTGCAAAATAACATACGCTTGTGGTAAAAACAGAACAAGAAAAACATTAAAAATAAAAGATAACAAGGCGCTCCAGTTATCCTACCAATACTGGTGATACTTTGCAAGGCGTTCTGGTTTCCTGTTTTTATGGTTGAGTTCTTTCCTTAGTAATACTCAGCATGTTGCCTCCTGATTCCTGTCCTGTCTGCCTCACGGAGTTGTGAGCGAATATGTGAAAGCATATTGTGAAGGGTGAAGTGCTATTAAAAATGCAAAGGCTCGACGTTTGTTTTTTGGCGTCTTTTATCAGCTCTTGCCTTTGGAGTGGAGGTGGTGGAGAGGGTGTTAAACCAGGCACGCATGTCCATCTCTCCTGTTAGTTTCTATCTCACTTTTTACCCTTTAATGATACTAATCTGCCCGTAGTTTCTTATAACCCTATCTTTCCAACAAGTTCTTACCGCCAGGCTCTGTTCTAGTTCTGGGGAGAGAGGAGTAAGCAATATTAAAAGAACAATCCTGGAGTTTGAGTTCTGAAGGACAATAGTAATGAATGATTACGAATTCCATGCTCTATACGCCAGCCACTCCTTTATGGGACCTATATGATTTGACTCATTTAATCTTTACATCTGTCCATCCTCTCAGGTGGCCCCAGCATCATCTCTGCTTTATACATGTGGAAACTGAAGCACAGAGAGGTTAAGCAGCTTGCTCAGGTCACACAGCAGTCTGGCCCCTCACCATGATGCATACAGTCTCTAGACGTTGTTTTCCAGGCAGTGTATTCTCAAACCCTGGAATTGGGCTACATGCCCCTCCTTTGCGTTCTACTTCCCTAAACATAAACTTGTCTGAACCCTCACATTGAAACACTCTGTTCATCGGTCTCAATTTCCTTCTACATCAGTGCTGTCCAAAAGACATATAATACAAGCCCCAATTATAATTAAAAATTTTCTAAGTAGCTGCATTAGAAACATTACAATAGAACAGATAAAATTAGTTTTAAAATATATTATTTAACCCAATATGTCAAAATATAACTTCAGCCTGTGATCAACATGAACAAAGTATTCAGATGTTACACTTTTTTCCCTACTAAGTCTCTTACATCTGATATGTATTTTACACTTATAGCACACTTCTATTCAAACTAATTGCATTGCAAGTGTCCCATATCCAGGTGGCTAGTGGGTATCATATTGGACAGTGCAGCTTTAGAGTATATGTTCCCTGAGGGCAGTCATTGCATCTTATTTATCTTTGCATTCATTCCCAGGCCCTAGCATGTTGTAGGCCTTAGCACATGTGTGCTGGACTGAACTGACTTGAACTTGAGAACCATCCCTGCCTCTTTAGCCTCAGCTGCTCTGGAATGTGGAACCCTAAACATGAAATATTTCATTTAGTGAGTTCCTGATATTTTAGTGTAGTAGAAACACAACTCTCATTTCTACAAGGGGTCAGAATGACCTTAGTTTAGAACTCCTACTATTATTTTGCAAATGAAGAAGATCTACAGGAGAAAAGTGGCTTGTTTAAGTTTGCATCAGTTGTATATGGGAGAACTAAAAACTGATCTCTGTTCTTTTCTTGCCAGATCAATAGTTTTCCCAATACTCAAGCACTTCTCAAATTTTCGCCTCTAAATCTATTTTGGATGCTAGAGGCAAATATGTGTTCAACTGTCATTCCATCTACCTCCCCCAAAAGGTCAAGGGCATAAGTAGCAGGAAGAGAAAATGTGGATTGGTGCTGACTTCTATTCCATGATCTAGCCCTGTCTTATTTCCCCGAATAAAACTTTAAATTACCAATGAATAAAACAAATTCTGGCAAGATGAACCCTATTTATCCTGTGTTTTCTTAAAGCATGAGAATAAATGTGACCCAATGGTCTAATGTAAGGAGTCTGATACTAGGAATGATGTGTGTGTATGTGTGTGTATGTGTGTTGGAGGGCAGTGTGGATGATAGAATTATGATCCCCCCTCAATCTCCCAGAGCGGGTTGTTATGTGAGAAATGTCAAGTACATTCATCATGTCATGGACATGATATTTTGTCACTGACAATTATCAAAGTGCCTGAAGTTGTGAAACAGAAATCATGGATAACTTGTGCTACAATGGTGTAAAAACAATACTTTTGTCAAGATGAAGATTTATTTAAATAAAAATATTAAGTGTCTCCTTTGGAAAAATAGAACAGCCATCTAAGAGGGAAAATAACTACAATATAGTGGGATCCAGCTGTATTTGTTATTCTGTAAACAAGCCACATGTTTTGGAATAAGATAATGATCCAACTCTATGAGTGCATCTTTTCTTTCATTGTTATTTCCATGACAATATTGTTCTCTCTAAAGATAGTTTACCGATAAAGTGAAATTCTAAAGGCAAATGTTTACACCTCAGGAGTTTGGCACACTATATTTTGCTCAGTCAACAGAGGCAGTTGGGGATTGACTTTGTCCTGAGTACCACTGAACATTCATGCATCAGAGGCTGATGGTCTTGCTCTGGACACACTGTGGACACCACCTATGGAGGGCCATGTGGCCACGTGGGATGAACACTAAATTAGGAGTCAGGGATCCATGTACCTATTATAGCTCAGCCTTTAAATTTGGGTGAGTTAATTCCTGTCACTGGACCTCAGTTCCCAAATGTTTAAAAAGGACATTATAAATGTTTCATGCTTTATCTGTAAGTTTTCTTATATCACTGCCCTATTATTTTTAACCCTTGGCATGCTCTCCTGGTAGAGAAGCAACACATACATCTCCATCACCCCAGGCCTTACCTTTTATTGAAGCCAGCTGTTTGGATATTGAAATGCTGCCAACAAAACAAAAGAAACATAATGATTCAGGGAGTTTGGGTATTGATATCAGCATCAAAAGTAAGGTAATACAATGATTTAAAGATTATTTTCAGCAAATTTGCACTGAATGTTCTGACGAAGCACCTGCCTGTCTTTCAAAATCCTTTCTCCCCTGTCACATGGTTAAGAAGTACTTGGCGATGGCTGGCCTACATAGCCTAGTCTTTTGTGTAGTCTTGTAAACATGTGAGCAAATGCCCTCTGATGGAAAAAGAGAAATGACCACCTTCTATTCAGGCTCTTCTGCGCCCTTTCCTGTTTCTAGCCAATTAACACAGAAATTATCAGGCGCACCTTGGAAGCCTCATCTTGAAGCCACATCAGCCTGGGGCCCTATATGGTGGCATGGAGTAAAACTGCCACAGACTTGGAATCCCTACTCTGAACTGTCACATGAAAAAGAAAAAAATATATATAACTTCTTTTCTGTAAAACTTAAGGGTTTGAAAGGAATTTGGCAGTAAGTAGTCAAGAGACTGTGACCCTTGGGGCCTCAATTTTCTGACTTATAAAGTTAGGAAGTTGGACTCTAATATCTTGGAATTTTTATGGTCTTCTCTACGAGATACTCTTCTTTTTTTTATAATTTATTTTACTGTGGAGAATTTTTAAAGTCTTTATTGAATTGGTTATAATATCATTTCTATTTTATGTTTTGGTTTTTTGGGCCACAAGACTTGTGGGCTCTTAGCCCCCTGAGCACGGGTCAAACTGGCACCCCCTGCATTGAAAGGCAAAGTCTCAACCACTGGACCACCAGAGAAGACCCTCCAAGATTTTCTACTCTTGATTTTCTAAAAACTCTGCACCATCATTATCCCCTTCATAAGATATGTGACCTTCATTCTATGTATACTTTGTACAACATACACTTGCAATATGGCTCGTGTTATTATTATTTTTTTTTTTTGTCAAGATCTCCTCCATAAGTCTGTGCTGCTACTGCTGCTGCTAAGTCGCTTCAGTCATGTCCGACTCTATGCGATCCCATAGATGGCAGCCCACCAGGCTCCCCCATCCCTCGGATTCTCCAGGCAAGAATACTGGAGTGGGTTGCCATTTCCTTCTCCAATGCGTGAAAGTGAAAAGTGAAAGTGAAGTTGCTCAGTCATGTCCGACTCTTAGCGACCCCATGGACTGCAGCCCACCAGGCTCCTCCGTCCATGGGATTTTCCAGGCAAGAGTATTGGAGTGGGGTGCCATTGCCTTCTGAGGCTCTTGAAAACAAGAGTTCTGCAGATTCTCCATATCTTCTACCCTTGGCCCTGTGGAATACCTAGCACCTATTAAGTGTTCAAAATTTTTTTCAACCAAAGTGGGTTCCCTAAGGGAATTACATCAGGAAGATATTTTTTTCATTTATTACCCATAATTCTATAGATTTGAATGATCTGAAATCATTTCCTTCTCTCATGGATACTTGAAACAATATGTCATACAGCAAAATCATTACCAATTTTGATTTACGAATGTTTTCTAAGAGGCAATCAAAGACATTTGTGTTAATTTTATCACCTTTTCAGTTTGCAATCAACACTGCAAATTTGTTCTCTTTAATTTTCCAACTCAATTTACAGATGTATTGAAGTGAGTAATAAGCACCACGCTTGCACGATCTTGGCTACCACGTCATGGACATAACTCTTTGGAAATATACCTGCAAGCCTAAGTGAAACTCAATAAAGGAGAATCAACTGACCTTTTGGGCATGTTCTTAGGTGCTAAAGTAGATGTTGGGGCTGCAGGAGGATTGGGCTCCCCTTCCAAGCGGAGTGCTTGGTCCTGAGTACTGTGCACGCAGCCACACATACTCTGGTCTCCTGTTGTGTGTTGGCCCTTCCTAAGCAACAGTTGCTTGGCCACTGTTGCCAGTGTCATTCACTCCATGACAACTAAACAGTGGCTCCTGTAGAAGAGCTGTATTCTATTGTTTATTTGTTGACAGACATTAAACCATGCATGCAGTCAACAAATATTTGAGTGCCTGCAGTGGGCCAGCCACCCTGCAAGGTCCTGGGGACCCAATAATGAGAAAATTCAGACATGGATCTTGATCTCAGGGAGCTTAGTGGGAAAGACTGATATTAACCAGGTAACACACAAGAAGTCACACGTATGACATTACTGTGCGTCCGGGATTCTGTGAGATTGGCATCAGTCAGGGAAGTCAGGGAGGCAGCCCTGAGGAATTGATGGTTGACGCCAAGTAGGAGTGAGGAGGAGGACATGGTAACTCACTCCAGTATTTGGGCCTGGAGAATCCCCATAGACAGAGTTGGACACGACTGAGCGACTAAGTACAGCACAAGTAGGTGAAAGGGCAGGGGATCCACGCTATAGACAGATGGGGGAGCCTGTGCTAAACCCATTGGCAGGAACCATGGTGGTGATCAGGAAGGACTGAACAAATGCCACAGTGGCTGTACCAAAGAAGCTGACAGGGAGGGAGGCTCCAGGTAAGGAGGAAGAGAAGGCATGGTTGCTAGATTACATAGGAAGTGACAGATTACGGTAGGGAATTTTCACCTTATGTCAAGAGACTAGGAAACCCTTTGTGAGCTTTAAGCAAAGAAGCTGATAAATTTAGATTTACATTTTGGACACATCATTCTGGCTTCATTGTGCATAATGGTTTAGAGAAACGAACAGAGTCAATTCAGGAAGCTCAGTAGGGAGGCTATTTCACTTGTGTTAGCTTAGAGCTCCTTCTGTAAAAGCTGGGGGATGTCAACTCAGTCAAATGAGTCTGGGTCAGGGAAGACATGACCAGCAATTACTGAGATCACTGGTAAGTTGATGGGTGAGAGGAGTTAGATCTCAAAAGAGGCTAAGAATAGTCATTATTACGGCTTCCACTTGGCTCCAGGGACACTGCTGTCATTACTGCATCACTAGTCACTGCTCCACCATATGGCCATGCCACTCACTCACTGCCTGTTTCTCGTTATGGTTTTTTTTTTTCTCTCTTGTTCCTCTGCTGCTGCTGCTGCTGCTAAGTTGTTCAGTCATGTCTGACTCTGTGCGACCCCATAGACAGCAGCCCACCAGGCTTCCCCGTCCCTGGGATTCTCCAAGCAAGAACACTGGAGTGGGTTGCCATTTCCTTCTCCAGTGCATGAAAGTGAAAAGTGAAAGTGAAGTTGCTCAGTTGTGTCCAACTCTTTGCAACCCCATGGACTGCAGCTCCGTCTGTGGGATTTTCCAGGCAAGAGTATTGGAGTGGGGTGCCATTGCCTTCTCCGCTTGTTCCCTCTACCTCTTGACTAATTTCCTTAGCATTTTTCAATTAAAGAGCGGAGGGAGAGAGAGTTTGATTGGCTTCCCTGATTACTGCTGCCCATGCTGGTCAGAGTTTTAATGCCAGCCTGCTCCACTGGTTGTCAGTTAACCTATGCAATTAGCTCCATTGGTTTAGGTGATGACCCCACGCCAGCTTCACTGCCCACATTAAAACAGACAGCTGGTTTCCTCAGCAGAGAGCTCTGAGAAGGTTTCTGAGAATCTGGATTTGTAGCACACACGCTGGAAGATTCTGACGTGGACTGTATTGGAGAACTGTTGGCAGTGGTTTAGAAAGAGACTCTAGAACAGTTTGAATTCCGACTCTGCCACTTACCAGCTGTGTTACCTGGGATACGATCTTTCAGATGGCTAAGTCTATCTCCTCATTTGTAAAATAATACTTACCTTCTGGACAGAGCAGTGTCTGATACATGAGGAACAATCCATAAATAATAGTCACAGAGAAGATGGCATGAAGATGATGTGTCATCATGGTCCTGGCAGGACCAGAGACACCCATGAAGAGATGCCTTGGTTAGGAAGATAAACATGGGTATCGAGGCACCCAGAGACTAGAAACAACGGGAGGCTTACCACACTTATCTTACAGGGGCAAAGAGAGGAACACAGGATGATGGAGCCGAGGCAGAGCCAGATTCCTGGAGCAGGGGCCATTGGACAGAATGCTTGGTTGAAGGGAGGCAGCCATGGCTGCAAACCAGGCAAAGCAGGGAGAGAACGGGGAAGAAATATTCCACCCCCGCCCCCCCGCGCCCCTCCCCCCCCAACTCCACTCTCTCATCTCCAGCCTCTGTCTCCCAGTGACCAAACCAATCAGGAAACCAGTAGGAAGGAAGCCTGGAAGGTGGAGTCTGAGGAATTAGCTTCCTGGGAGCAGAGAGAAGGGCAGAGACTGGAATAGGAGGGAAGGGCAAATGAATGGGCAAGAAGCATGATGACAATGACCATGATAATGGTGCTGATGGGGGCCAAATACTGGGAATCAGGCTTACTGATAACTTTCTTCTCGGGACTGAATCAAACTTAGGATTCTCAAAACGAACAAAACATAGCAGTATCTACAGACAGTTCAGGTGATAAGATACCTTCTTTCCTTGACTCGAATCTCACAATATCGTGGAGCATTTAGGCTATTTGCACATAGTGTCAAAACATCTGGAGAAAAAAAACATTTACAAAACTTCCCATGGCCAGTTGGACCCTCTGACATACAAGGATGGCATTTGAGTGTGTTGAAGTAGGTACAGCTTGAAGAAAGGAAAAGTGTGGCTGGTAAGCAGGAGTTTGACAAACGACTCCATGAGGACTTAATGAGTGGCGCACCAGACCACCTGCCTGATGGCTGTGGCCACGGGGCTCAGCGGCTGCGTCAGCAGATCAGCAGTTTATAAATGGTGCTGATGTTTGGTAAACTCCCTGAGTGAGAAAAAATGTAATCACAGGAGAGTGTTGTTTTTTGTGTTTTTTTAAACCAGGTTTGCTCTCACACTTTGTTTCATTCTCCTGTTCCTTATTGAGCCCCAATTAAATAGGAAGTCATGGAAGTCAGGTTCTAAGACATTTGCCTTGGATGGTTCAGCTTATGGTCTTTTCAGAGGGTCACTTCTTCACTGGGGGCTCTGGAAGTTCAGCAACTCCAGGGATTACATTCTGTGGAGTTTCAGAACCTCTTGGAGCACACACATTTTTTATTCAGGTGTGCGTTTTCCTGGCTGAACGGGCTGCTAGAGTCCCTGAGTCTCATAATCACTGTAAAAGTCATGACAATAAGCAAATGCCCCAGGGTGGTCATTGCTGTTGCCGTTTTGAAAAGAACCCAAAGCCTCACTCCAGGAAGAGCAGTGTGTGGGACCTTAATTTCTCACTCAGTTAATGTGACTGTTAAAATTTGTGTAGTGAGTAACTGGTATTGCCTTAAGTGTGTGATAAATACATTTTTTATCCTCAATAACCATTAGGAATAGGAATTGTCATCATTTATAAGTGACAGAATTGAAGCTTAGAGGGGTTAAATGACTTGTCCAAAATCCTCTGGTTAATAAATGGATGGGCTTAGATTCAAACTTAAGGCAGGAGGGTTTCAATCTTGATGTTCTTTTTATTATATCATGTTGCCTCTCACTGTATTATTTCATCATTAATGTTAGAGCTGCAGATCTTATTTCCTGAGCTGACACCCAACTCTCTATAAATCCTATAAGACATATTACCAGAATTTTCTAGCACATATTAGCTTCTTTCTCTCTGTATCCCCAAAGCTCAGTTTACCTCTATTCAAATGTCTCTAATGGTCTTTGTAATTAGTTGATGTTTCTCCTCCTCACTAAATGCATCTCTTAGAACGTTCTTTGGCAGATTATGGCTTGCATTGTGCAGTGCCTTACATGGATGAGGAGATCAGGGCTTGCTGAGGGCACACAGCTAATAAGAACTGGAATCATGCTCCCCATCACGCTTCCCTGGACAGGGACTATGTCTTAATTATCTTTGTATCTACCTCTCAGGTCTAGTATCATGTTCAGGAAATGTTTATGAAATTGGACATCTCTTGATGACTGTGTGACCCAGAATCTGGAATGTGATGTCTGCTGGGGAAAGCAGCAGTACCAGGTATCTGGTACTGGGAGGTCCACAGTGTTACTTGCTCCCTCCTTGCTTCATTCTCAGGAACCTGAGAATCAAATGAAATCCCCAGGGAGAGGGTGTCAAGCCCACTGAAAGAAAAAGTGACAAAGACAGAGTGTGTTTTGCACTTAGGCAAATTAGGCCCTTAAAAATGATTCATCAGTGTATATCACAATTTGTCCAACTGATGAGTATCTGGGTTGTTTCCAGTCTTGGACCATTATGAATAAAGCTGCCATAAACATTTTTATAAGAGTATTTTTGTGCACATACACTCTCATTCCTCCAGGTATATGAGTGGAATTCCTAGTCATAGGGTAGATTATGTTTAATTTTCTTAGAAACTACCCAATACTTTTCCAAAGAAATTGTTTCCTTTTATACTTCCACCACCAAGAGTTTTGGTTTTTCTACATCCTCAACAACACCTGGCATAGCCAGTCTTTTTAAAATTTATTTCTTTTGCAACTTTCAATTTGCATTTCCTTGATGACTAATAATACTGAGTGCTTACTGGCTACTGGGTTTTCTTCTTTGGAATACTACTCATTAATAAAAAGAGAACAAACTACAAATATGCACAAGAACCACATACTGAATAAAGAAGCGAGACACAAAAAGAACATATATGCTGTAGGATTCCATTTGTATGACGCTCAAGAACAAGAAAAACAAATCTATGGTGACAGAAGTTAAAATATATGCGTGGGGGAGTGGGAGGTACAAACTAATGGCAGTAAGACTGGCTCAAGGATGTGCTGTACAACAGGGGGAATATAGCCAAGATTTTGTAATAGCTATAAATGTAAAGTGGCCTTTAAAAATTATACAAAATTAACTATAATAATTATAATAATTAATACTATATTATTATAACATAATAATTAATTACTACAATAATATAATGATTAATAAATAATAATTATCCAGCGGATGTTGGCAATTTGATCTCTGGATCCTCTGCCTTTTCTAAAACCAGCTTGA
>NW_011494876.1:3117739-3134560 GCF_000754665.1 Bison bison bison
TATTTAAATTTATTATTTAAAAATTTATTAAATAAATAAATAATAAATAATATAATAATTAAATGGTAATTAATGATTAAATGGTAATTATAATTAAAATTATACAAAAATATAAAAGTTAAAAAATAGATAACTGTTTATTTAAAACATAAAATAGTGGCTATCCTCTGAAAGGGACAGTGATTGTGAAATAGCTTGAGGGGACTTTCAGGGATAATGAAATTATTTAATATCTTGATCTGGGAGGGAGTCACCTGGCTGTATACATAAACAAAATTCTACTCTAATAACGTTCATTAAAATGTTTGGTAAATGAGTTATTCGAGAAAGATGAAGTTCAGGAGACTTGGATTGCCTCTGTTTGCAGCCACTATTGAGAAAGGCATTGATGGTACTCTTTATTCACACACCACTGCGGTCCCCCCAGCTAAGGGAACATTGGCATTGAGTGCTGGTGCTCAGCTCTTATCTTCGAGCACTGTCACTTCTCCCACTAGGCAAGAATACTTTCATTCTTAAGAACTTACTCCTTCAACTAAATGTGTCATCAATTCTGTTAGTAAAGATGCTCCTTTCCTTTTCAATAGGAACTTGATGGGAATAATTTAGTTTACTGAGTTCTTCTTCAATTTTGTTGTCACAAACTCTGTTAAATAAACTACAGAGTTAGGCCCCGGGCACTGGGATAACAGATATTGATTTTTTTTCAAGGCCTAATCCAATTCTGTTATTCTATAGCTAGCTCTGTTCCTTTTTCTGCAGTAAAAGGAGACCAGCAACTTACTTTCTTTCCTGCTGAGACAGTGTGTTATGTAACCAGGCAATAGCAATCTAACTTTGAGATGGAAAAATCATTGCAGCCTTTGACACCCTCCTTTTTCTTGGTTGAATTTGCCAAGCTGGTACAAAAAAACTGAGAGACTTACTTCTATAGCCAGATCTTCTTTTGTTAGCCATAATTATAGACAAGAAACACAGGTGGTTCTGCTATTAATTTTACATTCCATCTCTGTACTCTATCATTTAATGAGTCTTTACTATGTTGTTGATATGGTGCAAGGTACATTTTTATTTATTTTAAAATTTAATCTATCTCACTTATTTCTTTAAAAAATGTTACTGCAGTATAGCTGCTCTACAATGTTGTGCTAGTTTTTGATGTACAGCAAAGTGAATTAGCTGTGTATACATATATCCCCTCTTTTTTTGGATTTCCTTCCCATTTAGTCACCACAGAGCACTGAGTAGAGTCTCCTGTGCTCTACAGTAGGTTCTCATTAGTTATCTACGGAGGTATGTTTTTATTTTATAAAATTATGGTAAAATGCACTAACATAAAATTCACCATGTTAATAATTTACAACGTACAGTTTAGTGGCACTAAGCGTATTTACATTCTTATGCAACCGGCACCACCATCCATCTCCAGAACTCTTTTCATCTTGCAACATGAAACTCTCCCCCTTGAGCAATAACTGCCCACTCCCCCTTTCCCTCACTGTAAGTATATACCACCTCTCATTTACCCATCCACCCACCAGTGGATGCTTGAGGGGCTTCTCCCTTTCGGCTGTTGTGAATAATGCTGCTTTGAATATGGTGTACAAATACATGCCTGAATCCTCGTTTTCAACTGTTTAGGGATTTATAACCAGGAGGGAAATTGCTGGGGCACATGGTAATCCCATGTTCAGTTCTTTGAGAAGCCACCAAACTCTTTCTGAGGAAATACCATACTGGTTTTCACAACAGCCGCACCATTTTACGTTTTTACCAACAGTGCACAAGCGTTTCTATTGTCCACATCATTGCCAATACTTTCTTTTCTCCTCCCTCCCCACATTTTTCTTTGATAGTAGTCATTTTAATGGAGTTTATCTCATTGTGGTTTCAGTTTGCATTTCCTTAAGTACGTGATGTTAAATGCCTTTTCATGTGTCTATTGGGCATTTGCATATTTTCTTAGAAGTATTTATTCTAGTTCTTTGCTTAATTTTAAGTCGGGTGGTTGTTGTCTTTCTCTCTCTCTCTCTTTTTGCATTGTAGGAAAGCTGTGTGTATACTCATATCTTCATAATAATATGGAATAGAAGTGTCATTAACTTACCTTTATAACTAAGCACCGTGCAATACACACAGAAAAATTAACTTGCAATTCATTCCCCAAATATTTACTGAGCCCTAAAGGTTTGTCTAGTCAAGGCTATGTTTTTTCCTGTGGTCATGTATGGATGTGAGAGTTGGACTGTGAAGAAGGCTGAGCACCGAAGAATTGATGCTTTTGAACTGTGGTGTTGGAGAAGACTCTTGAGAGTCCCTTGGACTGCAAGGAGATCCAACCAGTCCATTCTGAAGGAGATCAGCCCTGGGATTTCTTTGGAAGGAATGATGCTAAAGCTGAAACTCCAGTACTTTGGCTGCCTCATGCGAAGAGTTGACTCATTGGAAAAGACTGATGCTGGGAGGGATTGGGGGCAGGAGGAGAAGGGGACGACAGAAGATGAGATGGCTGGATGGCATCACCAACTCGATGGATGTGAGTCTGAGTGAACTCCAGGAGTTGGTGATGGACAGGGAGGCCTGGCGTGCTGCGATTCATGGGGTCGCAAAGAGTCGGACATGACTGAGCGACTGATCTGATCTGTTAGTCTGACACTATTAAAAGTAATGAAGACACAAGAGTGAAAAAACATAACAAAGAGCCCTGCCCTCCTAACAGCACACATTCTAGTAGGGAAACACACAATAAATAAGATAAAAATGTCAAATACAGAATACATGATGTTTAGAGAGCTTCCTTTAACTCTTTTTCAAAGCCGATCTGCTGGCAACAAATTCTCTTAGTAGGCAAGGGGAGGGCGCCTCAGAACTACCAGGTGAGGCACAAGCCCAGGGTTCCTACACTGTCTCAACCAGCACCACGGCAGGTAAGAGGAGTTATTACAGCCTGTGGAGGATCAAGGTCCTGGCCTACTCCTCAGCGTCCTCTGACATCCCCTGATGCAGTGGTTGGGGACCCTCATTACAGCCTGGAGAGGGAGGGAGTCTAAGGTCATCACTTGATCTTTGTTGCTGTGGGTGTGAGTGGGGCATAGTTGTAATGGTGCCTGGCTGCAGAATAATAGTTATCTTCTAAATGTTTTCTGTCGGGCTAGGCTGTCTTTTCCCTGTCCCTTTGTGTATAGAGAGGGTAAGCTTTAGTTGGGGCTCTTATTATCTGTGCCCTTGGTGTTTTGGGTGGGTGGCACCTAGCGTGGGATATATGAGGGAAAAAGAAACCCTAGGGAATTCGGTGGCTTGTGGTTTGTGTCCTGAAGTCCCTCACAGTCTCTGTTCTGTCCATTTATTAGACTTGTTTGTTTTATGTATAATGTCCAGGGTTTTCAGTTGTGCTAAGCAGGAGGATTCGGGAAGATATGTCTACTCTATCCTTCCAGAAATGGAAGTCCCTGAGTAATTTTAGAAACATTAGCTGATTTTAATACTTGCAGTCTAATTATGAACAGGCTCAGAGTGGTTAAGTAACTCGCTGAAGGATCCTGTTCTCGGACTTGAAACCTACAGTTTACACACTCTCCCCGTGCTTCCCAGCTTATAGTGGCACCCACACTGATGGAATTCCGTGCATTCTGGTCAGTATCCCTGCTGTTTCCACATACTGTGTAGACGGTTCCTCATTTATCTTGCCCGTTTAATAACTTTTATATCTATATTTTGTTAACTTTTTTTTTTTGTATGTCCGTGCTGTTGCAATCTCATAATGGTCTGCGTTGAGATGGTCCTATCTTTCTAATGGGACCTTGCCACTAAACCTTCATGCTGACAGCCAGCACACACTCCCGCAGATGGGGAGAGATTCAAGCGTCCTGAAAGTACTATTAGTACATAGCAGAATTTGACCCTCATATGCTATATATTTTACATGATATCTTTTTGGTTTGTTTTCAATCAAATGGTTCTTTTGGATTTGTTATCCAGAAGCCAGCAGGCACTGGGGCCCCTAGACTGCTGACAGTACAAGGGGCTCCCTTGTCAGACTCTTTTCTTCTCTTTGGCTGGTCACTGTTGGCAAAACCACATGAAAAAAAAAAAAAAAAAGTGTGGCTTTGCTATGGGCCTGGCTGGTGAAGCTGCCAGCAGATGGCTTAAAGCATTTAAGTGCTTGTCCTGATGTAGTGGAAATTGAATTTCAGAATAAGAATGCTGGACATTTTATTGGTCTGGGCTTTAATTATCTTACAATGTAATGGGAGAAAAAGCGAGAGCCTTTCATTTTCCACTGACGACTGTCATTTTGCAGACCTTTCTGATGTGTGCTTAAGGTTGGGGAGGGGGGATTGGTTCTGGTGGCACTGGAGCAGTCTGTGGCCCCCACATGAATAAAACATGCCAGGTAATTGCTGTGATGTGGCTGACACACACATGTAAAATCAATGCTTATTATCCTGTCAATTAACACAGATTTTAATTAAACAAGATTTTAAGCTCTGTGATTGTTGGAAATCCCTCACTGATGAAGAGGGTCTCTAATCTCTTTGGTTAATCCTCGGGTTCTTAATTTAGGATTTTAATGCCCACAGGGGGAAGAAATCAGGCGAGAAGGCTCAGCTCCAGAAAATATGTTTCAAGAGGTTTGACAGAAAGACTGAAGGATTGTTCACCCTGAAGATGAAATGCTTGCTTGCATTTTCCTGAGATGGTAGCTTATGTGAGGAAAAGGCTGGCTTTTGAAGTCATCTCAAAGTGTTTAATGATATACATTCAAACTTTTAACTTATTTTGGAATAAGTATCACATTTTCAGGCTTTAAACTAAACATATCAAGGCATATAGTGAAATTTTCCTTGCTATTTCTGTGCCACATTTACCCTGTGTTTTTTTTCTTCCTTTCCCTTATAGCCATCTCCATCTGAATTAGTTAGAATGTCTGAATTTTGGTTTGTTTGTTTCAGAAAAATTGCATGCGTGGTTCTCATAGAGAATTGAGACTGTCTCACATCCTTCAGAGGGCCAGCTACAGAATAAACGAGGACATAAATCCTGAACTATAAAACCAGGGACCCAGGGAGACATGACAGACTGATGTTTCCCCCTTTCTGTCCCTACTGTGGATCTTTTGGAGGCTGTGTGCTGCCTGATTTCTAACAAGCCACTTTCTGTGTTTCTGAGAGTGGGAGAAGTCATAGAATTGCTCAGCTCAATAAATAGGAGTGTTTTGAGCCTTTGCTAATGTCCTGATGGGGATCTAGACTGTCCTCTCCTGTTTCCTTTATTTTTTTCCCCCACTTAAAAAAAATGGAAGTACAGTTGATTTACAATATTGTGTCAATTTCTGCTGTACAGCAAAGTGACTCAGTTATCCATATAGATACACACACATTCTTTTTAAGTATTCTTTTTCATCAGTTTATCCCAGGATATTAGTTCTCTGTGCTATATAGTAGGACCTTGGTGTTTATCCATTTTATCTATAATAGCTTACTTATCTATTCCTGTCTTCCCCCAGGGAACTAGAGGGCTTGGCCTTCATTCAGACCTTTATTTTTCTTAGCTTATGTCTCCAGCACGTGACTTTTCAAAGTCAGTGAAAGTTTTTTTCTAGCCTGGTGTCAGAGTTTGAGACTAATCTGCACTGAAGAAGTAAAACAGAATATGATATAAATCTCTACTGCTGCTTCTGTGCTGAAGAGAATGTGATTTAACCTGGAGAGACTTGGGTTCCCAGAATCCCAGCAAGATCTATTTTCTTTTAGCACTTTTGTTTTATTCTATTTTAGATTACATTCTCACTGTAGTGTGTATATGGGTTTAAATATATGGTTCTGATAAAACTTCCCTTTAAAAACTTGAAACAGCTGGCAATATGTCTTCCTAGTGGCATGTTTGAAATTGTACAGATACAAAGAAGCATAACCAAGTTGTAAACAGTAATAGCCAGTCTTGAGCCCAGCAGAGATATTAATACACTGAAGAATCTATTTGGAGGGTTCTAATTTCCGTAACAAAATCTATCTCCTCCTGGCTCTGACTTTGGGAAGTGGGGCATCAGCAAGTTGCCTTGAACTCCTAACACCTGTCATGATGATAAATTGTTACATGGCACCTCTGCTTGAGAAAATCCCACTACCAATTTTAAGTTGCTAGGCCGTTTGTAGGATTCACAGAGCACAGAGTAGACCTAAAAATAATACCCAATAAAAATGAGCTGAAACCCCAGTTAACTTCCACCTGAGTGTCACCAATACCACTGGTCAGCAAGAATTCTTATCTCTTCATATTCTCTGAGATTACTTCTTTTCAAATATATAATTTAGGACAAGTGTTACTTTTCGAAAGGAACACATTTGGGGACAATTTCTTTATAGTTGCATGAATTAAAAGAGATTCTTGTTTCCAAGTAGCATGTTTGAAATTGGATACATACAAATAAAGATAACCAAGTTGTAAACAGAGATAGCCAATGTTGAGCCCAGAAGATATTAATACACTGAAGAATCTATCTGGAGGGTTCTAATCTCCCTAACAAAATATGCTTCGATGGGCCTTTTGTGGTCACCTATAGTTTTCATATATTGATAAATGTCTCACCCTTCCAGGAATCCTCTATTCCATCCCTCATTTTCATCTCCTCCGTGGTTTATCAATACCTGCAATTTGCTTACTTGTTACTTAATGGGGGGCAAGAGCTGCAGAGGGACAGGATGATGCAATGGATAGTCCTTCACATGTGGGCTTCAGGCCTTTCCCGGCTTGTGATCTGGGGGTGCTACAAACAGGGTATCATGAGTCAATGCAGGTCAAGGGTTTCAGGGAGCCCTTTCTGGGGCTCACTGTGAGCTATCTGCGAACATGCTGGGCATTTTTCAAAGGAGAGTTAAGATTCTTTTTCATCCCTGGCAAGTCGATATGTTTTATCATCTGTAAGTTTACATATTTTATGAACAATCTTTAACATAAGAGTCTGTATAACATATCACATATTTGTTCAACCAGTATTTATTGAGTGCCTAGTATATTCCAGCCACTGTTCCAGGTGTTGAAGACACAGGTGGGCACAATCTGGTAAACAAAGTTTCAGCCCTTAATGAAGTTTATATTCAAGCGGGAGAGATTTAAAGTACAAGTAAACAAATGAATACATAATGTAATTTCAGGTCTCTGTGTAATCCTTCCCACTGGGCTGTAAGTACATTGAGGTGCACTGTATTTATTCAGTTGTTTCTCCAGTCGTCCGCTGGACTGAAAGAACCTTTGGTACCTCAAGAGTCCAACTGTAAATGATGCATTTTAATTTCCTCGGGCACTTTAGCAGGGAATGTGATAAACATTGTCTACCTGACTGGGAGTGCTGTCAAAGTTGGTCTCTCTATACATGAGCACTGACAAGCCCTTGTTCACCCCATATTAATGCTATAGGTTGGGTCATTTTCTCACAGTTAAGGCTATTGATTGGAACAACTATCAGTTTTAATCATTATTATCAGCTTCTGAGCACTCTGACTAGGCAGAGCTGCTATGAAATTTGCTTACATTATATCATTTTACTCTATACTGGTGGCACAGTGTGGTAGGTAGAATGCTACTCTCCTCACTACCCCCAAGATGCCCAAATTCTAATCCCTGGAACCTATGGATATGTTAGCTTTTGTGGCAAAGGGAACTGAGGCTGCTGATGGAAATACATTTGCTAATCAGTTGACCTTAAAGTCAGGAGATTATCCTGGATTACCCAGGTTGGTCCATTGCAATCACAAACTTCCTTAAAAGTGAAAGAGAGGGGTGCCAAGAGGAGGTCAGAGTGATGCAACATGCAAAGAACTTGACCTGCTGCTACTGGCTGTGAAGATGGAGAAAGAGGAGCATCAGCAATGGCTTCTAAGAGGTGGAAGAGACAGGAAATGAGTTCTCTCCTGGAGCCTCCAGCAGGGAACAGAATCCTATCAACCTTTTGATTTTAGCTCAAGGAGACCTCTATTGGGTTTCTCTATCCTTCAAAATAATATGATAATAAATTTGTGTTTTATATGCTACTAAGTTGTGGTAACTTGTTTCAGCCTTCAGAGAAAACAAATAGAGATAGATATCCTTATCTCCGGCTGTAGGGATCACAGTCTGAGGTTCAGGGATGTTGGGGCACTTTCCCAGGATCACACAGCCTGGTTTCAGTGATAGAACCAAGAAAGGAATTCAGGTCTATCTGACTACAAACCGATGCTTACACTTGCTGCTGGAGTTTACACAATCAAATAACATTGATAAAACTAATGGCAACATCTATCAGTGCCTAAGAAGCGACCCAGGTCTTAGCTCCTAAGACACAGATATGAACCTCAGGTCTCATTTGAGACAGCTGTGCTTGAAAACACTTTCCTAGTGAGTGTGTGGCTCTATGCTGCCAAGTTCTGTGGAAACATATGTCATTACTCACTGTGAAATTTTCATAGAAGGTTTAAGAGCTCAGAGAGTGCAAAATTAACAACCGACTTGTAAAAAATAAAAGAGCAGCAACACTCAGGACAACATGTAAGCTAAGGAATGTATCACGTTCTAGAAGGACTATGACAGTGGAAATCAATCAGAAGAGACCTGAAAGTCTGAAGAGACCAGGGGAGAAAACATCCAGGAGAAATGTCAGTTCACAGGCAAGAAGGGAAAATACTCGAAATAAGGAGAACTACTGAGTTTGTATTTTTGTTTTTGTCTCATTCACCAAAACAAGCAATGTTACATGAAATTGTTCCTAGTAAGCAGGGAGATGACTTGAGTTCGTATGAGCCAGTGAGTCTAGTTCACAGCATAAGCCAATTAGACTCTTAAGCCCCAAGAGGTGAGGTAATGAAAATATGAATAAAATAGAGGCTCAAAGGCAAATCCTTTTTCAGCCACCAGGAAACATATCTGACTCATTACAACCTCCATCAAGAGTTTTGTTTGATAAACCAGGGGGCCTGGCCCTTTAAGGAAAATACTCCACTTGACTTAAAATATTTTCCACAGCAACACAGGACTTTCAGGAAGTCTTTTATTTTCATCTTGGCCTTTTAATGTCCAAAGTCCATGGTGTCTTTGGTGGCTCAGATGGTAAAGAATCTACCTGCAATGTGGGACACCCAGGTTCAATCCCTGGGTTGGGAAGATTCCCTGGAGAAGCAACTGGCAACCCACTCCAGTTTTTTTTTGACTGGAGAATCCCATAGACAGAGGAGCCTGGTGGGCTAGAGTCCGTGGGGGTCACAAAGAGTCAGACATGACTGAGCGGTGCAACTAACAGCACAGCAGTCCACGATTCATGGAGGTTCAGGGGGTCAGGAGGAACCAGGGTTATTCTTAGAAGTACCTGCTGCCAATGGGCTCTGAAGAGGATTCAACTAAGCCTGAAAAGCCAGCAAAGCCTTAGACCCCAAGTCAAGCATGTTAAAAAATAATTCTTCATTCAACTAGACTATTCACAGTTTTTCATGACTTAATTAACTTATTCAGTGAATTCAGTTGATTTTATTCATATTGGTAAATGATTCTGCCAAAAGGTACCTTTATATCTATAAGAGACCCAGCATCTCTATGGAGAGTCAAATGAAGCACATGCCTTCAGGCTGTGGCTTCAGATAAGTCCTCAGGCTTTGGAGAAGGTACAAAAGAAAAGGATAGGTAAGTAGACAGCAGGTGGCGGGATCTCAGAGCCCAGCCTTTTTATTTGGATGCGTTACCTCCTCTCAAGGAAATGAAAGCTCAAGAATGTGCAGTCACATCTTGAAATACAGCAGGTGAGCAGATGCCAAATGAGCTCTACTAGAGACCTGAGGTCTCCTACCACACTGATTATTCTCCTTTTAAAAGGCCAGATCTAACTGCTCTTTTCTTAAAGCCAGAAGGAATAAAATCAGCTTAATGAAATCCCCGTTGGATTACAGCAGCACTTTACTGTAAATCTGCAGTGGACTCTGGAAGCATGTCTCTACCTGGACCAGGCCAGGCAGTGCTTTTCATTGATCAGTGCCCCAATGTGTTTTGGGACTGTTGAGGTTGGTAAAACAACATGAACAACAAAGGCTGGTTCTGAGGATTTCTCCGCTTTGGAGAATTCATGGAAGGGTAAGAATCAGAGGTCACTCTGTCCCTCTGGACAGAGCTGAAGAAAGCAGTCCAATCGAGCTTCTCTTTCAGGAAATCAGAGGTGGATGTGGGGAGAACTCATGCCATTCTCCTAGCCCACTGCCTAATGGGTGCTGCTGCTGCTAAGTCGCTTCAGTCGTGTCCGACTCTGTGCGACCCCATGGACTGTAGCCCACCAGGCTCCTCCGTCCATGGGATTTTCCAGGCAAGAGTACTGGAGCTGGGTGCCATTGCCTTCTCCGAATGGGTGCTAGGTCAAGGCTATTTCCTATCTGCAGGATGTCCTCTGCTCTATCCTACAGCAACCAAGACTGGGATTGACATATATACACTCCTGGGTAAAAAATAGGTTCTAATATACACACATATACACTACTTTGTAAAAAATAGGTTCTAATAAGAACCTACTGTATAGCATAGGGAACTCTACTCAATGCTCTGTACTAACAAAGAGGGGATATGTGTATACATATAACTGATTCACTTTGCTGTACAGCAGGAGCGAACACAATAGCAGGTCAAGAATACCCCTGCAGTGCAGGAACACAGGAGATGCAGGTTGGATCCCTGGGTCGGGAAGATCCCCTGGAGGAGGAAATGGCTACCCACTTCAGTATTCTTGCCTGAGAAATCCCATGAACAGAGGAGCCTGGCAGACTACAGTCTAAAGGATTGCAAAGAGTCGGACACGACTGAGCACAGAGACTAAATAAATTGTAAAGCAACTAAACTCGAATTTAAAAAAAAAACAAACCAACAACTCATTGTGTCCTTCCTCTGCTTAAATACTTCAGTGCTTCCCCTTAGCTTCTTTAGGATAAAGACAGAATTCTTGATCATGGCCCCCAAGCGGGATTTCCCGCTGCCTTCTACCCATCAGCAGCTACACCCCTCTCCAAGCCCCCCTTACACGTCTCGCTCTACAAATCCATCCTGCCTCCAGCCATCTGAGAGTTCTGTAAGGCTACTCTCTGCCTGGGATACTCTTCCTCGCACCTTGTCCTCATGAAACTTTACTGTCTTGAGGCAGTTTCAAGCTTGTTCACTTTCCCCTAAGCAGCTCAAGTGCCTCTGATAAGCATTCTTGTGGAATCCTGAGCCTTTCTTTCTCACACACAGTGTAGATGGTGTGTGCGTATTTTACTCTATGTGTGATCACACACTCTCTGTGTGATTATTTTACTCTATTTACATCCCAAACAGAATGCAAGCTTCCTGAATTGGTGCACGCATCTGTATTTCTATCTTATCCCCAATGCTTTGTATAGAAGAGGGTACACAGGAGGTCCTAGAATGATGGAATCAATGAATGAATGGCCCTGAGCTCACAAAATAAGGACAGGGTGAGAGACTGGACAGACTGTGCATTTACCCTTTGTTCTCTTATTGTTCAGCAGGTTCTACTGCTGTAATTCTCCATTTTCCAGCCAGTATTGTATGCAATAACTTTATTAAGGTCAAAGAGATATCACATACAGATTTACCCAACAGGGTCCAGAAACAGTTTACAGATATCATCTAGGTTCTTTTGGACTAAACAGTTTACAGATATCATCTAGGCTCTTTTGGACTAAAATGTTTCCAACATCACAGATCACACAATGAGTTTATACATCGATAACGACTTTCATCTGGAGATACAGATGCTCAGCTTGCCTTCACTGTGGGGCCTTGGTGTTTCCATTGAGTTAAAACAAAGAGGCAAAGGTTGATAATGCATACATCCTGCAGAATATTTAATGAGATGACAGACTGCTTCGTGGAAGTCATTTTTAATTTATGGGTAACATACAAATCAGACTGTAAGTTGAGCTGAGACTTCAGAATTCTTAGTAATTGGATCTAGGACTTAATTAACTTTAAAAATAAGTAGGATTTAAACATTTAGCTCATGTTCTAGGTTCTCCAGAATATCCTTGATAAACGAATATGTCAGCACAATATCTTGACTGTGGTGTCTGACACCCACATCTCCATCATTCTAAAGAAACAACACTCCACCAACACTCACAGCTAGTGGGCCCATTGTTCATGGCCCATAGGATAAAAGCCACAAAACACCATAGAAAGTTACAAGAATGTAAATATTTAGCTAACTAAATAGAATAAATATCAGGCAGTCACCATCTACAACACTGAATATCTGCTAATCAGAGAGGAAAAAAACTCCAAACCTTACTCACAATGAATTCAGGGTTAGATAAACCCAGAGAGACAAACCTGCAAATATACAATGTAGTGAATATATTTCTTTAAACGTCCATTTAACAAATTCGTGATGCAAACTGGAAAATTTTCATACAGTTCAAATGTTCATTTTGTAAGAAAATGCTTTCATGCACTAAATCATATGAGCATTGATTCATCAAATTAAAAAAAATACAGAGTAATTGTCTGAAACCAATACTTAGAGACTTCACAATCCTACAGGGCCTGCAACTAAAAAATAATAATACATGCACATTGTGATACTCCAAATTGTCTTAGAGAAATCATTAAAACATCTTTCACATCAAAAAGCATAAGAAAATTCAATGCTATTTAATTTACTTTATGCATATTACATACTAGAGACTTTAAGCTACAAAATGGTTCCACTATCTCAACACGCATACAAAACAACCATAAAAGTATGTGTATATAACAAGGTACTCTCCAATTAGCTATCTGTAATGAATAATATATCTTCTCATGTCATCTTTAAGTACCATTTATCACGACCCAGGCCTTTCTGCTTTAATGAGGACGACAGATCTCTGATTTACATTCAACACTCTCCACATTAATAATTGATTGAAACTCTTAAAAAATTCTCCTGCCACTGACATAGAATGGGGAGAAACAATCTTCGGAAGAATGCCAAAACTACCCTGTTACATCTGATTGGTAAAAGAAGCAGGGGCAGCAGACTGTTGGCCAAATTCATCTGAGGATGGCCCCAAACTCGCCTGCTGGTTGTACCCACTGCTCGACCCATAGCTGTCTTGGTTGTACCCGCCTCGGTTGTAGCTACTGGAGTGCTTCTCCATGGGGTCTGAAAGATATCTCTGGCTCGAGGAATGCCAGCCGGTCTCCTTGAAAACAAACCAGATGTTTCCAGCCCAGAGGATAAAGTTCAAGAATCCAAAGACCTGAAGGAGGATCAAAGCAAGTGAGTGGATAGACTGGAGAGAAAGCTCAGAAAAATCTCAATTTCAGAAAAATCCCTCAAATGCAAAAGGTCACTTTTCACCTCCATGCAGAGGCTTCTTCCAGTTTCTGGTGTTGAAGTCACTGTTTCATTTAGAATATATGACCTTTCATGAAAGCTTACTATGTGTTAGGCAGACAGAGGATGAGATGGTTGGATGGCATCACTGACTCTGTGGACATGAATGTGAGCAAACTTTATGAGATAGTGAAGGACAGTGAAGCCTGGCATGCTGCAGTCCGTGGGGTCACAAAGAGTTGGACACAACTTAGTAAGGGAACAACAACAGAAGGGCTTTATGTGTATCTATTCATTTAGTCATGGAAGGTGCTATTACACTCATATTAAAGATGTGAAAACAGGTGCAGCAAAGATAAGGAGCTTTTTTATGGCCACGTGACTGGTTAGTAGCAGACCTGGGATAAGACCTGTTCTACCTGACTCCACAGTCTGCTGCTGCTGCTAAGTCGCTTCAGTCATGTCCGACTCTGTGAGACCCCATAGATGACAGCCCACCAGGCTCCCCCGTCCCTGGGATTCTCCAGGCAAGAACACTGGAGTGGGTTGCCATTTCCTTCTCCAATGCATGAAAGTGAGAAGTGAAAGTGAAGTCGCTCAGTTGTGTCCGACTCTTAGAGACCCCATGGACTGCAGCCCACCAGGCTCCTCCATCCATGGGATTTTCCAGAGTCTGAGCCTCTACCTAATCTGCCATTATTTCCCCAAATGATGTAAAAAGGTGTAAAATATCTTTAGGGGATGTGGGGTTATTTTCATTTTAATGATGGACCATTAACTTATAAGGTAACCTTTACTTTAATGCTAGAGATACTATTTTTGCATTTATTGAAATGACAGAAATAAAATGAGTCAACTTAAAAAGTATGGAGGAAGCAATGGTGTAGGTGGTACACAGACAAGCACATGCATGGCAGTGTACACAGAAGTTGTGCTTCTTTGAATAGTTGTATATTCTGTGCCTCTCCCAGTCAGAAGTGAATGCCCAAATAATACTCTGAAGTCCAGGTTTCAGAGAAGTATGAAATGTTTTCTCAATAACTGAATGTGAGACTTGCCTATGGAAACTCCTCTCACTCTCCAGAAGCATGTCCCTGGTGAGCCAGAGGACTGGGTGTCACTTCCCTGGGTCCTAAGTGTTTTATGGAAACTGAGCTGTTTGCTACCGTAAGAGGCCCAAAGAGAACAGTTGTTTTGCAGCCTCTTCCAAAGTGGATCAGTTGACTGTGAATTAAGCCCAGCCAGTTTTAGCAGCCCCCTCTTAGAGACAGACAATGAGAGTATGTGACACAAAGCTGTGATGACATTAAAGTATATTAAGTAATCATTCCAGCAGGATGCTGACCAACCAGAATGAACTTGGGCAGCAGTCACAGCTCTGGAGTGGGCTTCCAGAAGTTCTTTGCTGTGTCAAAGTCATTTATCCCTTAACTGCTGGATGGTGGGACGCCACAGAGTGACCTGGGGATGGAAGTAGCGGGTTAGGGAGTCAAGATGAGGGAGCTTGGGAGCTTGGAACACCAGCTCCAAGCTTCATGATTTTAGCAGCAGGTGGATCAGGGCATATTATCTGAATCTCAGCCTTGGAGCCATCCCCTCTGTCTTTGGAATCTGAATGGCCTGGGCTCTGCAACTTTTTGCTTTATGAGTTCAGACAAGGCAGTTAGCCTCTGAACTTCAGCATTTATAAAATTCTATGAAATGAAGACAATTATTCCTTCCTTGGTGGATAGTTGTGAGGATCAAACAGGGCGTGTGTAAAGCAGCTAGACAGTGCTGGACACTGATCTGTAAATTATGCTTTGAATCACTTTCTAAAATATTTCCATGAATTGTATTCATTTGACTTTTCCTGAGACATAAACTGAAGCAGGCTTTTTGATAATGAGGCCATGTTCTTGAGGTGTCAAGATAAAAACTGAGCATCTAGGGGCTTCTCTGGCAGTACAGTAGTTAGGAACTCCCCATTTCCAGTGCTTCCACTACAGGGGGTTGTGGGTTCGATTCCTGGTCAGGGATCGAAGATCTCAAGTGCCATGTGGCATGGCCAAAAATGAAATAAAATAAACTGATGGCACTATTTTAAAAATATGATTGGAAAGCCAAATCTTAAAAAACAAAAGACACCGTTTCCTAAAAGATCTCACTGAAAATCAGTTTATCCAGACTTCCTTACCTTCCTCTCACCCTCCTCCCCTCCCTCCTTCCATCCCTCTCTCCATCCCTCTCCCCATCCCATCCTTTTTTCTTCCTTTAATGTTAACTGAGATTTATTTAACATTGTGTGCCATACTCTAGGCTCTTTGCTAAGGGAGATACAAAACATAAATAAGGTATTTATAGTATAATAGAAGCATGATCAAAATGGATTAGGTGATCACTGACACAACTCTAATTTACACACAGGACATTTTAACCATGTGTACAATAACTAGGGTATTTTCCCTTAAGGGGGAGATCTTAATTAAATTACACCTCTGAAAGTATAGATTAATATGAGTAGAAGAAACTATCATGGAATCTTTTCAGATATGAAGGGATGGTTCTACCCAGGACTATAATTTTATCTGTTTTCTATTCCTTGATCACTCCCTTTCCCCTGATGCTACTTCATGTCTAAAAAAGGGATGCCTGAAAAGAACCTAGAAATTAAGGGAATGCAGCTTTAAAGTAAGAATGTAAACAAGGCATGGCCATGGGCCTATTTAAGGAGTGGTGATGTCTTATTCTCACATCATAGAGGTAGACGCCTATCACTATTGTAATAGGTGTCTTACTCTACTATCATCACAGATGTATCACAGACTTCTTGGCTGGCACATTTTAGGGGCACATGGGCCCTTGAGTCTTCCCTTGCCATTTTGTTGCAACTGAAATCAGAGTCGGTATTTTTATTCTAGCCTAGATGTGGGACAACAGAAAGACAGGCTGAAAGAGACTACACAGCATGAGAAAGAATGAGAGAGGACATTTAGATGATCTGACAAGATGTATCAATATTGCATTGGTGGAGAAACAGAAGTAGAAATTATGGATGATTTGTCACTTTCTGTTACTTGCAACCCAATCATTACACCTCATATAGACACTGGTTCCGGAATTGGGCTACAAAGAACAGACTTTACCGATCAGGAGATTGTTTTGGTTTAGCCAGTTTAGGTGGTTTTCTGCCACGAGGAACTGGAGGACACTGACATGGATAACTTATGGATAACTCACAACGGCACCAGACCCACCCCTCCACACACGTGACACGATCTGCTTTCTATCCATTATTCTTTTGGTTTTTAAGACGTATGTCACATTGTTTCTCATTCAAAACTTGCAACGCCTTGTTGGAAGAGACATCAGAAGAGGGATTAAATGGACTATGGAGGATGTCATCATTTACTAAAAGAACTAACAAACATACTGAACGATTTCATCTTTGCTCTCTTAGATTCCAAGATCAGGGTTATAATAATTTTCATTAAGCACTGCCTGTAAACAAACTATAGAAG
>NW_011494876.1:3136095-3136709 GCF_000754665.1 Bison bison bison
CTCAAGGTTGGGAGGCTGTGAGCAATCACATGTGGCCGGACGAGCCTGTCAGGCAGGCTAGAGAACCTTCAGAGGAGTTTGTAGGTTAAAACACTCTTATCACGCCCAGGAATTATTATAAACTATAAACTGGAGCTCTAAGTTAACTCCTTCTCCAAAAGAGGTGGTGGGGGACAGCCCCCCGTAAAGTCAGAGGTGTAGGTAAGAGCACAAAGTAGTAAAGTAGGCAGGCTCTGGTTATGGGGGTAGACGCTCGAGGATTTCCAGGGGGACTCCTGAGGCTCGATCCCGCCTTTGCGTATGTCGAGCCTCCTTCCTCATGACCTTTGTCACGGGTGGAGTACCTCACTCTGGCCCCCAACAGATTACTGTGTTTCTAATGATGGGGGGCTACTGTCACAACCTTCCTTGTGACCCTCCCTCTCTAAAGAGGCACTCCCAAGACTTCAGCAGATCATGTTCTAACATAAGACAACTGCTCAGATTTACTGTATTTGTGTTTGTCTACTAGAAAGATGTTGCATCCTATTTACCTAGATAACAAAACACTGACCTGGGAAGGAAAATAGTATATTTAATATAGCAACAGGAATTATTTTAAATGATAAATGCCT
>NW_011494876.1:3136809-3147280 GCF_000754665.1 Bison bison bison
ATCAACTGGTAATATTCTATGTGTGGCTTCTATCAAATATTCCTTTTAACTTCTGGCAGACTTCAGTCTTAAAGTTCAGATTTTATATCTGCTTCTGCCTTAGAATTCTGACTTGACCGTCATCCAAGCAAAAGCTGCCCGAACCTGCCGGGCTCTTGTTAAGAACTCTGTAATTGGACACATTAAAGTCTATGGGTTCTGACAATAGAAAACTTGAAGGCCAAAGGATCATCTAGCCCATAGAGTGAACTATCACCTTTTAGACTGGACCCCATTCAGAGGCAAAACATTTCCCAGATGACTCCTGGGACACTTTTCTGATTCCCATGATTGGCAAAAAAAGATCTGAGAGGGAAACATACCACAGAAGTGTTTAGGCTGGACATCACAGGACTGTGGACAGCCGTGCATTTGTTGGATGGCTGTTTGCAAGCTGACATCAGTAACAATACTTCTTTGGGATCTGTAGCGACCTTGACATCAGACAGTCCTTTTGCCCAAGCTGATGAACCCACCAACCACAAGAACGAAAAAACTACAGTGACGATGAAGTCCTACAGGAACAAACAGAAAGATAAAATAGGAAGAGAAAAGTGAGTTCTAGAAACAAATCAATTGGTTTGCCTTTTGAAAAATTCCAAGATCCCATAGCATTGGAACCATGTTGAAAAATGAATAATAGTTTTGTGATATTAATTTCTAGAAAATAAATAATAATAGTAACATTGATGAATGATTACTGTGTTTCTAATGATGGGGGGCTACTGTCATAACCTTGCTTGTGACCCTCCCTCTCTAAAGAGGCACTCCCAAGACTTCAGCAGATCATGTTCTAACATAAGACAACTGCTCAGATTTACTGTATTTGTGTTTGTCTACTAGAAAGATGTTGCATCCTATTTACCTAGATAACAAAACACTGACCTGGGAAGGAAAATAGTATATTTAATATAGCAACAGGAATTATTTTAAATGATAAATGCCTCAAGTAGAAAATCTGTTTCTTTCCTATCTGAGGTCATGGTGATATCACTTACTCTGGTTAGCCTTCCCTCATGCTGTGACTGAATTACTTTCCATCAAGATCCTGAGGAGCACTTAAACTCTAAAGATGCTGTTGTGGATATTTGTTAGGTGTGACTTTTGGAGAGGGTCCACTGTGAAGACTGAATCTTCTGAACAACTGGTCTCTTTCCATCCAGGGATTATTGTAAATTATGTAACTCACCAATTGACCATTTCATGTTGCCTTTAGAAAACTTAAGGCCAATTCGTTACCCTCATATAATGCGCTTTTTTTTTTTTTTTTAATAAAGCCTGGCTATTTTAACCCTATTCCGAACTGTATTTTATACACCCATCCTGCCTTTCCTGTCTTCTTTCCTTCTCATTTTTAATTAATTTCATCCTGAATTTCATATGTCCTTCTAAGTCATTTGAAGTTGTTTCTGGAAAGAGATGGGGGTATAAATAAAAAGGCAAACAAATACAGTATCTATAGCTGCTTCAAACCAGAAAGAACATTTGGAATAGAGAAACTCAAGTGTTGGGGTTTGAATTAGAAATTGGAGGAACGGTTATTAAATAAATAAGCCAGACTGATTGTATCAAATACAACTTCTCTTCATGTTCAGTCTGGTACCTTTATTCAATTACTCCTCCATTTATTCAGACAATAATTTCTGAGTCATGCATCAGGTCTTACAAGGGTTTACAAATGTAAAATACGGACTTTGCTTTCTTGAGATTACATATTTATTAGTGGTCATAGACACTTTGTAATTTCAAGACAGTAGCTGGCCTTATGCTCATCATAAATAGAAACAGAGTTTTATTGGAGTATAATTGCTTTACAATGTTGTATTAGTTTCTGCTGTACAATGAAGTGAATCAGCCATATGTATACATATATTCCGTCCCTCCTGAACCTCCTATCCCCATCCCATCCCAGTCTAGGTCACCACAGAGCACCAAGTTGAGCTCCCTGTGCTATGCAAGAAATAGACTTTAAAAGGCTGTCAGGATGGGGAAATGCTGAAGAACAGAGTCATGTGAAAACTCTCAGTTGGAAATTGTAGAAAGTGATAAAGTTTTTAGATTTATGTATTAAAATAACAGTGAAGTGAAGTGAAGTCGCTCAGTCATGTCCGACTCTTTGCAACCCCATGGACTGTAGCCTATCAGGTTCCTCATTCCATGGGATTTTCCAGGCAAGAGTGCTGGAGCAGATTGCCATTTCCTTCTCCAGGGGACCTTCCCAACCCAGGAATCGAACCTGGGTCTCCCGCATTGCAGGCAGACACTTTACCTTCTGAGCCAGCAGGGAAATAACAGTAATACTACCTAAAATTTACTGAGCAGTTATCATGTGATTCCAAGTTTACATGTATTAATTCCAAGTGTACATGTATTAATTCATTTAATCCTGACAACAGACCTATGAAATAGATGCTAATTCTGTCCTCATTTTACAGTTGAGGAAACTGAGGCCCAAAAAGCTAAATAAAATTCTCAGAGTCAAGAGTCAGTAAGTGGGGGAGCCAGGATTCTAAGCCTGGCTGTCTGCTTCCAGAACCTGAGAGCTTGACTATTCTATATAGCTTTTCATGTCTGCTTTAAGGAATACTCGGCTTTTTTTTTTTTAATCTTCTTTCTTTACAAAAAAATTGTGTTTGACTGTGCAGGCTCTTAGTTGTGGTATGCCAACTTTTAGTTGCAGCATGTGGGATCTACTTTCCTGACCTGGATGGAAGCTGGGCCCCTGCATTGGGAGCACAAGTCTTAGCCACTAGACCACCAGAGAAGTCCCAGGAACATTTATTTTTTAATTTAAAACAAGTGCATTAAGAAAGTTAAAAAGTAGTAATGAATCGCTTTTGATATAAACTTTCTGACTGAAGTCAGGACCTATGTCCTTGGAGTTATTTTGGGGAGCTAATCCAACCCTTTCCCCCCAGTACCATTTCATAAACAGGGATCAGTATATTGTATAAAGTATCTCAATATTAATTATAAGCTCAGAGTCTGTCTTCAGATTGACCTGGGACTGAATCCTGATGTTTTGACTTACTTAAAGCCTGAATTTTGCCCTCTGTAAATTGGGCTAACAACAGTATCTGTCTCATTGGATGGTTGTGAGAAGTGAAAACGTGCATGTCTGCCTATTTTCCACAATAAGATGTCAGCTGCATGAGGGCAGGTACTTTGTCTACCTTGCCTATTGTTGGGTCTTGGCAGAAGAGGTGTCAGCAACATTTGCTGAGAGAATGAAAGAAAGAAAGAATAAATGAACGTACAAAATGGTCCCAATTTGGTTCTATAAACTTTTATATAGGAGTTTACCAGGTGGTATGTAAGCTTGTATGTTTTTAAACATATTTTATAATTAGATAAAATAAAAAGAGCATGGCAATGTCATCAAGGCACTGATTGATTATATCAATAGCTCTCCCAGACAGAACTTCAGGTGCCCTATTTGTACCAGGATTTATAATTAGACCAAACAAAAAATGTCATTAGAATGGAGTTTTTCTATTAAAAATAAAAAAAGCAGCCTCAAGTCAGGTTTTCTATAATTAAGCAAAGTGTGACAATTGGGAGACTATTTCAAAATTCTAACTCGAGTATCAGTTAGCCTGAACTTTTTTTGGACTTCAGGTGTAATCTAAGTTTGAAGCTACATTCAGGGAGAGATTTGGGAGCAAACCTGACCCCCACTCTCTTCCCATCTTTTAATCCAGGGATCTCCAAACTCCAGAATCTGACACCTGATGATCTGAGGTGGAGCTGATGTAATCATAATAGAAATAAAGTGCACAATAAATGCAATGCACTTGAGTCATCCCAAGACCACCTTCCACTTCCTATCCATGGAAAAATTGTCTTCCATGAAATCAATCCCTGGTGCCAAAAAGGTTGGGGAGTGCTGCTTTAATCTACTGAACCAGGTTCATTTTGCTCAATGCTCAGCAAGCCAAAACCCTGACAAGCCTAGGAGTGCACCAAAGAAAAGATTTTTTTGCAAGAGAGTCAAGTGAGAAGATGGGAAAACAAATCTCACATTTGCCTGCTGGAAGGCAGGCAAGGGGTGGATGTTTATGGGATAAGGCAGCAGAGCGGGTTTAGGCAAAGGGAGTGTGGGGAAAGGTGAGGAAAGGTGATTGAAAGAAAGTGCAAGAATCCTCGTTCTGCACAGGCATAACTAGGCCTAACAGGTCTCTGCACTTGGAGTTTTTCTGGCCCACTGATGTCAGAAGGTCAACTAGCAGACACTGGTCATACCCAGTTGAAGGTTGTGGGTTCTATTCCGTCTTCATCAGATCAGCTGGAACTAAACACAGCTGATTCCAGTTTCCTTCTGCTTGGAGGACAGGTAAGTCTTAAAATAACTGTGATTAAGGAAGGTAGGTGAAATGGACTTAAGCCATGGTTTCACTGCAATTGGCCAAACCCGCCTGGAACTCCCTGTGATTCATGCAAGTCACCTCCTGGACACAGAACATGGTAGACAGGGCAGAGGGCTCATTAAAAACTGTCCCAAACTAGTGGCTCTTAGGAGACTGCTGCTGCCACCTGTGTGCTGGAGTGTTTCCTGTATGCCAGGCACTCTGCTAAACCACTTGCAGACATCAGTAACCTTGTAGCTGAGATCCTTAGGTTAGCCCTGCTTTTAAGAGGAAACTGAAGAACAGACAGGCCAAATGCTTTCCTTATAACTAGTGCCTCACTTGACTACTATGCCATATCATGAGCTTTCTTTAGTGTATTTTAGGTAGATAGCTATCTTAGTTGATGCTAAGTTTCAGTCATTTGGTACTACCTGAACAATTCTGATTTTATGTGCATACCTCTTGTGTTATTGTTCAACATTTCATTTACAGCAAATTATCCTTTTTACATAAATAAGGTTATCTTAGAAGGAAATTATATGTGTCCAATAAATGTTAAACCAACCAAATTGTTATAGATAGAAGAAAACTGCAAACATAAAGGCTATACAGTGAAAATACTTTAAATTCTAGCTGGGGATGTTTGCACAAGGATTTGGGATCTAGGATCTCTGTTAAAAAGGAGATTCATGAGTGTTAAAAGGATATTAAAGAAATACTAGCATGACCTAATTAGAAGGCTTAAACTAAATATGGAGCAACTTTTCACTCATCTTACTTAATGCCATGTTAATGGTCCACCTAAAATAACCTCTGTGCCAGAGGAGATAAATGCTATGCCTCGTTTATCTAACAGAGATAAAGTATGCATGGAAGAAACTCAAGACATAAATTTGTAACATTCACCGTTAAGTTACCAGGATGCACATAAAAGCTATCTTCTGCTACCTTTGCTTGTGCTATTTCCTCTCATAGAAAGGAGTGGTTGCCGTTCAAAAGGTGCTTTAATGTTTCCCCAAAACTCTCAATGTATGTATGTGCCCCCATAAGACCCCAAAAAGTAGCCAGCGCAGACATTACTAGCTCCATACTGTAGATGAAGAAACTGTGACCATGAAGGCTGAGTGATGTGCCCATGGTCCATTAAGTGGTTTATAAATTTTGCTCTGAGCTCCTGGTCTCACTGTTCCAAAAGAACACGGACACGCTATGTGGTTGTGTTTCTGCAGCATGTGTTAAGAATCTGCTCAATGATCCAAGAAAACAGCTTCCTCAGCAGAGGGAGCAGCCTGGCTTCATGCTGCCTGGATGGTTTGTTTCCATTTTGTTGGTTGGGTGTGTTTTTGTTGCCCCCAGCTCTCCTAATTTACTGTTAGCAAGCTCATTTTTACTAGAATGTAATTTAATATATTAAAGATGCTTGTCCTGGCTCAGTCTGGGGAATATAAGAGGGAATCATCTTTGGTAACAGAAAACTTGGTATTTTAGAACCAGGTAAACCTGTCTGGTGGCTCAGTGGTAAAGAATCGTCCTGCAACACAGGAAATGCAGGTTTGAACCCTGAGTTGGGAAGATCCCCTGAAGGAGGACATATTAACTCACTCCAGTATTCCTGCCTGGAGAATCCCAAGGACAGAGGAGCCTGGTGGGTTAAAGTCTATGGGGTTGCAAAGAGTTGGACATGACTTAGGGACTAAACAACAAACAACAAAAACCTGTCTCTATTTCTCCCTGTGGATGGCACATTGCAGCTCCACTGGATATTGGTAAACATAGTCAATTTCACACTTCTGTTAGCAAATATTCACAACATGTCAACTCCAATGACTTAATTATCTATCCTATTTGATAGCTTTGCTCTTTTCACCATGGCTGACACCTATATGGGGAGTCTACACTAGAAACTGGGCAATCCAGTGAGTCACACTGATCCTCAGTGTAGTTGGATTCACTTTTCTAAGTCAGCTTTCAGGACTCCCAGAATGAAGCTGTGAATTAGGAAACACAAAAATCAAACACCATGAGAGAAGCTCTGTTCAGGGAAGAGCTTTGGATTTGTCTTTGAAGAGACAATTGCCAAGCGGTGGGCTGAATATGATAACCTTCTGTTCTCTCACAGGTTTATTTCATTACTTCATTTGAAACACTAATAAAAATTACATCTGACTTCTGGAGAACGTCTAGTTTTTAACATGCTATGGCAGAAGATGCTTGTGGCTCAGTTGGTAAAGAATCCAACTTTACCATCTCCCGCCTGCAATCCGGGAGACCTGGGTTTGATCTCAGGGTTGGGAAGATTCCCTGGAGAAGGGAAAGGCTACCCATTCCAGTATTATAGGTCACAAAGAGTCGGACACGACTGAGAGACTTTCACTCATGGCAGAAGATCATTTGATTTACATAATCACTGAGGGATGGTGAAGATAATTATACTCATTTACAGATCCAAGGAGGTTAAATGATATGTTCAAATTGTCATAAGTAACTGAGATTTGAATTTGGGCTGGATGAAAGTGAGCAGCTTTCCATTATGCCCAGCTGTTCTGAAGTTTCGGCTACCTAATTGTGGGAACACAGATATAGCAAGAAATTACACTAAGTTACAAAGAAAAAACGGAGAAGGCAATGGCACCCCACTCCAGTCCTCTTGCCTGGAAAATCCCATGGACAGAGGAGCCTTGTGGGCTGCAATCCATGGGGTCACTAAGAGTCAGACAGGACTGAGTGACTTCACTTTCACTTTTCACTTTCATGCATTGGAGAAGGAAATGGCAGCACACTCCAGTGTTCTTGCCTGAAGAATTCCAGGGACAGAGGAGCCTGGTAGGAGGCTGTCTATGGGGTTGCACAGAGTCGGACACGACTGAAGCGACTTAGCAGCAGCAGCAGCAGCACAAAGAAAAAAATTATTTCTCCTTCACAATTCTCTTTCTATATGGATGGTAAAGAAGAAAGTCTCAGATGGCTGCTAATATGTCTCTAATACCTATTTAATAAACTTAATATCCACCTATCAAAGAAAATTGGCCCCAGGCTCAGAGCCTTCAGGCAAACAATGGTACTTGGCTGGAATACAGTACTCTTTATTTTCCATTGATTCATTTCTGGGTTTATCTTCTAATTATGTCAAATAACACTAGACGTCTATATTCAGGAGTGGTACAGAGTTTTCTTCAAAAATCGATTTTATTGAAGTTAAAAAATAATTTAATTTAAAGAACAACAGTAAATAACTTGTGGCCCACATGACAGAAGCGGGGCAGAGAATGCCTGAAGTTTTGAAAGAACTGCACGGCCCCATCCTGGGCTGGAAACATCAAGATTCTAGCCCAGTACTGTCTCATAGAAATAGAACATGAGCCAGAGTTGGGAGTCACATATGTAATTTTATGTTTAATAGTGACCACATTTTTTCCAAAAAAAGCAAAAAGAGATTGGTGCAATTATAGTAATACATTATGTGTATTAATATAAGATAGCTCAATATTTAAAAATGTTATCATTTCATACATTATAAAATTACAGATAAGACATTTTACTTTTTCTGGTATTAAGTCTTTGAAATCTGGTGTGTAATGGATACCTACCATACATCTTACTTTGGTGTCAGCCACATTTCAAGTGTTATGTGCAATGGGACCGTTTAACTCCAGTCTGTGGTTAACAAGTGGAAGCACATTTACATTCAGGCTCCACTGACAGTGATGCCCTTTGTTTTGGGTCACCGATGTCACAGCTTCTTGGAACTTGAACCTGAGATGGCACTGGAAGCCATTTTTTAGCTTAGCTTTTACAAGGCCAGCATGCCTTTTGCATCTGTCCTGGCCTATAGGATTTCTTACAGGGATTGATACGATGGACTGAAATATTGCCTCAGTGGTCTGATGGAGGGCTAAAGGCAGACCAATGACCAAAGGGAGCCTTAGGTTTTCGATACTGACAGTCAAGGGAAGAGACGGACCACTGAACAGCCCTGCCAAATGGGAGCTACGTTTCAGCTTCAGTGTAGGGGCAAAGTTTGACGTGACCCCTCTGTTCTCAAGACATGTGCCAAGATGGTGGCTGGTGAAATGGGATGACGCAAGGAGTGTCCCATTTTACTGTAAAAAGTCCCACTTTACAGATGGGATATATTACTTAACCCAGCTTGAAAGATGCAGAGCCAAGATTCAGACCCAAGGAGTTTGGCTCCAGAATCTGTGTTCCTAAGCTATTATAAAAGCACTCTGTTGTTTTTAAAGGCCAATGATTTTATTTACTCATAATAAAAATTAAGTTGCAGTATTCATACTTATGGCTGTCATTTAGAGAGCAGTTACTGTGTACCAGACACTGTGTATCCCATGTATAACACATTTAGTTCTCATAATAACACTTCAAGGTGGCTATTATTGACTCCACTTGACAAATGAGAAAATTGAGGTTCTGAGAGATCAAGTAAGTTGCTGGAGATCTCGCAGTCACTAAGCTGGCTAAGTTTTGCTTGCGACTACGGTTTGTTGAGCTTCACAGTCTGTGTTTCCTCCTGGAAGTTGAACCTCATTATATTCCAGACCAGCTTTGATAGGGGGCTCACCATGTGTCAGGCATGCTGTTGATGTGCTTCACACGTCTCACCTCAGTTCAGTCTTACTACAACCTTATGAAGTAGCATCAGCTTTTCCATTTTACAGATGAAGAAGCTTAGAGAAGGTAAGTAATTAGAGGAATTGGGCCCCAAACTCAGCTCTAACTCCAAATTCAATGGATTCATTCATTTGTGCGTCATTTTACTTGTTCCTTCTTCAAATCATCTGTTCAATATTTAATATTTTCCCATTGTGGGCTGGGTTCTGTTCTAAAAATGGGGTGTGTGTGTGTGTGTGTGTGTGTCGCACAGTCATGGATGGCTCTTTGTGACCCTTTGGACTATAGCCCGCCAGGCTCCACACCAGCCAAAGACCTGTTCTTGGCCCACCAGTGATTTCAACTTTGCCTTGCACTATCTGGGTCGTTTTACATTACTACTGTGACGATACACTATCGCCACACTGTCAGCTAATCAGAACTGTGCAGAAAGAAAGCTGCAGAGGGTGGGGATGTTCTGTTATGGAAAGTAGGTAACAGTCAATCATCTGGTTTCATGTGCGAAGAATCTGGCTTATGCTGGAGAAGCAGTGCAGGATTTCATTTCTTTTTCTCTTAAGTTAAATTTGATTATGATTGACATACTGCACTTTTAAGTCTGTTCCCAGAGAACTTTATCCATTGATTTGCGGTTGCTCAGATGTGGAACTGAGGCTTCCTGCTTCTTCTTGTTTCAAATGTTTGTTATGAAAATAAATAAATAAATAAAAATGATCTCTTGCATTCCTCCCTATAGCTCAGTCATAGACAATTGATTTCAAAATCTGGTTGCAAGAAAGAGGTATTCTTGGCTGTTTGGCATTTTTGGAATTTTGAAGGTCTTCAGTAGCTTGCTGCAATGCTGTTGTAAATCATATGCTAAAAACACTCCTTACAACCTGCTCTGGTTTCTAATCGATTCAGCCTAAGCTTTTCATTACAAATAGCACAAACATTTCCAAACAAGTTAATAGTAATATAAGAAAATTAACTACTGTTTTAAATAAATTACTTGAAATAATAGTAACATTATTAGTAATAGATGCTATTGATCTAGTGCCTACTATAAGTCAGGCCCCATGCTAAGACCTTTACAACATTATTCCACTTAATCTTTACCAAGGATTTGTGAGGTAGGTCTTATATAGAGACTTTTAGAGAAAAAAGTATCACTTAGTAGTACAGTCTACAGTCTTTGGAATCAGGTAGCCCTGGGTTCAAATCTCAACTCTTTCTAAGTAGCTCTGGGACCTTATTAAGCCTCAGTTTTCCCATCTGTAAAAAGGAACAATAGTGACATATATTTTCACAGGATTTTTGTCAAGAATAAATGAGTTAATTCAATAAAATGCTTTGGTCAGTCCTCGACACACAGTAAGCCCTCAATGAATTTACACATATTCTATATGTAATAATTGAATATGTAGCAGCCTAGAAAAGTCCATTGGTACTATCCAGTGGATTTTTTTTTTTTTTTT
>NW_011494876.1:3147380-3164672 GCF_000754665.1 Bison bison bison
ATACACGTGTTCCCAATTCTGGACCCCCCTCCCACATCCCTCCCCATACCATCTCTCTGGGTCATCCCAGTGCACCAGCCCCAAGCATCCTGTATCCTGCATCAAACCTGGACTGGCGATTCGTTTCTTATATGATATTATACACGTTTCAATGCTATTCTCCCAAATCATCCCACCCTCTCCCTCTCCCACAGTCCAAAAGACTGTTCTATACATCTGTGTCTCTTTTGCTGTCTAGCATACAGGGTTACTGTTACCATCTTTCTAAATTCCATATATATGCGTTGCTGCTGCTAAGTCGCTTCAGTCGTGTCCGACTCTGTGCGACCCCATAGACGGCAGCCCACCAGGCTCCCCTGTCCCTGGGATTCTCCAGGCAAGAACACTGGAGTGGGTTGCCATTTC
This sequence comes from Bison bison bison, assembly GCF_000754665.1. NCBI lineage: Eukaryota > Metazoa > Chordata > Mammalia > Artiodactyla > Bovidae > Bison > Bison bison. Next base: position 3,147,786 of record NW_011494876.1, read on the forward strand.
CTTCTCCAATGCATGAAAGTGAAAAGTGAAAGTGAAGTCGCTCAGTCGTGTCCAACCCTCAGCGACCCCATGGACTGCAGCCTTCCAGGCTCCTCCGTCCATGGGATTTTCCAGGCAAGAGTACTGGAGTCGGATGCCATTATTGGTGTTTTTCTTTCTGGCTTACTTCACTCTGTATAATTGGCTCCAGTTTCAACCACCTCATTAGAACTGATTCAAATGTATTCTTTTTAATGGCTGAGTAATACTCTGTTGTGTATATGTACCACAGCTTTCTTATCCATTTGTCTGCTGATGGACATCTAGGTTGCTTCCATGTCCTGGCTATTATAAACAGTGCTGCGATGAACATTGGGGTACACGTGTCTCTTTCAATTCTGGTTTCCTCAGTGTGTATGCCCAGCAGTGGGATTGCTGGATCATAAGGCAATTCTATTTCCAGTTTTTTAAGGAATCTCCACACTGTTCTCCATAGTGGCTCTACTAGTTTGCATTCCCACCAACAGTGTAAGAGGGTTCCCTTTCCTCCACACCCTCTCCAGAATTTATTGCTTGTAGACTTTTGGATCACAGCCATTCTGACTGGCGTGAAATGGTACCTCATTGTGGTTTTGATTTGCATTTCTCTGATAATGAGTGATGTTGAGCATCTTTTCATGTGTTTGTTAGCCATCTGTATGTCTTCTTTGGAGATTATCCTCAATGGTGAAAAACTGAAAGCATTTCCCCTAAAGTCAGGAACAAGACAAGGGTACCCACTTTCACCACGACTATTCAACACAGTTTTGGAAGTTTTGGCCACAGCAATCAGAGCAGAAAAAGAAATAAAAGGAATCCAAATTGGAAAAGAAGTAAAACTCTCACTGTTTGCAGATGACATGATCCTCTACATAGAAAACCCTAAAGACTCCACCAGAAAATTACTAGAGCTAATCAATGAATATAGTAAAGTTGCAGGATATAAAATCAACACACAGAAATCCCTTGCATTCCTATACACTAATAATGAGAAAATAGAAAGAGAAATTAAGGAAACAATTTCATTCACTGTTGCAATGAAAAGAATAAAATACTTAGAAATATATCTACCTAAAGAAACTAAGGAGAAGGGGACGACAGAGGATGAGATGGCTGGATGGCATCACTGACTTGATGGACATGAGTCTGAGTGAACTCTGGGAGTTGGTGATGGACAGGGAGGCCTGGTGTGCTGCGATTCATGGGGTCGCAAAGAGTCGGACACGACTGAGCAACTGATCTGATCTGATCTGAAAGAAACTAAAGACCTATATATATATAAAACTATAAAACACTGGTGGAAGAAATCAAAGAGGACACTAATAGATGGAGAAATATACCATGTTCATGGATCGGAAGAATCAATATAGTGAAAATGAGTATACTACCCAAAGCAATCTATAGATTCAATGCAATCCCTATCAAGCTACCAATGGTATTTTTCACAAAGCTAGAACAAATAATTTCACAATTTGTATGGAAATACAAAAAAACCTCAAATAGCCAAAGCAATCTTGAGAAAGAAGAATGGAACTGGAGGAATCAACCTGCCTGACTTCAGGCTCTACTACAAAGCCACAGTCATCAAGACAGTACGGTACTGGCACAAAGACAGAAATATAAATCAATGGAACAAAATAGAAAGCGCAGAGATAAACCCACACAACTATGGACACCTTATCTTTGACAAAGGAGGCAAGAATACACAATGGAGAAAAGACAATCTCTTTAACAAGTGGTGCTGGGAAAACTGCTCAACCACTTGTAAAAGAATGAAACTGAAACACTTTCTAACACCATACACAAAAATAAACTCAAAATGGATTAAAGATCTAAGCATAAGACCAGAAACCATAAAACTCTTAGAGGAGAACATAGGCAAAACACTCTCTGACATAAATCACAGCAGGATCCTCTATGACCCACTTTCCAGAATATTGAAAATAAAAGCAAAAATAAACAAATGGGATCTAATTAAAATTAAAAGCTTCTGTACAACAAAAGGGACTATAAGCAAGGTGAAAAGACAGCCTTCAGAATGGGAGAAAATAATAGCAAATGAAGCAACTGACAAACAACTAATCTCAAAAATATACAAGCAACTCCTGCAGCTCAATTCCAGAAAAATAAACAACCCAATCAAAAAATGGGCCAAAGAACTAAATAGACATTTCTCCAAAGAAGACATACAGATGGCTATCCAGTGGATTTTGATTGTCAAATAAATCAAGTGGTTCATTCATTTATTCAACAAATCTCTAGTAAGAACTGACTAGATGCCAGGTCTTAGGAATACAATAGTTAACAAAAACAGACATCATCCTAGTATCCATTCTTTTGGAGGAGAGAAACCTTACATAACCACAGAAGAATTTGTAATTGAAAATGGTGATAATGGATTTTCAGGAAAGGGACCTGGTGTTCTTAAAACAAACAAAAATGCATATGGGGCATTGATCAGTTTAGTGGGGGACAAGAAAAGCTACACAGACCTGGTCATAGCCAGACTTCTTTCAGGTTTGTCCCTTGGGTGCTTCTCAAAGCAGACTCATGTTGAATAATAAACACACTGTGAAATGACTTATCTGGAAGGCCTATGAATTGGCATGCAAAGAAATCTGGGCTTCTCTCTATTACCTGCTTAATCTAGGCCCAAGAAGGATACATGTTGACACTGATCAGGACCAAGAGGGAAGCTGAAGTGTGAAGGGAAGAAGCTTGTTTATTGGGGACTGTGGGGGCCCACATGTCTGCTGAGGCTATCAGCTCTCTGCACTTGTAACTCTTTCCCTCTAACAAAGCCAAGCAATACACAGAGTGAGACCCGGCGTAAAGAGATCTGAGATGGGTCTGTTTATGTATCCAAATGTTGGCAGAAGAGTAGTCCTGCCTTTCTGGGCCCTTGCACTCTACAGAGTTGTAAGCCTAGGGAAACAACCAGGGCTGTTGCTGTTTCTAGGTGAGTTGCTAGCTTATGCAGAAAATGACACTCTTTCCAAATAATTGGATACTGGTTTTGACACATCTACCAATAAGTACAGAAACAAGTAAGATGTCTAAGTCTTAGGCTGCAGATGAGGCAACTGTTGAAATCAATTTAGAGGTCTTAAAAATAACTGGGAAAAATCACATCTGTAGTTGGTCAAGGATGAGTCTGGAAATTTGGAAATGATGCTTACTGAGCATCTTGCCAATTTTTTTGAAATAAATTTTTCTGTATTGTTTAGCATTTCTAAAATATTTTTTGACCTGCCATTGAACTAGCTAGATGAAATTTGTCTAAGGTTTAGACAATTAACCACCAGCTTTGTTTCAGTTCAGTTCAGTCGCTCAGTCGTGTCCGACTCTTTGCGACCCCATCGCAGCACACCAGGCCTCCCTGTCCATCACCAACTCCCGGAGTTCACTCAGACTCACATCTATCGAGTCAGTGATGCCATCCAGCCATCTCATCCTCTGTCGTCCCCTTCTCCTCCTGCCCCCAATCCCTCCCAGCATCAGAGTCTTTTCCAATGAGTCAACTCTTCGCATCAGGTGGCCAAAGTACTGGAGTTTCAGCTTTAGCATCGTTCCTTCCAAAGAAATCCCAGGGCTGATCTCCTTCAGAACGGACTGGTTGGATCTCCTTGCAGTCCAAGGGACTCTCAAGAGTCTTCTCCAACACCACAGTTCAAAAGCATCAATTCTTCGGCACTCAGCCTTCTTCACAGTCCAACTCTCACATCGATACATGACCACAGGAAAAACCATAGCCTTGACTAGATGAACCTTTGTTGGCAAAGTAATGTCTCTGCTTTTGACTATGCTATCTAGGTTGGTCATAACTTTCCTTCCAAGGAGTAAGTGTCTTTTAATTTCATGGCTGCAGTCACCATCTGCAGTGATTTTGGAGCCCCCCCAAAAAAGTTTGACACTGTTTCCACTGTTTCCCCATCTATTTCCCATGAAGTGATGGGACCAGATGCCATGATCTTCGTTTTCTGAATGTTGAGCTTGAAGCCAACTTTTTCACTCTCCACTTTCACTTTCATCAAGAGGCTTTTGAGTTCCTCTTCACTTTCTGCCATAAGGGTGGTGTCATCTGCATATCTGAGGTGATTGATATTTCTCCCGGGAATCTGGATTCCAGCTTGTGTTTCTTCCAGCCCAGCGTTTCTCATGATGTACTCTGCATATAGTTAAATAAGCAGGGTGACAGTATACAGCCTTGACATACTCCTTTTCCTATTTGGAACCAGTCTGTTGTTCCATGTCCAATTCTAACTGTTGCTTCCTGACCTGCATATAGATTTCTCAAAAGGCAGATCAGGTGGTCTGGTATTCCCATCTCTTTCAGAATTTTCCACAGTTTATTTTGATCTACACAGTCAAAGGCCTTGGCATAGTCAATAAAGCAGAAATAGATGTTTTTCTGGAACTCTCTTGCTTTTTCCATGATCCAGTGGATGTTGGCAATTTGATCTCTGGTTCCTCTGCCTTTTCTAAAACCAGCTTGAACATCAGGAAGTTCACAGTTCACATATTGCTGAAGCCTGGCTTGGAGAATTTTGAGCATTACTTTACTAGCGTGTGAGATGGGTGCAATTGTGCAGTAGTTTTGCATTCTTTGGCATTGCCTTTCTTTGGGATTGGAATGAAAACTGACCTTTTCCAGTCCAGCTTTGTTTACTTGGCAATAAACATTTGGGTACTGTAAACATTTCAGGAAACAACAGATGTCAGGCAACATACAGATGAAACATCTGGAGGAAACACAATATATAGGAGATATGGCAAGATCTAGAAGTCAAGAGCAGCCATATTTGAACTTTACCACTCACATGTACCCTGGGCTACAATGTTCTTACATTGTAGTAACAAAACCACTCCATCACAATTATACATATATATGTGTATACATAGATGCTTCCCAGGTGGCACAGTGGTAAAGAATCTGCCTGCCAATGCAAGAGAGGCAAGAGGTGTCGGTTCGATTCCTGAGTTTGGAGGATCCCCTGGATGAAGAAATAGCTACCTACTCCAGTATTCTTGCCTGGAAAATTCGATGGACAGAGAAGCCTGATGGGCTACAGTCCATGTGGTTGCAAAGAGTCAGGCAAGACTGAATGACTGAGCATGCACGCACATAGATAAATAGATCTCTCTTTCTATGTGTATGCATACACATACACACCACACACAGTGTTTAAAAAACAGATAACACACAACTACGTTTTTTCTTCCATACAATGACAAACAGTAGAGACATGAATATTTAAAATACCAGGCAATCCAAAGAAATGTCCTAATTGGTCTAAGTAAATTTAAGTTGTCCCCTCACCAACCTATATTTAAAAATGGATGCGTTTTCTAGAAAATCATTTCAAGTAAGCTATACTGAGAAATGGTGACTCTGAAAATGACAGCAGACCTTTTAGGGGCCACCTTCTGAACCCTTCAGGTTCCTCTTTGAACTCTGCTCTGTGTTCTCTTGCTATCACTTTTCTTGAAGCTGGAAACACATGCATACCTTCCTTCTCCAGAATTACATAAGTTAGAGTGGGAAGGAACTGCCGACGAGATAAATCCAGGCTGTCAAATACTCCTTTGAAAACATGATCCTATTATTAGCTTACTATTCTACACTACTGAAATCTCCAGATAGGACATGATATGCATGGCTGGAAATAATACAGTGAAGAAAACCTAATCACAGATTTAAAATTTTTCTGGGCTTCAGTGTTTACATCTGTAACATGGAAGAGGAGTGCCTGACTTACAAGATTGGTGTGAGGGTTATAAATACAAATGTTAATCATGGGGACTGCAGTCTTTTCAGTTAATGTATTTTCAGATGCATTAACAGTTGAGATAGTGACCCTGGATAAGAGGATGTAACCTTCAAGAGATATGGCCTGATTTCGTCATGGTCAATGACAGCTGACAATGAGTTCAGCAATAATAACTTGCTTTTTTTTTTTTTTTTTACTCTATATTCTGGTGTTCTTTTAAAAATAGATTCATCCTGCTGAGGTTAAATTCATATAGCCAAAAAAATTTTTTAATACAGCCTAAACTTTGGGCCAGTGGTTCTTTGTGGGGAGAGCATCAAACCTATTTGGTAACATCCAGGAATATCTGTGTGTGGGGGGGTGGGGTACATTTCATCTGGTGACAATGCATGATTGAAAAGAACTGGGATAATTGTGTTAAGACATGTAAGGCCATCTAAAGAAGTTCTGCCTGGAGAGTGAGCCACTGCTATGATTGATGGACACGTTGGTCTTTGCTACATTCTCAGAAGGCACATAATACAAGCTATTTAAATTCTGTTCATATGTTGACCTCATTCACTGGAATGTAAGTTCCTTGGGGATGGAAGAGTCTTAACCACCTGTGTCCCAGTGCCTAGCCAAATGTCTGGCATGGTTTCTCTTCTATATCCACTGAAGACAAGAACAAAGGGGCTTCACATTTGGCAGAGTGGAAATCATTTGGGTTTCAAAAATCTCACAGTTCATAAATTATTTCAAAGGTATAAGAAACTCAAAACACTGGCTGCCTATAAAAAATTAAATGACTGGAAGAAAGGTTTGGGGGTTTGTTTTTTGACTACTTTTCTTTATATCTATCCTCCTGTATACCCTTTTAAATAACTGAATTTGAAAACTTTAGCATCATTTTAGAATAGGCATATTTTATTGGATTTGACCTTCGGCAACTGTGAGAAACTTTCTGTTTAGGGGAACGATTATGATTATATTTCACACTTCCCTCCCACCGACATTTTTCTCTTTTTTTGCAAGTGAGCAAGCGGTGTTAGCACAGTTAGGTTCATGAAAAGAGCTGCTATTTTTCAAGCATTCCTTCTGCCTTCCTAGAATTGAAGACCTATTATTCTGTCACATATCAACCCATCTGTCAGCCTGCAACAGATGGTTAAAACGAAGAACTTCTAAAATACCAGGGAGGAAATTATCCTGCACTTCACCATCCACAGCTTAAATTCAGCCTGACTTTAAAAAATTCCTTTGCCACTTGCCTGCTCATCATACAAAATGGAAGCGAAGGAAAATATTACATTTGCATTACAAATTAAAGCCATTTCTTCAAAAGATGGTTATTGGATTCATCGATGTTGGCTTCACTGTGTCAGTTGGAAAGAAGACAGACCTGGATTTGAGTCTTGGTCATGCTGGTTCTTGGTTGCATAGCCTTTGGCTGATTATTTGCCCTTGTGGGTCTTTATTTCCTCAGCTGAATAGTAGACAGGTAATAGCCTGTCTTAGAGAATTATTGTAAGAACTGCAAAAAGAATGGCTAATTGGTGAGACAACATCATGCACAACTAGGTACCCAATAAATCACAGGTATTATTTTTACCATCGGTTCTTTCTTCCTTCTGCTCTTCTCCTGTTTCCCATAAGTTTATTCCAGATTGAAGAGTCTGTCTCTGGCAAGCAAGATTTGAGCAGGTGCCTCAGGACAGAAGGAAGGCAAACAAGAAAAAGTGGCAAGGTGTAGATGTGTCTGTGTGTCTGTCTGCAATGTGTGCTATGTGCATAGTGTAACTTGTGGAAACACAGTGTTGTTTGTGAGGAGAATGAAGAGGGAGATGCATGGAACTGAAATGTCATTGCCTTCTGCAGGAATCCCTGTTCTTTTTGTAAACCTGAGGGGACCAGGAACTTCTGCCCAAACCCTCCCCCAAAGAGTCATCATATATTTTCTTGGTTTTCATTTCCAGTCTGGAGGAAATAAATATTTGTGATTTGTACCCTGTTTAGGCATAAATATTAATGGATCATAACTTATGTTTCTTGCTTTATTTGGCTGATTCTACTTATTTTTGTCAGTTCTATCATATTCCCAACATGGAATTGTTAGAGTGTAACACTCGAAGATTTTAGCAGTGGGGGTTTTGGAGAGGAGAGCTTCCCTTTCCCCTGGTGCTATTCTGTTCTGAGTGCCCATGTGCATGAGAAAAGAGCACACAAGGCTGAGCACTCTGAGCAGCAAGATGTGTCTGGGAGCAGGGCTTCTGCACCTGAGGTGCCGTGTGTCACTTGGGCATCTAGCTGACCTGCAGATTCTGGTTCAGATGGGTCTGGAGTAGGTCTGAGGGTCTGTTCTTGTAACAAGCGTTCATGTGGCACCAGGGCTGCTGGTCCAGGGACAAACTTTGAGAAGGAAGACCCTAGTCTATGTGGAAATTGCCCTATAAAAGCATCCTGGTCCACTCCAGCATCCACAGCTCTCCACTCCTGCTCTCAAGGGCTTTCCCACACTATTTTGCACACATTGCCACCCTGTCACATTTTCATAGGTAGGTCTCATTTTCCCAGTTTGATTTTAAGATAACTTTCTTATTTTATCTCTTCTAGCATTTATTAATTTCTATCTGGTAGGCACAGTGCTGAGTGTTAACCTCATTCAATTATCAGTGTTAAGGTAGGTACTATTATTCCCACTGGGCTTCCCAGGTGGCAAGAGTGGTAAAGAACTCACTTGCCAATGCAGGAGACATAAAAGAGATGTGGGTTCAACTTGGGTCGAAGAAGCTCCCCTGGAGGAGGGCATGGCAATCCCTTCCATTATTCTTGTCTGGAGAATCCCAAGGATAGAGAAGCCTGGCGGGCTAAAGTCCATATGGTTGCAAAGAGTCAGATATGACTGAAGTGACTTAGCACAGCATAGCACACATTATTCCTATCAATTAGTAAGTGAGGCTACAGAGGCACAGTGAAATTAATAAATCACCCGATGTCACCCAGCAACCTTGACTCCAGAGTCTGAACCCTCAAATCATTATAGCTCTGCTTAGATTATGTCTTACTGAAACGGTTGAATATATTTTTATAACTACTGCCTCACCGAGTCCAGTGTTCTTTTTAATAGATGCAAGCAGAGAGAGCAAAATCTATTATACAAATAAAGAAGAAACACATATGCTTTTTTCCCCTTTTTTTCTCCCCAAACTGACTGCTTAATGAAATCTGTGGAGCTGAGTATCAGGGGATTAAGACTAACATTATCAGACAAAAGTCCAATAATAGGCATTTAGCTAAAACTGCATATTATTAGAATCTGGTCTTGAGCAGTTAGCTATGCGGGCACCATTTGACCTACGGTATATTAAAATCTGTTATAATGAGATCTCATTATATGCCATATTGTATCTTGTTGATGAGAGAAAGAAATGAACTATTAAAAAAGTGAAGGTTCTACATAAGATATTCTTAGTCACAAAGAGGACCCTTTGCAGACAACTGTGCAGAAATTAGCTGAAGATATAATAATCTCATACCAGTTTGCAGAGCTGTCCCAAGTGCCACTCATAATATCATTTCTTTTTTAAAAGGAAAACCTCATCTTCACTATTAAAAAAATGAAACCAAACAGAGTCCTTTTTTTGAGCACAAAGAAAGCTGCTCCCTGTTTTGGAGGTAAGTATATGATGGCCTGGTTCCAGATTTCAGGAACCACCCTCATTCGATTTATACACCATGGCAAACAGTATTGAACCTAGTGGAAAACTGTTGGTAAACAAACATTTTGCAAGTACTTGACTGATGATTTGGAGAGTCTGAAAGGAAAATTACAGTACCTGTAAAAGTAACTATGTGCAGCTGAAGGTAAAGAGAAATTATAGAGGCAATACTAGCTTTTTAAAATGTGGTGGAAATATGATAGTTGAATCATGCATAACTGGAGATGGGGTCTAAGATTTTTTTCTGTAATAAGAAAATCACCAAGAGTAGAAATAATCTTTGATAAACCTTTCAAGTCTCCCACACTGAGCAGTGTCCTTGCTGCTGTGTATGCATAAGATTGTGGGCTTGTGTTTGGCGGGCATGTATGAAACATGTGAGCCCTGGAATTGCTTCAGTTCAGGGAGAAACTCTCACTGAGGACCAGGAGGGAGTGAGGTGCAGTATATTGCTGTGTTGATGTTTTCTGGTTGAATGGCAGACTAAGTGTCTCCAGGTTGGACATGTTCTGTGTTTTTATATATCTTTCTTATATATAGGTACATATTTTGTTAGTTTCTGCCTTTTTGGAAAATTGATCCTGGAATGATTATATGTCAAGTGAATGAACAGTGCTCTCTACTATGTTATGGGCTTGGAATGGCCATCAGGCCTTTTTTGTTGTTTGGTTCTGCTATAGTGACAACCCACTACCCCTACCTTACTCAAAGGTTTCAAAATCTCAACTTAGTGCTCCCTTGAAACAGTTTGTGAAGTGTCAGCTTGGAGCCAAGTGACCTTAGAGGTCATTTTTTATCATTTCCCCATCTCCTTAGTTTTCATTCTTTAAAAGGGCAGGAGAGAGCAGGGGTTAATTGCCATAGTTCTGAAGCCAGTTCTGGATTCTTCATGGCTGATTCACTGTGTGACTTTAGTCAAGATCCCTGAACCTTCTCAATCTCAGTTTTCCCATCTGTAAAACGGGACAATACCTGTCTAGCAAAACTTTAGTGAGGATTAAAAGAGATGTCACACATGAAACACTCATCACAGGATGCCTGACTTTCTGTAGCTACTTTATAAAGAATAACTGTTAGAATTATCCCTTCCAGGTAAACTAGACACAGGCTAGAATTGCTTGACAAGGAGACTCACTTGTCAAGACTGAATTTTGGAAGTGAGATTGTGGATGCTGAATGCCAACCCACTTCATCAGAATTAGAGCCACCCTTTGGCTTTCAAGACTAGAGACTGAGTGTTAACTAAATCTAAATAGTTTTGATACCATTTTATTTTCAGCCTGTACCTTAGCATATGGGATCTTAGTTCCCCAACCAGAGATGGAACCCGTGGCCCCTGCAGTAGAAGCGCAGAGTCTTAACCACTAGACTCCCAGGGAAGTCCGTGACACCACCTGAATGAAAAGGCTGACACTGACTTCGGTTTCTTGGACGATCAGCAGCATATGCCCAGCTGAATTCCTCCCTCAGAAATGCCTGTACTGCACCATGTGCCTGGCTTTTGTGGGTATTTTTTTCCACCTTATACTGAGAACAACCCTGCCTTTTAATTCCCCATAGGCCATGCCTGAATTAGGATTTGTAATGCTACGGGCAAAGAATAGTTATTATTTTTCTGAGTCACATTATCAGTTGCCCCAGGGCACTTAATTCCATGAATCTGGGGAAGAAATGCAATCTTTCTTACAGATACTATTGTGTTTGCTAAACTACCTGTATTTTCTCAATACACATACTTTCCACAAGGCGAATATTCTCACAACTGTGAATTCTGTCCTAAAGAGGATTTGATGAACTCATAAAAAAGTAATGAGATAGATTTCTTTTTCTAATATTCACCACTTTCTTCATTTCTAAATACAAAATGGATGCGAGGACTAATTTCACCTGTTATTCAAGAACCTACCTCCATTGGGTCATATAATAGTTACTTATGAATTTAATGAATGGGAAGACCTTGCAAATGAAAGTTCCTAATTCATTTTCCATTTGGCATTCAAAACTAAAGAGAAATAGCAGAGTGTTCTTCCTTACAACAGATAAATGCTCCCTTTGTTTTTGTAGCTAGATATGAGAAAACAACTGCAAAAATAATTTTGAATAATAAAAATGAAATTACTTATTCATTTCAAATGAGAACTAGGAAAATTAACTAAAGCTAAATAATCCAGGACAATAAAAGAACCAAAAAAAAAATTAAGTAAACATCATTGATTAATCATTTACTTGCCACCATGTGTAAAGTGGGCTTCTAGATCTTGGAAATACAGGAGTGGACGAAAATAGACAAAAATACCTATCTTCGTAGAGTGTGCTTTCTTATGGAGGAGACGATGAACAAGGTAAGTGAAGTTATGTAGTAATTTGGATAATGGTGTTATTGGAGCAAAAATAATGCAGGGAAGAAGGGAAAAAAAGGATGTGATGGGAAAGTAGATGCTGAAATTCTAGCAGGGATGGCCAGGAAAGTCTTATTAAGAAAGGAGGCTACAAGTAAAAGCCTGAAGGGAATAAGGGAACCAGGCATGTGGACATCTGGGTAGAATCTTCTAGGCAGAGAGACGAGCAGGCACAAGGGCTCAAAGAGGGGAGAGAGCCTGGTGGGTTAATCTAGATAAATGAAAGCTCATACTCATTTGCTTGAAATGACTTAAACGTGGTTTCTTTACCTTTTCAGGGTCAGAGACCTTTTATAAGGATGTGATAACAAATGTACATATATGGCTCCCGGGAAACTGGATCTGGAGGAAGGATGAGGAAGAGGAGTAGGAGATTGTGGTCACAATTTCAAAAAATGTGACAACAGTCTCTGATGGCTCAGTGGGTAAAGAATCCACTTGTGATGCAGGAGATGTGGGTTCAATCCCTGGGAATCTCCAGGGAAGATCCCCTGGAGAAGGAAATGACAAACCACTCTAGTATTCTTGCCTGAAAAATCCTATGGACATAGGAGCCTGGCCAGCTAAAGTCAAAACTGAGAGACTAACCTAAGTCTGGATTGGGGAGTGGCAGTTGGAGTCAAGCAAGATATAATCAGGAGATAGATTTTATGGAGATGGATTTAATGGGATTTGATTTGGAGGTAGAGAGAAAGTGTCATAGAAGATAGCCAGGTTTCAGGCTGGAAAGGTGAGAAGTCCATTTATTGGAGATTCAACCCTGAGAATCTCTGATTCCAGGTTATTTCACATATTCTACCAGCTCAGTACATTGGCTTGGTGGACCTACCCTGCTGGACTCAATATGTTCAGGGGGGTAGGCAAGTCAGGCTCTTGGATGGTCATTTAATCAAGACACAGGTTTGAGCTTGGTCTACCCCATAAAAAGTACATGAAAAAGTATCACTGTGTCTTGGAAATATTCTCTTTGAATAGGGATGGTTCAGAAAAAAACCTCTTATTTATTCATTGCAAAATCTTTCAGATGGGAGATCTTCGGATGGTCAGTTCTGTTACCTTAAGCTCTTGAGAGTTCTCTTTGAGAACCCTTTTCTTGTTTATCCTTAAAAATAAGGGAGTTTGTAAGGTCATACCTTGAATTTCAAGTCTCTTTCCCTAAACCTATTTCTCCATCTGCAGGTATCAGCTTGGCTGAAGGCAGAATTTCCTGTTACATGGGGAAGCCTTCTTAAGCTCCTCCTCCTTAACCAATCCTCCTGGCTTCCTTAGATGGTATGGGGTTGGGGACTGCCAGCCCAGGCCCTGGATCAGACAGACCTGGTTTCACTCCTGGCTCAGCCATTCACCTGCCACATTACTACCCTTGGGTCTCTCTCGACATGGGAATAAAAACACTTAGCTCAGGATTTCTGTGAGCTTTAATTGAGTCACGCATGTGAAGCCCTTGATTTTAGGTCTGGTACTCAAGAAAAGTTGCTCAGGAAAGAGTTGATGTTATGTTTATACTCTTATTGCTATTCAATTGTTAACAAACTATTTTTTTTTTCTTTACAAATTTTTAACTTTTATTTATTTATTTTTTTTGGCCTTCCTGCATGGCGTGTGGGATATTAGTTCCCTGACCAGGGATTGAACCTAGGAACTTGCTATTGAAAGCATGGAGTCCCAAACATTGGACCACCAGGAAATTACCTACATAAACTTTTAAAAACACAGGTTTGCTAATCCCTTTCTCCAGCTGAAAACTTTCAATTGCACAGATAAATGTATGAGAATTCATTCTATGTCTGGGGGAGTTAGGGAGGGGGAGGTTCTTTTATAGACTGTAAATCTAGGCTCCACAATAAGGCTCGTCCCACTTCTCATAACCTCATGTCCTACTAACCCACACTTTTAAATATACTCACCCTCACACGTACACACTCCTGGCTGCTCTTTTCTGTGTCTGCTCCCTCACTCCACTTGTCTCCTCACGGAAGAAGCTTCCCATTGTATTCACTCATGGAAACCAACCATTGTTCCTTGCTTTGACCCACTTCTCAAAGACAACTTCCCAAGTTTGTCTGGTTGAAGTCAATCCCTTGTTTGTTCTTTCTTCTCCATTGCTTTTCCCTCATTTACTTTCTTCTTATCAGAGCCCTTGGCAGAGTGAACCAAAGAGCCTTAAAGCCAGGATTCTCTATACTTCAACTTTCTCAGAACCTAGCACAATGTTTTGCACATAACGATTTCCCAATAACTGTTTGTTGAATTCAATTAGGAAGATTTCAGCTTCTAAGAGCTAAATGTAAACATCCAGACAGCATTTAAGCACTGCCGTTTCCCCAGCCACCTGCTGCTCCCTGGTTCACAGTTTACCTTACAACTGAGTGTGAGAATCCTATTTGCATAGCCATCTGTCTTACACGTTGCCAACAGGCCCGGATTCACCCAGTCTTTGCATCACTACACCTTACATTTAGTTCCCCACCAGTGAGCCTGTCTGGTGATATTTGCCACTTGACACTTTAGACTAGAGATTAAAACCTGGCTCATCCAGTTTGACTCTCTAAAAAAAGGGTATTGGTTAGGGACAGAGGGAAAGTGCAAACTGGTCACAGGTTTCTGAAGCGCACCACTGTCTTGGTCAATATGTTTATTAATGATTGCGAAGAAAATTTACATACCATGTTTTCTATGCATGGAATACTACGATCTGGCCTGACATACTGTTGGGCATAATGATAGCACAGTTTTAAGAAAATCAGACAGCTGCTTTTTGAAACTTGGAAAGTCATTTCAACTGAGAATTCCCTTCCTAATTTTGGGTGAGAGAAATGGCCAAGAACTTTCTAAAATTAGCACCAATTCCCTTATCTTTATACGAATTGCCAGTTGGTGTTTGTTTCATGTACTCAGGAAAGCCAACTGGAACAGAGGATATCAACTGCCAGTAACATTTTATTGTGAAAGGTCCACCTGATACAAAGTTGTGAAATCTCTAAATCTGTACAAGGATGATAGCTGCTGTTGATTTTGTGTCAAAGAGAATCTTTTTAATCTAAGGCAGGAAGAGGCAGTGCATTACAGTCTCAGGTAGGGATTTCTCTACCACAGTCATATATCAGATGGAATAAAGGAAGTGATTTCACCTAAAGTTAACGATAGTAACTTTTTCTTTTAAGATTTTTTTTTTGTTTGTTTTTTGGATGTGGACCATTTTTAAAGTTGTTTTTTTTTTTTAAATTGAATTTATTATAACATTGTTTCTGTTTTACACTTGGCTTTTTGGCTGTGAGGCATGTGGGATCTTAGTTCTCCAACCAAGGGTCGAACATGCACTCCCTGTATTGGAAGGTGAAGTCTCAGCCACTTGACTGCCAGGATGTCCCAAAGATAGTAACTTTATTGTCCCTAATATTTGCTGTGGTATTTATTATGACACTTTGGATCATAATAAAGTAGGTGTTCACTTTCATAATTACTGCACCAAAAATTATAAACAATTCGTTTTTATTGAACCAGAGTTTAGTATAAAACCAAAATAAAAATTTAACGGGAAGTCTCAGTGTCTTTCTTTCAAGCTTAAGCTTTGAGAAATCGCAAACTAAACTCATTACTTACTTGACTCTTTAGCAAGTTTCTATGTAAGATCTTCCTGATCTCTCAACAAAGAATGCTTACGGCTCAAGATAACTCTACTCACCCAGAAAGCAGGAGGCCCAGATCTTTTGTCATGTCGGTCTGATGATTAAATTTTCTTTGATTAAACTGGCAACAGAGTCTGTTTGAACACTATTGTTGTTGTTTAGCCGCTAAGTCATGTCCCACTCTTTTGCGAACCCATGGACCTGCCAGGCTCCTCTGTCCATGGGATTTCCCAGGTAAGAATAGTGGGTTTTCATTTCCTACTCCAGGGGGTCTTTTGAACTCTGTATCTTCTCTAAAGCTCCCGCCCCCAACCACCTCAATCCTAGCTAGTGTTAACCTTGACCTTCTGTCCATAATCACAGTATGGCAGAAACCCCAACTGTATCTTGGAGCCATGAGAACCACATCTTATCTGGGAAAAGTTACTTAAAAAAAAAAATCACTTTATATTATAGTTGATTAACAATGCCATGTTTGTTTTGGGTGTTCAGCCACTTGATTCAGTTATGCATACACATATATTTACTTTTTTCAGATTCTTTCCCCATATAGGCTGTGTGTATGTCTGTATTAGTTGCTCAGTCATGTCCAGCTCTTTGCGACCCCATGGACTGTAGCCTACCAGGCTCCTCTGTACATGGAGTTCTCCAGGCAAGAATACTGGAGTGGGTTGCCATTCCCTTCTCTAGGGGATCTTCCTTACCCAGGCATCAAACCCATGTCTCCTGCATTGTAGGCAGATTCTTTGCCACCTGAGCCACAAAGGAAGCCCTCCATATAGGTTATTTCAGAGTACTGAGCAGAGTTCCCTGTGCTATACAGTAGGTCCTTGTTGATTATCTATTTTATATAGTACTGGGTATATGTTAATCCCAACCTCCTAATATCTCTCCCCCCTCCCACAACAGGAAAGGTTACTTTTATTTATGACCTCCAATGGTTTCCTCTGCAGAGAGGACCCCTCAGTGACTGAGCAAGACTAATGGGTGTGCAGATGCAAGCTGAGAGACAGCGACATGTTTGTGATAAAAAGGAGACCAGGGGGATCATGGAAGGCTGGGGTGGCTGGTAGGGGAGGTTCAAGAAATGTATGAGACAGGTGCTGGACTCAGAGCACCCAGTGGAGGGTGAGCAGGAAATGGGGGCCTGGAATGAAGACCAAGCCTCTGGTAAAGATTTTATTTATTTATTTGTATTAACTTTTTCTTGTGTGACATGCAATGTAAACCTCTCCAGCAACTCACAACATCTTCCATGGGTTGCATCCCTCACTCAGGTGTGTGGTTGCAGATTCTGTGAAGCATCAGTACCTGCTTCCTGGTGGGTTCTCAGTACACGTGGGCTGCAGCTAGATTTTCCCGTGAAGGTGCC
>NW_011494876.1:3164772-3182156 GCF_000754665.1 Bison bison bison
GTTGTAGGGTAGGCCTGATGAAGAGTTTCACCTGTCACCCTGCCTGAAATATTTGAAGGTGCTCCCTTCCATTCTCAAAAGTGTACCTGCTTGGAGGATAACTTGTAAGGTCGCACCAAATAGCTCTCTTATCTGACTACTTTGAAGATCAGACACATTGTATCCCTGAATTGTCTGTTTACTGATCTCCACTTCTGAGATCATAGGCTCTTTTTTAGGAATAGGATACTGTTTCTGTTAACTCACTCAACACTACATACAGAGTTCTGGTTTACATGTGCCAGGTGCTGGGATACAGTGAAAAATAAGAAGTGGTTTCTGCCGTCAGAGTTCGTACAATATGATGAAGGAGACTGATATATTTGATATGTAACTGAACTATTACAAACCACAGATAGGAGGCTCACCACAGGGTTCCTCTACCTTGGCGCTATTGACTTTTGGGACCAGATAATTCTTAGTTGTGTCACAGCATCTTGTGCATTCTAGGATGTTCTCCCGGGCCCTCGACTGCTAGATGCTGGGAGCACCCCTTCCAATAGTGACAACTAAAAATACCATCAGACATTGCCAGATTTCATACCCCCTTTAGCCTCCTTGTCCCCTCCCCACCCCAGCCCCTACCTTTGAGAATCACTCATTTCATTAAGCCTAGTCCTAAATGGCAGTGGTACCTAACTCAGTCCTGGGCAGAGTCTTAATAATTTTTCATCCTCAACACCCCTTCAATCTATAATAAGGGCTTGATGAGTGAGCAGAATGCATAACACCACAATACCCTTCAGGATTCTCAGAATGAAGTCTAGTAAGCTAGACAGTGTTTAGGTACGAGACCTTAGGCAGAATTTGACTGATGAATTTCACTCAATCAGCAGCATCAACACTATCCCCAGAAGTACCTTATGTAGCCCCAAAGGGACTGGCTCCCTAAATGTCACAGGGCAGATCTTCAAGCAGTTATTTTCCTGTTAATAAATGTTGATTGTCAAGCACTTGAGCAAATACCAGGTGCATTAAATGCTAAATAGTCATTATAAAGCCATATAAATATTTTAGATTTCATCAGCCACAGCAGGGAAAGAAAAGAACCCAGAGTCCAAGAAGGGGAAAAAAAGCCCTGACATTCAACTAATGACTTTATTAACTGGCGTACCCACCTGGCAGCTTGAAACCAATTGCATCCTGGAAGTAAATGTTCTTTGCAAAATACAGTTAAATCTGTCCCAACTTTGGTTGAGGCATTTGTCCCCCTAGTTGGTGATTGTTTTGATGTAAATGAGGACCAAAAAAAAAAAAATTACAGTACAACCCACATATTCCTTTCACACAGCCTCTGCCCTCACCCAGACAGACATGTAATAATGGGACAGCACAGCTGATCTGCAAGACAAGCTTGATCCATATGTTGACTTGTTTTCATGGACTTGGACATACTGAACAACAGTGGAGCTTTCCAGAACAAGCTATGTGACTCCTGGCAAGTGACAACATCTCTGAGCCTCTATTGTTAAGACAGAGGGCACAGAACGCAGTGATTTCAAAGCTGCTCACAGGACTCGTTAAGACTATATCTAGTCTTAATCTAATCTTTATATCCTTAAAGATTAATGGAATTGAGAGGTTCACAGCATTAATTTTGATTTTTGGGGTGGGGAAGAAATGTCAAAAAGTCAGCCTATCAACTGTCCTGACACCCTTCCTTAAGAACAGTTTTGTGATTTCAAAACTGCAGTGAGATATCATCTCACACTGGTCAGAATGGCCACCATCAAAAAATCTACAATGCTGGAGAGGGTGTCGGGAAAACGGAACCCTCCTACACTGTTGGTGGGAATGTAAACTGGTGCAGCCACTATGGAGAGCAGTACGGAGATTTCTTAAAATTTAAAAATAGAGCTACCATATGAGCCAGCAATCCCACTCTTTGGCATACCTCTGGAGAAAACCATACTTCAAAAAGATACATGCACCTCAGTGTTCACTGCAGTACTGTTTACAACAGACAAAACATGGAAGCAATCTAAATATCCATCATCATATAGATGGATAAAGAAGGTGTGGTACATATATACAATGGAATACTGCATTTGTGCTAAGTCGCTTCAGTAGTGTCTGGCTCTTTGAGACCCTATGGACTGGGGCCAACCAGGCTCTTCTGTCCATGGGATTCTCCAGGCAAGAATACTGGAGTGGGTTGCCACTTCCTTCTCCTTTCTTCCTTCCTTACTTCTCCAACAACAGAATATTACTCAGCATAAAAAGAATGAAATAATGCCATTTGCAGCAACATGATGCACGTAGGGATTACCATAAATAATTTGGAGAAAGACAAATATCATATGATATCACTTATATATGAAATAAAAAACATGATATGAATGAATTTATTTATGAAATAGAAACAGTCTCACAGACTTCAAAAACAAACCTACAGTTACCAAAGGGAAAAAGGTGATAGGGAAGGAAAACTAGGAGTTTGGGATTAAAATATACATACTGCTGTTGCTGCTGCTATCGCTTCAGTCGTGTCCGACTCTGTGTGACCCCATAGATGGCAGCCCACCAGGCTCCGCCATCCCTGGGATTCTCCAGGCAAGAACACTGGAGTGGGTTGCCATTTCCTTCTCCAATGCAGGAAAGTGAAAAGTGAAAGTGAAGTCGCTCAGTTGTGTCCGACTCTTAGAGACCCCGTGGACTACAGCCTACCAGGCTCCTCCATCCATGGGATTTTCCAGGCAAGAGTACTGGAGTAGGGTGCCATTGCCTTCTCTGTGGAAAAGATTGGATATGTGTATATGTTTGACTGAATCACTTTGCTATACGGCTGAAACTAACACAATATTGTAAATCAACTATAATTGAATATCATATAAAAAAAAATTTAAAAACAGTGATGGAACAGAGTTCTGAAGATGGCAGCCACAGAGAATAAATGGGCATTAGGACTTGGTCACTCAGAGCAAGCTCCTAGCTCTCTCCTAGTTGACCATATGGTGCCCATGGACCAGAACAGGATCCAGCTGGTAGCCATGGACTTTTGGCTAACAAATCTCTAGGAATTTTCTGAAACCTCTTCCTTCTCCCAGCGTAAATATTCCCAGTGACTCTAACGAGAGCCACTGATGCTATTTAGAAACTGCAATTAATAACATTCTACTCCCCCACCCAGAGGAATCAGTTGTCCACCTAGTGGGCAAATCATCAGTTTTTGCTGACTCCCCAAAGGGTCATTTTATTCATAGCATTCTTAAAGCATATACAAAACCCAGCAGAAGAGCTGCTGTTTTTTGTTTTAATGTTGCTGCTAAGCTTAAAAAAAAACCCTCCTCCTTCCTTTAATTCCTTCAGGAAGTGCCTCATCCTCAATATTTATTAAAAATGGGGAAGCAGTCCTAGGAGGTTTCTGGAGGTCTAAGTTCATAAACTGAATATGCATAAAGGCAGCAGAATATCAAATTTTTATAATTACACCTTTCATGCATACAGTTCCTGGAGTCAAATCGGCTTTGATTTAGGCTGATTTAATATAGTCTTTCTAATTTAAATCTATCCCTTCACTTCTACTTAGCTGTTGTTCATTTTTAGATGGGAAAAATGTGTTCTTATTTTCCACTGTCACAAACCAATTGGATTCTGTGAGTCTAAACAAGAGTGATGAGGTAGCATTTAATTTGTGACCTCTTTCCCTAATTCAAGAGCTTTAGGGAAGGAAAGTATTTCTGTTTTGGAGAGATAAACTATTAACTGAGAGGCCAAAGGAGAATGGAGAGACATAGGCTTAGGTGATGGTGCCAGCACAATGCTTTACTCAAAGTCAGCAGGCACTAATCTTTGTTGCAAGAACAATGTGCAAGACAGGAGAGAAGGCTGAATAATCTCAGAGCAATGAGGCAGTTAAGAGCACATACAAAGAAAGCATAGTTAGAAATGGAATTCTGATGAAAGCGAACGCCTGTTGGAGTGATTTGGTTCAGCAAGTAGAAAAAACACCAACTGGAAAGACTTACAGACTTGAATTACGATGAAAGAGCCATTTGTTCTGCTAACCCAGGACCTACAGTAACACAGAGAACTTTCAGATAGATGTATGGTTGCCTTTAAGTGACAGACAAGTGGATATGGGGGTTGGCATCCTAGTTAAAAGACCATGAAAACACACATCAGAGCTGGGAGTTCATTCCTTTAATAAGCATTTACTAAATTCCTGCTCTGTCCCAGTTAATGCTGGTTCTTCAGAGATAACAAACTCAGTCATACCTTCAAGAAGCATAGGAAACTTACACAGAAGCGTACAACTGAAAATGTGGCATTGTCCTGGGATCAGAGATGTGGACAGGGTCTCCCTGTCCAGCCAGGGAAAAGTTCTCTTCCAGGGAATTTCATTTGTTTCAGAGAAATAAACTGACTTAATTTCCACTGACCCCAGTAATCCTTTCATATATATTCTATCACCAAATTACTTTAAAATCAGCAAGATTAAAAGTCTTGGTGAATTAGCTTTATTTTGTTAGGCATACCAGACAAGACACTTCTTTTATTTTATAAGCATTTGGAAATGATTCGAATTCTGAAGATAGAATATCACCAGTTCTCTACTTCTTGTGGAGAAACGTTGCATCTGACTCTTTAAGAGTATCGCTATTATTCAAGAGCAATTCTTTAGTTTTCTGATTACACATTTCCCAAATAATCCCCCACAAGCACAAAGCAGATAGGCATTGGTAACCAGTGGCAGAAAGGATGCTTCAAATGTTGATAAATTTGAATTTGCCTTGATGACGCACAATGATAAATACTGCTTTTAAGTGAATGATACGAATTAAGGCTAAATCTAACATTTTCAGAAAGGAGCAAGATAATAGAGATGCTAGTGTACAATATTTTGATTCCATTACAAAATGCCTAATCAGAGGAAACTAAATGGCAGAGATACCTTAAGATGCTTTGGTCGGGCAGACTCCTGTACATGTAGTATTCATGTTGTAGGTGGAGTCTGAGAAGAGCAAGGGTCCAATATTTTGAAACAGCTGGCTCAGTTTCTTCTAAGCTGAGGGGCTGTCTTAGTAGCAATGATGCTTATTGTGATTTCTGAAATTCTGCTGAAATGTAAAACAGTCCCAATGGATACCTCCAATATCTAGAGACTCCGATCTCAATAGTGCATATTCTATATTTCTGGCAGTTCTTCCTGCGTTTCTCTTGAAATACATATTTTCTGTATGCAGCCACTACTAACTACAATTCCTGGCACACAGTAGGGATTCTCAACAAATACGTGTTGAAATAATGCACACAATAGATCCTATTCTTGAGGACCAACTTGCAAGATCATTAATCTCACTTTCATACCAACTTTAGAGAACCACAGCTATGTTAGAAATAGCCCATGCCCTTCAGATATTTGATGTTTAGTTGTGGAATTTGACAAAACAACATCTAAGTCAAATACGAAGCAGTAATGCTTTCCATACAAAGATTTCACATAAAAGTATGGAGGTGTGAGGAAGGAGAACTCAGATACCTGCTGGAGGAAGGATGGGAACGATGAAGAAATACTGCAGGGAACTGAGTGTTTTGGAGCCAGATCTTTGAGGATGAGTCAGATTTTGATACACTGAGATGGAAGAGGAGAGGAGAACCTTCAAGGTGGCAAGTTTTCACTAATTGTTCAGAAATAAGCCTGTAAACAGCATGTTTAGGGAATGGTGAGTCGTCCAGTCTGGCAAAATCATGGGGTATATGGAATGGTAGGAGATGGTTTTGGAGAATAGGTGAAGGGTCATGGTTTGGAGGGTCTTGAATGCTGGAGTGAGAAGACAGTCTTTCTATGAGCCAGAGATGGCCCATGGCATCAACACAGCTGTGTTTGGAGTGATGGTTGGAAAAACAGAAGTCAGGAGGTAGAGGACCACTTTATGGAGACTCTCCACAAATATCACCTAATACAAATCACCCTTCACCTAACCCCCTCCCCCACCACCTGTTCCCTATAACTCTGCCAGTCCTCTTGATCTGAGGGTTTCGTAAAGCTCAGAATAGAATTTTCAGCAGCAAGATCTTCTAACCAGGGACATGAATCCCATATAGTTTGGCCTTGTTTTTTTTCAATCCTGAGTCAACAATTTACAGAATGGGTAGGGGGGAAAAAAAGGGAAGGAAGGCTGTGGGATACAGCTTAACTGGGGTTTGAAAGAAGGCACCAGATTTATGCAGGAACTCTTGGGAGGGACTGCAGCCGGCAGGGATGGACACACACGCCTGCTGATCCTCCTGCTCCCCGACCATCTGCTGTCTTGCCATACACAGAACTGCAGGCATAAGAGACATGCCAAGATAAAACTATAAAGCATTTCATTATTTTAAAAAATCATTACATGTGACTTCTGTATGTTTGTTTTCTTCTTCCATCTGTGGCCAGAGGAGCAGTTAATGATCTTAAATTTCACTTACTGAGTCTCAGTGAGAAAGGAGACTGCCAAAGTGAACGGTACGCAGAGCCCAGCTCCGGTGCCAGGCTTACACTGTCATGCAGGTTAATGGCCATCGTGGGGATTCTCCCCAGTAATTAAAGCCTGAGCCTCTGCATACTTACATTTGGCTTGAATTGAATTTTTGCTGTTCCTTTAGTATCCCAACTTTCAAAGCAAATATTTCAGTGGCAGCCTCCTTCGGGCAAATTGTTCTTTTATTTTTTTAGAAGAGAGTATTCTCTTTGTAGATCTTTTTGGGAGAGCTCTTCTCCAACAGCATGAGACTGCTGGGTCTATGGCAAAATTAAAATCTGGAATTTAAAATTTTCATTCAGATCAGAGGTTCTTAGGGATATATTTTATATGGACTTAAAATATAGAAACTTTTGCCATAGAGGTCAGGAAAACAATCCATTTCTGGGTTTTTATCCTAAAGAAATGATTTAAAATACATGTCAAGATTGAAGTACAATCAATCACACCTGATTATCACAGCATTGCTTAAGAGAGAGGAAAAATTCAAAGCCATGAATAATTCAAAATCCAACAATAAGAGGTTAAATAGTTCATATTATCTCCAGATAATGGAATATTATGCAACAATTACAAATAGAAATAATGAGTTAGATAATGATGAATATCAAAGAACTGTCAGAGTTATTCTATATTATTCTTTCTTGGTCCTATGAATAAACAAACTATTTTAAAGCATTTACTATGTGCTTAGCACCTAACCATCATACTAGACATTTGTTGTTTAATCTTAGTCAATATATTTGACATACAGGTTCTTAAAACATTTTTTATTTTAATAGAGGATGTAGAAATTATGTATAAGTCAAGATTATTTCATTGGCAAGTATGAAAAATCCAAAACTAGCAAGCACAAAGGCAAATTCTAGAGTGTGATGGCTTCAGGTATGGCTAAATCCAGGTGTTCTTCTTTTTTTTTTTTGGTCTGGTCACTCTGTCTCTCTCCACCTTTCTTTCTCTCCATATCTAGGATCTGCTTATCTCTACTCAATTTTATTCTTTTCATACATTTCTTCCACACTGTGGGCAATGTGACCACTATCAACTAGACTCACATCTTTTTTGCCTAGCAAGTCCAGAGGAAGAATTTAACAGATAAATTAACAGAATTTAACAGATAATCCTCTTGGATTTAACAGATAAATCCCAGAGGAGACTCTGACTGCCTGGGTTGAGTCCCCTGACCATTTTATGTTATCAGCAGAGGCACCATGATTGACAGTTCAATAGGGCTGTATGAGTTAACAAAGGAAGCTGGAAGGCCAACAAAACTGTCTACTATCATATTATTTATCCTTACATTCTTGCTCAAGCCATTCCCCTAGTCAAAAAATCCTCCCTTCCATCCAGCTAGTCTCTATTCTTTGTCAAGTCTCACGGACTCCATAAGCCTTTTGCGATCACTCAAGCCAATAAACAGCACTTGTTCTTTCCCATTGATTCCTACATGATGTCTCTATCACTGGCAATAGTAAAACACACTTCTCTCGTGCTTTTATCATGGTGCATCTTTGTCCTGTCTTACTGACTTGACCGTCAGTTCCACCACAATGAAGGCTTGAGTATTTCATGTCACTACAGTCCCCGCAGATTTTGAATATAGTGGATGCTGAACAGGCTGATAGGTTTTTTTGGATGTTCATTTTCTTACTTTCAGGTAAAACCAGGGTGGTAGCAGCGTACCATTGTCAGGAGTGTGTCTCTGAAGCCTCACTTTGTGCATCATGGTATAAGTTACTTAACCTCTGTAAATACGATCCAGCATCTGTAAAACGGGCACAGTAATACCTGCCTTAAAAGCGTTTGGTGAATTAAACAAGGTAACTACTATATTATTTAATTTCTGGCCTCTGGAAAGTGCTCAGGAGTAAGTGGCAGCTCATATAGTGGCATTTTAGCCTTCATCTCCCTCGCCTAAACTGCAATTTTTCTAAGTTCTTTTTCCATCATAATAATTTTTTTTTTTGGTCTCGTAATTTCTGGATTGTCATTATTTACATACTTTTCTGCCTATAGGTGTGGCTGGTCAATTGTGTAGTGGACCCACTGGGTCATAAATAAAACTTACTGTAGTACAGGCTGAGCTGTTGTTGAAATAGTATATGGATCAATTAGCTGTTTCTTGGACATTTCAGAATAAATGGAGACGGATTCTAAGTTGCACAAATCAGATAAGTAGGTGTTTGAGGGAAGCGGGACTCACAGCTTAGCCAAGCTCTCAGGTATTTTCAATTTATCATGTCCCTCATAAGGGATCCAAGCCAATTTTACCTTGAATCACATCCTTTGTGTTCCCAGGGCAAATTTGGAGCACTTTTGAAGCACAGAGCCTTTGATTAGAGTCCTGCTAATAAGCAATGGAAATGAAGATGCCCAGCTGAGAGAAAGGGCTCAAAGGGCTGCAAAAAAAAATCAAGCTCTGGACTTTGTGCCAATTATTTGAAAGTTTAATGAACTGTGGGTATTAGTACAAGACATTCTTGAACTGTTGAAAGCCCCAGTGAATCCAGAGGTGCATGTTTGAGAGTCTGCTCGTTCTAGAATCAAAAAAATAAACTTAGCAAAGAGTAGGATATTTTTGCCATCATGGGGGCGGGGTGAGGTGGGCAATATTTTACCACTTTCCAAAACTGATAGGAGGAGGGTAAAAGTCTGAACCTAGTTTTTCAGTTGGATGCTCCCAAACAATCAAATTTTCCAAGTTTCTTCTTGTTACACTATTGTGCTCTTCACACTCTGCTATTTTCAGACTTGCCAGCTGATAAGGGATTCAAGCACCTGTTCTCTGGAGCCTGGTTTGTTTAATGGAACTGTGTTCTTTCCCTTCTTTCCCTAAAATATGAGATCTGAGTGCTGGGGGGCAGGGTGTGGGGGGAGAGCTGAAGGGAGGGGCAACTGAGCAATGACAGTGACCCATCTCAGGGCTTACTGCATCTGTCTCTAATGACAGCAGCTCATGCTGAAGCCGGAGGCTCTAAAGAGCAAAAAAACAATACAGAAGCGCATTTGATGTCAACAGTGCAACAAGAAGCCTTCCAAAGCATTTCTCAAGGTGATAGTGGAGTTTGTACTCATCACTTGTTTTTCAGCCAATCAGTCCACTGAGATGTAATGAACTCTAGCTACACAGAAAACACAGTAGGGACACCAGGGTAGATGATGAAAATAATGGCTTGATTTATGAGCGCCTGATCTTGTCCTAACTGCTTTGTATGCAATCATGCCTTTAATCTGATCAACGACTTTACAGGCTGGGAACCAAGTTATCTGTATTTCACAGGTGAAGAAAGGCAGGTACAGAGAGGTTCTATAACGCATCCAAAA
Source organism: Bison bison bison (assembly GCF_000754665.1). Classification (NCBI taxonomy): domain Eukaryota; kingdom Metazoa; phylum Chordata; class Mammalia; order Artiodactyla; family Bovidae; genus Bison; species Bison bison. The sequence continues at coordinate 3,174,600 of NW_011494876.1, forward strand.
TCACACAGGTGACAGACGGTGGTGCTGAGATGAGGACACAAGCAGTCTCGGTACAGAGCCTGAGTTCGTAACTGCTGGTCCCCTACTGTCTTTCCATGAGAAGGGTAATAGGATTAATCAGGGAGCTTGAGGCCAGGAGCTAAGTCTTCCTCTGCACTGTGTTCTTAGTGCCTGGGACCCAGCAGGACCTAGGTAGCCATGATCAGTACTCTTGAATCCAAGGAAGAGCTTTGTCTTGTAATCAAAAAAGGAAAAACCACATGAACTTTGGCCTGATTGGAAAAACAAAAAACTAAAACCAAGTAATATCTGAGCATACTAACAGGAAAACTAGAACAAGAAAAACTTCTTTTTTTTTTAAATGTAGACAGCTCTCATATGAATAGGGAAATATCTTAGCCCCCTTTCTTCCTGATTTTATACTATTTTGGGAGTCTTGCTGAAATGATTTGTAGCCCTGAGTTAAACTAGTGCCCTGAGCTGCCTGGAAACATTTAAACTGGCCCTAATGTCACAGTTAGAGATGGATTCAGGAGCAGTATAAAAGCACCTGAGGTCTTCTGGGAAAATACAAGCATTCTTTCAGAGGTAACATCTAAAATTGGTTAAAGCATTGGGCATTGGCACAATTTTCCTTTCCAGTATGTCAGCTAGACAGAAGGCAGAGCTTGGAGAAAAAGGCTACAACATTGTGATGTTCAGATTGTGTGTGTGTCTATGTGAGTGTGTTGGGGGCAGCCAAGAGAGGGGACACAGAAGACCAACCGTGCAGTTTCCTCTGGGTATCCTGGGCCACAGATCAGACACAGTTCCCACTCCATGTTGTTTTAAACGTAAAAAACGAAGCACAGCGGAAAGACACATTTGGGGCTTTGTCAAGTTTCCACTAGGTCCTGATTTTCCCAAGTGAGTGATGAGCTCCCTGGAATGCAAGGAAATCTGACAAAAAAGGACAGGGTTTGGACAAACACTCTAGCCCTCTGAAGTCACTGGCTCCAACACAGGATGGGAAGAGCTCTGGACTCTTGAATAATCACTCTAATTCCATTAGCAGTTCACTGCCTTTTTTAAGGCTATTGGACTACAGCTCATGTCTTCGTTTAATTAGTTAACTGGAGAAGCGTATTTCCGAATACGGTGGGAATTAACCCTCATCTAAATTGTAATTAAGAATCCACTAATCATAAGAAAGGGGGGAAAGACCTGAGGGTGTAAAATCGGATCGAACATGTAGACCGTGTGCTGGGAACATTTAAAGTGGTTTAATTTATCTGCCTTCATCTGTGGTGCTAATTCTGGAACAATGTATTTGTGATGCAAAATACACAGTAGGTGAGGTTAGCAGTTCACTTAAGGTTAGGTCCATGCCTTTTGGTATTGCCAGCACTTCTTGGTTCAAAGAATGAGAAGTGGAAACTAGACACACACACGCACACATACATCTCACAAGCCAGTGTCAGATTCTGATGTACCGGTATAGTGAAAGTGAAAGTCGCTGTCATGTCCAACTCTTTGCGACCCCAAGGACTATACAGTCCACGGAATTCTCCAGGCCAGAATACTGGAGTGGGTGGCCATTCCCTTCTCCAGGGTATCTTCCCAATCCAGGAATCAAACCGGGGTCTCCTGCATTGCAGGTGGATTCTTTACCAACTGAGCTATCAGGGAAGCCCTAACAAGTTACACATTTGGGGGCCTTCAAATGATGTTGTTCTTTTTAATATCAAATACATTATTCTTAGAGTAGAACTTCAAAAACAATCTTCATTTATCCTCTCAACAAGCATCATATGATCTGGAATTGTTTCTAATATAAGCCCAACCCAACTGGGAGGGGGTACCTTGGCTTCTAAATGGAGGTATGCTTCCTCCTCTAGGTCACCAGAGCCCATTTACATAACTTCTAGGAGGCCATCAGTAGAAGAATCATAATTATTAAGTAATTTTCCTCACCAGACTGAATGCTTTTAGTTCACCTGTATATGCATAGTGCTTGGCCTATTGAAGATATACTATTAATATTTAAGTGAAATACACTTAGATGTGAAGCATAATTAATATACATATTAATTATTAATATGATGAGAGAAGAGAAAGAGAAGAAAGGAGAGAAGAAAAGAGGAAAAAAGGAAGGGGAAATGGGAGGAGAGAAAAGAGGAGAGGAGACAGGGGTTTCTCCACAATTTCTGAGTAGCTCGGAGACTGTAATTATGACTTGCATTTCTGATGATGGCCAAGAAAGCTGAAGTTGATGGTGGGAACCTGTGCTGGATACTCTGAGCATCCAGCTCTGTGCTTGCTTCCTGTTCTCTCAGTGATGCCCTCAGCCTGTATTTGACAAAAAAGTGAAAGTCATTCAGTCATGTCTGACTGTGACCCCTTGGAATTCTCCAGGCCAGAATACTGAAGTGGGTATCTTTTCCTTCCTCCAGGGGATCTTTCCAACCCGGGGATTGAACCTGAGTCTCCCGCATTGCAGGTGGATTCCTTACCAGCTGAGACACAAGGGAATCCCACAAAGAAGAACCTTATTTTGTTTGGAGGTTTTAAAAAAATAAACCTTCCAATCATCCGGTAGAGTGGGGTTCCAGAAACAGAAAGGTTAACTGGATGGCTCAACCTAGCAGTTGCATCTTAGACATAGTCCTAATTCAAGTGTGATTCTATGAGACTCGGGGGAGAAGAAACTGCCTGGGGTAGGGGGACTGGAGGAAAGAACTGTGAGGGCTGCAAGCCATGAAAGGAAGTTGTTTGTAATCCCCCTTCATGAGGCTAAGGTACCACTTAGTAGTGGGCAGGAGAAAAATTAAAATGAAGGCTAACAACAGTGCTGCAGTTAGATACCAGGGATCCATCACGCACTGGTGTGCCTCTCCCTTTGCAGAGAGCTTTGCAGGCATTAACTCTTTCCTTTCTTACAGCAGCCCTGTGACTTGTATTATTATTAATGTCATCCTATAGATACAGTTCCAGGCTTTCAACTGATCAATAGTAGGTCATGCAGGGGAATTAAAATCCAGGATGCTGCAGTTTAGTCACTACCCTCAAGATAGCTGGCTTAAGAATTTGAGTCCTTGTTCTGCCATGAACTTGCCTGACCACAGGCAAGGTCCCTAATCTCCCAGAGACTCATTTTCTCATGCCTGGTGCTACATAAAGAGGAGTTAAATGGAATCTGTAGAATGAGGCTGATTGTAATCATGCCACTTCTCTCTCAGGATTCTTTGAGGGCTGGATGGGAAATATGAAAACATTAGAAATGCATCAGGCATAAAACAAAAGTGAGTCACGGTTTGCATGCCAGCAAACATTTCTAGTTCCATAAACCACCTCCGGTCAACCTGGTCTCCTTCATGGGAAAAGGAGACCTTGAACAACACAGCTTCTTCCCTTTTCACAGTCTTCAGGTGAATATTGATTCTCCTTAACATTAAACCGAATCTCTCGTGACAAGGATTCACCAAAATGTGGGGTGGTGTTTATTAGGTGCTCATTCCAAGAGCACTCTGTCAGCCCTGTAAGGTTAAGTTGTTTTTTTAACCGATTTTATATTAATATTAAAAACAAAAACAAAGAAACCCTAAAGCCTCACATTGTCACTATTTGATGTGAGATCTGAAAATGGTTCAGAACATCCTGTCTCAGAAATATAGGCAGGAGATTGGCTTTAAACCTGTACTGTAGGAAACATGACAAAATGATATAACCAGAGGTGACAATTCAATTCCACAATCATGCCCATTCAGGTGGCCACTTCTGCTTTCCGAGAATGGTATTTATTCATCTGTACAAGAAGGCAAAGGCACTGACTGTAGTGACATACAGTAGCTGGCTGGTTCTTTTGGTCTGATTTTCTTGCTATTGTGTCATTAACAATTATGTTTCTTCTAAAGATATTCATATTCTCATTTTCACTTCAAGGTGGACAATCTTGTCAAGCATATTCAGTAGAAAAAGATACCTTAAAAAATAGCCATTGATAACTTGGCTCCAGTCTGCTTGAAATTGTTTACAACTGCTTGCAAATGTAAAGGAATCAGTCCTGATAAGTCTCTGATTTATAACAGCCATTGATCTTGGCATTTTAATGCTTGTTTCCTATTACTGACCGCCTCCATGTACAACAGAGATAAACAGCAGAACACTCTCGTGATCCTTGCATCATGGCAGTCATTCTATAACTCCACATGGATTCTGAAGGCAAATTGTAAAAATCCTTTATGACAGTCAAATGAGCAGAAAATTCTAGGGAGTCTAGGGTTTGGTGCCTCTACAGCCAGAGCAAGAAAATAACAGGAGCTGTCCAGGTGTATAGATCAATTTGTCTTACCCACCTATGCCCCTCTAGATTGGTAGCACACTGCCTGTTAGGATTTTGGACCCTCTTGCATGGTAGTTGTGAATTTGGACCCTAGATCTGGGGAGACCTGGGTTCAAACTACCCTCTGACTATTAGTGATGTGACCTGGGAGAGTTAATTAGGTAACTTCTCCGAGCCTCCCTCTCCTCATCTATAAAAGTGGATAACAACACAAACCGGTTGCTTTGAGTATTAAATCAACTTTAAACAGCATATCAATCAATACCAGTGGACAGTATTGTTACTATAAACTCCATCACCATCCCCATCACTTTCCACCAATCTTCTCTATGCATGTTGTGTCCTGTCATGTCCTAGAGGATTATAGAGAATCCCGAACTACAGAATAAAGGGCGAAAAAATGTGTCTTGTAGAAAACAAAGCAACAACAACAACAACAACAAAAAATAGCACCAAGATCAGAGAGGAACGAGTATTGATCAGGAACTATCTTTCTGAATAAATAGGGTTGGCTTTTTAAGAAGTACAATTACTGTTAGCTCAGTATTTGAAGGTTTTCTTAGGTATGAACCACCCTGTTGAGATTCTGCTCACACTGTGGATTGACCTTAATCAGCTGACTCATCGTTAAGGGTGAGGCCCTGTCGTGGAGGGATTAGAAATGGAAAGGCTTGCCATTTGCAGCTGCAAATGGTCATGCTGACTGTCTACATTCATTTCGTCTCTGTGACTCTTAGGATTTGGGCTAACTTTTAAATTAACTTTCATCTGCTAAGTAACGAGCATATTGGTTTTTTAATATCACCGAAGTTTCACCTAGGAGCCTTTTCCTTTTTATTACTAGAATTATCTCTCCACTCCTCCCCTTCTTCTACAATCTAATAAAACAAAGCCTACTCAATGTAGTACACAATTCAGGATTTCATTATATCCTGCTTGATGGGAAAGACTATTTACACAGAGATAAATTAGCATGGCTTCACCAAGATCACTTCGTATGAGGAGAATGTAGTTTTATATAACAAAGCAGATCTTTTCCCACTTTATGGGCAAACCAGCTGAGTCAGTTTCTTCTCTCTGGAAGTCAAGAGCATTTCCTTAGACTTTAGAATTCTTTGAGAGTGTCTACATGTATCCAGGAACGGGTGCACGCATGTTAGTAGTACGGTGCATACATATACACACACATACCTCGACCTCTTCGGTGTATCTACCTGCACATCAGGGAGGCATAAGCCCAATATGGGTGATACTGTCAGATATTTTTAAATCATTAAGACCAGTAGCTCCAACTTGGGTACAGGGAGACATTTGTCCAGGGGCTCAAGTTCTGCTGATTTACTCTTCTTTTTCCACAGTAACATACCGAAGTGCTATAGATCTTTCCCCCAGTCCTTTAAAGTTAATCATGATGTTTTACAAATAGGGGTTTCTCCCAGTGACCCTTCAAAACATATTTATTTTAAGGCTTTGGTCTCTATAATATACAGATTCTTGGTGTTTAGTTGCTAAGTTGTGTCTGACTTTTGTGTGACCCCATGCACTGTAGTCTACTAGGTTCTTCTATCCATGGAATTTTCCAGGCAAGAATGTTGGAATTGGTCGCCTTTTTCTACTCCAGGGGATCTTCCCGACCCAAGGATTGAACCTGTGTCTCCTGCATTGGCAGATGAATTCGTTAACACTGTACCACCTGGGAAGCGCTAATATATAGATGCTGCTGCTGCCAAGTCGCTTCAGTTGTGTCCGACTCTGTGGGACCCCCTGGACTGCAGCCCACCAGGCTTCTCTGTCCATGGGATTCTCCAGGCAAGAACACTGGAGAGGGTTGCCATTTCCTTCTCCAAATATATAGATGAGAGATCTGTAAAATTAATTTCACTCACATACTCCTTAAAAGAATTTGTAAAAACTCCTATTTGTATGAAGTTGACATATAATTTTCTTTTTATTAAAAGTCTAAACAGTTGCAAGAATGCAATTTCTGGCATAAATAATGATATTTAAAAATATCCTCTATTGTATCCATTTTTAGATAAATTGTTAGTTGATACTCTTTATTACCCATTTAAATTTTAATAAATAAATACCTCTTTAACAGTTGGAAATTTTATATTTCTTTTTGTTCTCTTTGAACTTGTATTTCCATTATACTTCCTACACTGATTCACAGCCTCATATAACATTTATTTATTTTTTTATCTTGGAAAGGATTTTATCAATCATCCTGTTATATTTCTTTGCAACAAAAATACATATCTAAATTTAAATTATTTTTTGATTACCCATAACCCTAACGCTTTAAGTATCAAAATTTCTTTTGAGTTGGGCAATCACTAAAAATATTATTAATGCACATAATAATCCAAAACAACATAAACATATTATAAATGTTAATAATTATTAAATTTTAAAAGTAAAATTTTTACTAGAATTATATGGGGTTATTTTTTCTTCTACTAGTTTATGAATTTTTTTAAGATTATGCATTTTTGAGGGACATATTATTTACCTCTAATATAGGACATGATTCAGCGTAATTTTTTTTTTGTTGTTGGTATAGATGTGTTGAGAAGGCTTGCTGGCATAAATGAGTAGATGAGAATGAATGGGGTTTTATTATAATGATGCCATTAGTTTCTCTGAATTTATTCTGAGTAATATGTTCCAGATCACATAGTGATCTGTCATCAAAAACTATTTTTTAATGATCTATCAGCTCATCGGTAGATTAAGACTTTCTATTTTATTGAAGGAAAAAGTTGGAAACCTTCTTACATGCAAAAGGATACATAACCTAGGCATTTGAATCAGTCACTTTTGTCAATACCAACGCCGAAACTTCAAATTGTCCGTTTTTTTTTCAGTGCCTCCAATGTTTTGCAACCTAACAATGTACCATGTAGAAATATTTGGGATGTAAAAGAAGGGTGTAAAATTTGGGATGTAAAAGGTCCAAGGTCAGGAGTGGTGGCCGTGAGGAGATACCCCACATCCAAGGTTAGGAGCAGCAGCTGTGCTTTGCTGGACCAGCCATGTGGAGAAACCCCACATCCAAGGGCAAAGGAGAAGCCCCAGCAAGACAGTAGGAGGGGCAAATTCACATTTAGAATCAAACCCCATTCCCACCAGAGATGCTCACAGGGCTCAAACAAACCTTGTCTGCACCAGGACCCAGAGACCCGACAGAGACTGAGCCAGAACTGTGTTTGAGGGTCTCCTGTGGAGGTGTGGGG
>NW_011494876.1:3182256-3182531 GCF_000754665.1 Bison bison bison
GACCCCATGGACTGCAGCCTACCAGGCTCCTCTGTCCATGGGATTTTCCAGGCAAGAGTACTGGAGTGGGGTGCCATTGCCTTCTCCAAAAATATACATACTACTATACATCAAACAATAAATAAGTTCCTATAGTATAGCACAGGGAACTCTACTCAACATTCTATAATAACTTGCATGGAAAAAGGATCTGGAAAAGATAGCTACTGCTACTGCTAAGTCACTTCAGTCATGTCTGACTCTGTGTGACCCCATAGACAGCAGCCCACCAGGCT
>NW_011494876.1:3182631-3193319 GCF_000754665.1 Bison bison bison
GTGTGTTTGAGGGTCTCTTGTGGAGGTGCAGGGTGGCAGTGCCCTGCCACAGGGACAGGGGCTCTGGGTGCAGCAATCTTGGGTATGGCACAACCCCTTTTGGAGGAGGTCACCATTAACCTCACCATAGAGCTGCCAGAACTTACACAGGACTGGGAAATAGTCTCTTGGAGGGCACAACAGCACCTTGTGCACCAGGACCCAGGAGAAAGAAGCAGTGACCCTACAGGAGACTGACCCAGACTTGGCCAGGAATGTCCGGGAGTCTCCAGCGGAGGTGTGGGTTGGTGGCAGACTGCTGCTGGGTTGGGGGCACTGAGTGTAGCAGTGCATGCATGGGATCTTTTGAGGGAGTCACCATTATCTTCACTACCTTGCCATAGTTTGGCCCCAGGAAAATAGTAGGGAGGGAACACAGCTTCACCCATCAAAAGAAAATTGGATTAAAGATTTACTGAGTATGGCTCCGCCCATCAGAACAAGAGCCAGTTTCCCCCTCAGTCAGTCTCTCCCATCAGGAAGCTTCCATAAACCTCTTATCCTTCTCCATCAGAGGGCAGACTGAAAACCACAAGCACAGAAACCTACCAATCTATCACATGGACCACAGCCTTGTCTAACTCAATGAAACTATGAGCTATCCCTTGGAGGGCCACCCAAGACAGATGGGTCATGGTGGAGAGTTCTGACAAAATGTGGTCCACTGGAGAAGGGAATGGCAAACCACTTCAGTATTCTTGCCTTGAGAACCCCATGAACAGTATGAAACAGCAAAAAGGGCACAGAAAGATGAATTCTCCAGGTCGGTAGGTGCCCAATATGCTACTGGAGATCAGTGGAGAAATAACTTCAGAAAGAATGAAGAGACAGAGCCAAAGCAAAAACAACACCCAGTTGTGGACAGGACTGGTGATGGAAGTAAGGTATGATGCAGTAAAGAGCAATTTTGCATAGGAACCTGGAACGTTAGGTCCATGAATCAAGGCAAATTGGAAGTGGTCAAACAGGAGATGGTAGGAGTAAACATAGACATTTTAGGAATCAGAGAACTAAAATGGACTGGAATGGGTGAATTTAACTCATATGACCATTATATCTATTACCGTGGGCAAGAATCCCTTAGAAGAAATGGAGTATCCATCATAGTCAAAAAAAGAGTCCGAAAAGCAGTACTTGGATGCAGTCTGAAAAATGACAGAATGATCTCTGTTCATTTCCAATGCAAAGCATTCAGTATCATGGTAATCCAATTCTATGCACTGACCAGTAATGCTGAAGAAACTGAAGTTGAATAGTTCTATGAAGACCTACAAGATCTTCTAGTACTAACACCCAAAAAAGATGTCCTCTTCATTATAGGGGACTGGAACGCAAAAGTAGGAAGTCAAGAAACACCTGGAGTAACAGACAAATTTGGCCTTGGAGTACAGAACGAAGCAGGACAAAGGCTAATAGAGTTCTGCCAAGAGAACACACTGGTCATAGCAAACGCCCTCTTCCAACAACACAAGAGAAGACTCTACACGTGGACATTACCAGATGGTCAATACCAAAATCAGATTGATTATATTCTTTGAAGCCAAAGATGGAGAAGCTCTATATGAACTATGAACTATGCCTGATGAACTATGGATGGAGGTTCGTGACATTGTATAGGAGACAGGGAGCAAGACCATCCCCAAGAAAAAGAATTGCAAAAAAGCAAAATGGCTGTCTGAGGAGGCCTTACAAATAGCTGTAAAAGGAAGAGAAGCAAAAAGAAAAGGAGAAAAGGAAAGATATACCCATTTGAATGAAGAGTTCCAAAGAATATCAAGGAGAGATAAGAAAGCCTTCCTCAATGATCAGTGCAAAGAAATAGAGGAAAACAATAGAATGGGAAAGACTAGAGATCTCTTCAAGAAAATTAGAGATACCAAGGGAACATTTCATGCAAAGATGGGCTCAATAAAGGACAGAAAAGGTATGGACCTAACAGAAGCAGAAGATATTAAGAAGAGGTGGCAAGAATACACAGAAGAACTGTACGAAAAAGATCTTCATGACCCAGATAATCATGGTGGTGTGATCCCTCACCTAGAGCCGAACATCCTGGAATGTGAAGTCAAGTGGGCCTTAGGAAGCATCACTATGAACAAAGCTAGTGGCAGTGATGGAATTTCAGCTGAGCTATTTCAAATCCTCAAAGGATGATGCTGTTCAAGTGCTGAACTCAATATGCCAGCAAATTTGGAAAACTCAGCAGTGGCCACAGACTGGAAAAGGTCAGTTTTCATTCCAATCCCAAAGAAAGGCAATGCCAAAGAATGCTCAAACTACTGCACAATTACACTCACCTCACACGCTAGTAAAGTATTGCTCAAAATTCTCCAAGCCAAGCTTCAACAATCCGTGAACCATGAACTTCAGATGTTCAAGGCAGAGGAACCAGAAATCAAATTGCTAACATCTGCTGGATCATCAAAAAAGCAAGAGAATTCCAGAAAAACATCTATTTCTGCTTTATTGACTATGCCAAACCTTTGACTGTGTGGATCACAATAAACCATGGAAAATTCTGAAAGAGATGGGAATATCAGACCACCTGACCTGCCTCTTGAGAAATCTGTATGCAGGTCAGGAAGCAACAGTTAGAACTGGACATGGAACAACAGACTGGTTCCAAATAGGAAAAGGAGTACGTTAAGGCTGTATATTATCACCCTGCTTATTTAACTTATATGCAGAGTACATCATGAGAAACGCTGGGCTAGATGAAGCACACACTGGAATCAAGATTGCTAGAAGAAATATCAGTAACCTCAGATATGCAGATGACACCACCCTTATGGCAGAAAGTGAAGAAGAACTAAAGAGTCTCTTGATGAAAGTGAAAGAGGAGAATGAAAAAGTTGGCTCAAAGCTCAACATTCAGAAAACGAAGATCATGGCATCTGGTCCCATCATTTCATGGAAAATAGTTGGGGAAACAGTGGAAACAGTGTCAGACTTTATTTTTTTGGGCTCCAAAATCACGTGACTGCTGCCATGAAATTAAAAGACGCTTACTCCTTGGAAGGAAAGTTATGACCAATCTAGATAGCATATTAAAAAGCAGCGATATTACTTTGCCAACAAAGCTCTGTCTAGTCAAGGTGATGGTTTTTCCAGTAGTCATGTATGGATGTGAGAGTTGGACTATAAAGAAAGCTGAGTGCTGAAGAATTGATGCTTTTGAACTGTGGTGTTGGAGAAGACTCTTGAGAGTCCCTTGGACTGCAAGGAGATTCAACCAGTCCATCCTAAAGGAAATCAGTTCTGAATATTCATTGGAAGGACTGATGCTGAAGCTGAAACTCCAATACTTTGGCCACCTGATGCGAAGAGCTGACTCATTTGAAAAGACCCTGATGCTGGGAAAGATTGAAGGTGGGAGGAGAAGGGGATAACAGAGGATGAGATGGTTGGATGGCATCACTGACTCAATAGGCCTGAGTTTGAGTAAACTCTGAGAGTTGGTGATGGACAGGGAGGCCTAGCGTGCTGCAGTCCATGGGGTCATAAAGAGTTGGACGCTACTGAGTGACTGAACTGAACTAAAAAAAAGGATATTTTCTTTTATAAAAGGGGAGTAGGTGATTAAGAAAGATATTTTCAGAACCAGGGCATTCTCAGTAAGATAAATTTTAGGCAAATGTACATGTGAAGGCTGAGAAATACATTTCTTTAAAGTTATCTACACCATGTACCCCTCCAGGAATTGCTGCATCCCCCTAGGTGTCTATAGTCTCTCACCCGCTAGCTTGGCTTCACCCAGATGAGTCCTTGAACTACTGTGTAAGGAAACAGGAAGTAGCGGGGGTTGGTGGTATGTGCATGCTAAGTCAGTTCAGTCATGTTGAACTCTTTGCGAGCCCACAGACTGTAGTCTGCCAGGCTCCTCTGTCTATGGGATTCTTCAGGCAAGAATACTGGACTGCATTACCATGTTCTCCCCCAGGCAATCTTTCTGACCCAGGAATCAAACCAGGGTGTTTCCTGCATGGCAGGCAGATTCTTTACCATCTGAGTCACCAGGGTTGGTGGTGGAAAGAGATAAGATGAGAGAGAGAGATTGAAATTCAGAGACGGAGAGCTACATCTTCAAACTAAACCACTCTATGACCAGTCTATCACATTCTAGAGGAACAACATATTTCAAGTAAGTACAAGTCACACTGTCTCAACAACCAGTGAGAAAAAAATGGTCGATTAACTCCATAATACTGGAATTACCAATAAATCTGCAGCAAGCCTCACTACTATTTCCATGACCTCGTGAAATTTCCAACCATCTATTTCAGAAGAGTTTCTAGCAAGTCTAATGATATTTCTTCAGTACAGGGGCACAAAAGAATGACAGGCATCATTTTTTCATTTTAGATCTAAGGGATCCGGATGAAAAAGAATGTGATTGCTTTTCAAATACCTGCCCTGAGGACTCGGGTAAGCCCTTTAAGCATTGGAGGAAAGAAATTAGAAACGACAGAAAAAATTATTTCATAAAGCAAACCACTTACGATGAGTGGACCCCGGTTGTTCTCTCGATACTTGTTCTGGAAGAAAATGTAAACGACAGTGGCGGCCAAGGAGTAGAGGAAGGCGAAGACGGCGACGGTGACGAAGAACTCTGCTGAGGACGAGGAGTCACCAGTCAGGGACACCTTCTGTCGCTCCTTCCCCTCGCAGGTGGGCACCTCAAAGGTCACCTGGTGTAACCTACAGTATCAGAGAAACCAGAGAGGGGAATCATTAACACGCCAAGGAGAGAAAGCGAGAATGCCAGTAAGTGAGATCTGAGGACTTTCCTGGTGGTCCAGGGGTTAAGACTTCACCTTCCAATGCAGGGGGTTGATCCCTGGTTGGGGAGTTAAGATCCCACATGCTTTGGGGCCAAAAAAACCAAAACATAAAACAGAAGTGATATTTTAACAAACTCAATAAAGCCTTTAAAAACAGTTCATACCAAGAAACCTTAAAGTGAGATTTGATTTGGGATCTTACATGGCATGCCTCTGTGACACGAGAACTTACAGAGGTTGCAGTTGGGATTGTGGCAGTGATACTACAGTTAAACATCATCGCACCGGGCTTCACAGTAGCTAGTTACATGAAAGACAAGAAGAAGGGAAGGGGAAAGCGAACCTGAAATCGACGACGGATTAGAATACGACATCTTCTCCCTGAAATTCTCCAGTGCTTTCTCACCATCCTTGGACTCATACCCTAACTCCTAAACATGACCCAGCAGGTCCTGCTTTAGGGTCTTTTCACTGACTCTTCTCTTTTCCATAATCACTCTTCCCTGACATTGCCCATGGCTGGTTCCTTTGCAGCACTCAAGTGACAACTTAAAATGTCATCTCCTGGGAGAGTCTTTTCCTGCCAATCTAAAATAGCTCCTTTCCCTTAGACATTTCTATGACATCAACCTGTTCATGTCATTCATTGCACTCAATACCAGCTACATTGCCTTGGTGATGTATTTTCTTGTTTGTTTTTGTTTTTTTCTGTCTCCCTTGGATTTGGGATCTTGATTTTCTTCTCTGTAAATCACGAATCCCTGACACTAATTAGATACTCAGTAAACAGGACTTGGATAAGTAAACAAACATTCTTGATTCTATAAGATGATTGATAGACCCTAGTTTGACTGAACTTTGAGAATTTCTATTTTAGAGAATAAGATATATCAGGATAGCATTCAGGGTCATAGTGACGTTGTTGTTCAGTCGCTAAGTCGTGTCCGACGTTTTGCAACTCCATGGACTGCAGCATGCCAGGCTTCCCCATCCTTCACTATCTCCCAGAGTTTGCTCTAACCCATGTCCACTGAGTTGGTGATGCCATTAAACCATCTCATCCTCTGTTGCTCTCTTCTCCTCCCCTTTCTCTATTATTTAGTAGAGAAAAATAAGATTTTGGAGGGTAGTAGTAGAGGAGCCAAAATTAGGTTTCTTCAGAAATGCCTAAATCATTTCTTAAGTATTGGAAAGAACTTGGAAATAGAAATGAACAAGCGTTAGCAATATCAGTAAAGGACCATCTGGAAAAATTACCTATAAAAGTAACATGATAATAAAACCATTGATGAACCTGATAAATTCCCAACTTAAGCTTAAGGAGTATTTCTCTTACTAAGCAAAAGCTAATTCCTTTAAATGGATTTATTGTGTACATTCTCCTAGATAATACAAAATAATAAAAGAATAATACCAATACAACGAACATACCCAAGAATTTATGTGCCAGATACTACACTTTATATGTATTATTTCATTTGATGCTCACAAAAAGCCTTATGAGGTAGGCACTTAATTGTCCATTCCCCCTTTATACAAGAACATACAGGCTTTAAAAAGATTAAATGATTTGTGCTAAACCACAAGGCTAGTAAATAGGGCCAGAAAATTTTAAACTGTTATGTTAATTTGCTTCCGTTGATTACTGAAAATATTAACTAGGATGAATTTTTTAAAAAGTGGAGCCCATGGACAACTAGCACAACTATAAGTCCTGCTAAAAATGTTTATTCTGGGGTCTGTCCCAGAGCTACTGAATTAAAACTGTTGGAAGTAGCCTAGTTGACAACTAAAACAGGAAGCGCCAGTCCCCCTTATGTCTCAGAAATCTATTCTTCTTCATTTACTGTTGGACTTTAAAAAATAAACTGTTTACATTGTCCACTTGATTTTGCTTATTTATACTGAGCCTCCTCCTGTTTCTTATAAACCAGAAAAGCGTACAGCTGCAGTACAACTCAGGGAAATAGAAGCATTCATCATGGTTATACTGTAGAGACTCTTTCTTTCCCTTGCCAGACATACTAAAATATTTCTCAGTAGTTGAGTCTGTGGGAATGCTGAAAAATGAAATAAATTTAAAAAGGTAATCATGCCAATTATTCTGATAGAGGTGATTTTCAGATAATGAGCCCCCCCTTTTTTTCTCACTGTTATGTAATGGATCATTCATTCAACTCATTTTTAACAAGAAGCTCTGTAGTTCACATAGTGTCTAGATTCTGGGGATAAAGTAGGGAACAAAGCTATATGGGCTGGTCTCTGCACATGTTGAACTTTGAGTTTAGAGGGGAAAAATGGCTTTTCTGAGAAGACCCAAAGACTAGTTTGGGGATGAGGTGGTCAAGGTAAGATTGCTTGTAGAAGTGATTGTTTAAGCTGCAACTTGAAAAGTGAGTAGAAAATTGTCCAGACCAAAAGTTGAGAAAAAAGCACAATGAAATATGACTTCAGACCCACTAAGATGGTTATAATCAAAATGATTATAAAATTGGAATGAGTTAGCGAGATTAGACTGGAATAACAGGATAGGATTAGAATAGCAAATTCCTTAGAGAGCAGGAAATTCCATAATTTGGAAAACAGTCTTGCAGTTCTTCAAGTGGTAAACCTAGAGCTATGGCATGGTCCAGCAATTCCACTCCTACCTATTACACATCCAAGAGAAATGGTAACATTTGTCTGTACTAGACTTGTACTAGAATGTTCATATCAGCCCCGAAGTGGAAACAATCAAACATCTTCAGCTGATGAATGGATGAATAAAATGTGATATATACTTATAGGTTGGAATATTATTTATCAATAAGAAGGAATAAGTACTGATACATGTTACAGCATGGATGATTCTTGAAAACATTATGCTAAGTGAAACAAGCCCGTTGCAAAAGACCATAGATTGCATGATTCCATGTAAAGGGAATGTTCAGAATAGGCAAATTTATGGCAATAAAAAGCAGGCTAGTGTTCACCAAGGGCTGGTTGGTGAGAATTGGGGATGATGACTAAGCGGTACAGGATTTCTTTTGGGGGTAACAAAAACACTTTAGAATTGACTGTGGTGATAGAGCCTTATGCTGTTAAACATTACAAGTCATTCAACAGTACATTTTACATGAATGAATGCTAAGCTATGTGAATTATATTTCAATTAAAACTGTTAAAAAATAGAGATGAAAGAGCATGTACCAAGATTCCAAAAAAGCAAGAAGCATAGCACATGTGAAATGATGAAATATGGCTTGAAACTGGAATATGGCAGGAAAGAATATGAATGTTGTAGGATGAGATGGAAAAGTAGCCAGAGACCCTCAGTGCTGGGTCCTGTGGGTCAGATTATAGACTCGGGTCTTTTATCTTCTTTATTTTTCCTAGTGATGACAACTGTAGAGTTTATTTCCTTAACTTTCATATATAACATATAGTATGTTTATCCTATTTTACATTATGTCCCTAGTATTTATTTATTTTATAACTGGAAATTTGCACCTTCTGAATGTCTTCATCCAATTCCTCCCTCACCCCCAGTAACCACAAATCTGACTGATTTTTTTCTATGAATCTGTTTGTTCATTTTTGACCTGTAAGTGACCTTCAGCACTGTAGTAGTTCCCATTGTACAACAAAGTGACTTGATATTTCTACACGTTTCAAAATGATCGCCATGATAAGTCTAGTCATGATATTATCATATGAAGATATTGCATAGTTATTGACTGTAATCCCCACACTGTACATTTCATACCTGTCACTCATTTTTTTTTGCAGCCTCTTAATCTCCCTCATTTAGTTCTCTCCTCCTCCCACCCTCCTTCCCTCTGGCAATCACCCGATTGTTCTCCTGTTCTCTGTATCTATAACTCTGTTTCTGTTTTGTTATGTTTGAACATGTGTTTTAGATTCCACACATAAGTGGAAATCATGTAGTGTTTGTTTTTCTCTGTCTGACTTATTTCACTAAGCATAACACCCCTTAGGTTCGTCCATGTTGTCAAGAATGTCAAGACTTCATTTCTTTTTTGGCTAACTTGCCATTACACACACATCTTCTCTATCCTTTCATCTATTAATGTGCACTTAGGTTGCTTCCATATCTTGGTTATTGTAAATAATGATGCAATGAATATGAGGGTGCATATATCTTTTCTATTTGTATTACTATTTTCTTTGGATACATACTCAGGAGTGAATCTTTATCTGAAGACCAATACTGGAAAGATTCCCTTATAATAAACAACATGTAAAACAAAAACAACAGTCAGGACCACGTCACCTGTGGCGACTATTTAGAAACATGCACACTCCTGTCCAGGTGTCAGGATCTGCAACGCTACTAACGCACCAGATCCCTCAGCTCACATGGACAGATTGGGTCTGCAATTTTTGAGTACACAGAGAGCAGCAGGGAGGGGGAGAACAAAATAATTTTTTTTCTATGCAATCAGCTGAATACCAACATTTTCGTCATTGCTAATTTATTGTATTGATTTACAGTAAATGTAATGGTGCTTAAGTGCAAGACAAAAAAAAAAAAAAAATCACTAACAAATTCCCTGTGCTTATTAATACCAATTATCTATAGCTTGGTACTTAGCTTGAAGCCACACGGGTAAACTCAGGACCAAGGGGAAACAGAAGTGCAGCTGTATTATGGTGCCTGTTCTGTGGAAGGGAATGGGCATCATTTGTAAAGGAAGGGCATGTCAGCTGAAAATGGTCTGAGCATAATAATTCATGTCGCTAAACACTTTGAATGCTATGGGATGGCATTTATTGCTAAACATATATTTTACCAGAAAGGTTCTTCTAGGCAATAGTTACATACATATGCATAAATTTGCATGCTTCATTTCGGAGAGAGAGATTTTAGAGTCACCATGTGTTTATCAGCTATAATAACTTTGGAAGCAAATATTATTCATTCAGAACCTAAACAAGGGGAAACCTCTTCTGTACAGATAGTGTTAGTCGATGGAATCTGGAAGCTGATGGGCCTACTTTTGTTCTTGTAACGGACTAGTCAGGAAGCAATCGCTGAGACTGCAAAAAGGCCAAATCCAATTTGTTGATTTCAAATGTATTATGCCCTTCTCGGCTGGCATGACTCAATCAAGAGGTACTTGAATTTCATTGGGTTTTACTACATCGTGCCTATCCACAAAAAACCTCCACGTGAGAATAGATTTTTCCTTTTTCTTTTTAAAAATTTACCAACACTTAAACAGAGCCTTTTAAACATTTCACTCCTGCTTCAATTAAACTAAAGGAACTGCTGGGCACCCACAGTTTTTAGTTCTATTTGTAGGGTCTGAAAAAGTATTAAGCAAGCTGGTGTTACTTTATTAATAAAAATATTTTTGTCAACCACCACCAACATTTTTCAACCTCCAGGCATTGTATTAGCTTCTTTACTGCTCGTGTCTCACTTAAAGATCATAACAGCCTTCTCAAGTAGGTACTATCTGCCCACATTACACAGATGAGGAAACAGGCTTGAGGTAGGTAGTGAGCTTCAGTTCAGTTCAGTTCAGTTCAGTTCAGTCGCTCAGTCGTGTCCAACTCTCTGTGACCCCATGAATCGCAGCACGCCAGCCCTCCCTGTCCATCACCAATTCCCGGAGTTCACCCAGACTCACGTCCATCGAGTTAGTGATGCCATCCAGCCATCTCATTCTCTGTCTTCCCCTTCTCCTCCTGCCCTCAATCCCTCCCAGCATCAGAGTCTTTTCCAATGAGTCAACTCTTCGCATGAGGTGGCCAGAGTTACTGGAGTTTCAGCTTTAGCATCATTCCTTCCAAAGAACACCCAGGGTTGATCTCCTTCAGAATGGACTGGTTGGATCTCCTTGCAGTCCAAGGGACTCTCAA
>NW_011494876.1:3194057-3221818 GCF_000754665.1 Bison bison bison
GCTGAAGCCTGGCTTGGAGAATTTTGAGCATGACTTTACTAGCATGTGAGATGAGTGCAATTGTGCGGTAGTTTGAGCATTCTTTGGCATTGCCTTTCTTTGGGATTGGAATGAAAACTGACCTTTTCTAGTCCTGTGGCCACTGCCAGTGAGCTTACTGGAGGTCAAATAGGTAGTGAAGGGCAGAGGTGAGTCTTGGATGCAAGCAGATTAGGAGGAGCTATACTAGTAAGTATGACACTTTCCTACCTCTCTGCTTCAAAAATTACAGCATCCTTAGACTTCCAGTCAAATATTTGTATAAAAATGGCTGAGCCAGCTTTCCCATGCCATCTAATCTAATGGTAGACGGATTGTTTTCACTAAATAAGATTCTAAACCAACATTCGTTCTGCTTCCACCTCAAAGCACTTGAGTTAGGCATCGTTCAAGGTACCCAGCAATGATGGAGTTGAATCCCTTTAGGCCAACCAATAGAAAGTCATTAAAAGCATCCAAGTTTCCAAATTTTGTCCTGGGTTATCCTAACATTTGCTTTATAAGTAAGCAGAGGGCAATGAACTTGACTGCCTCAGGTACTGAAAGTGTGCTCATCATAGCATCTGTGGTTCTTCACAGGAGGAGAGTAAAGGACAGCACAGATTCATCTTCAGATAGCACTGTGCCAGTAAGGGCATCTGGTCATAAGACTTTTGAAATGGTGAACAGTATGTTTCACCGGGTGCGGGACAAAATAGGACTTAAGCTCCTAACATTATACCTCGGGGTGGTTCAGTGCAAGACAGTAATGACACATCCCAAGGGTGGTGACCCCACCCAGGAGTAAATGCAGGAGGCATTAAGGTATTGGGGAGAAAGTTGCTGCCACAGAATTTCTGACAGCCAGGATTAATGTGGCCAAGTGGACATCAGAGGGCAACTGGCAAATTGTGGTGCTGAGCACGCTTCTCCTCACAAGATAATTTTCTGTAGCTCCTGTTTCAATCTTTGCACCAGTTGATAAAGACTCAAATCCTCTTGCTCTACTCCTTTCTCTCTTCCTTCCAGGAAATACTGGCATTTGTCTGGTTTTTAGATTGTCCTTTCCTTTGCTAGTCATATGTGTGTATGTGTGTGTATAATGAGTGCATCTGCATATGCATTTGCAGACACCTCTACTTGCTCAGCCTGTATGATTTGCAACATAAATGACTACAAGATCCTGTGAGTTTACATATACTTTTAAACACATCTCATTTTCTCTTCCCAGCAACCTTCTTTGTTTACAGATGAGAAAGCTGGAGGTCAGACAACTTGAAAGAATCACCGAAGATCACCCAGATGGCAAAGAGAAGAGGCAAAAGTCCGCTATGCTCAAGTCCTTTATTCATTCACGAGGGATTTATTGAGCCCCATGCACCAGTCATTAGAGAAGCTAAGACGGGATGGCAATGAGTTGTGAGGAATGGGAGTGAAGATTATACAGAAGGTTGAAAGGGACAAGTCCCCTCTGACTGCCATTTCCCCTGGTTTTCTTACTGAACTTGAAGCATGGCATTTGGTGATGCTACTTAGGACAGTGATGGTGAGCCCACCTCTGCTACTGCTGGGTGCTGATCACCAACTGACAACTTTTTTGAGTGCATACTAGGCTAGGCACCAAGCCAAAGACTTTCATGTATTATCTCATACCTTTAAACTAGATAAAGTGGGTACTATTGCCCTTCTTTTTAGTGGAGAGGAAAGTGAGGAGCACAGCGGTAATTCAACTTATTGAAGCAAAGGCCTTCAAACAAAGTCTGTGTGTGTGCTGCATTGCTTCAGTAGAGTTCAACTCTCTGCAACCCCATGGACTTCAGCCCACCAGGCTTCTCTGTCCATGGGGTTCTCCAGCAAGAATATTGGGATCCATACTGCCATCCTGCAGGGAATCTTCCCGACCCAGGGATCAAACCTGCGTCTCTTAAATCTTCTGTATTGGCAGGTGGCTTCTTTACCACTGGCACCACCAGGGAAGCCCAAAACAGAGTGTATATGACCCCAAAGCTTTTACTCTTAACCTCCCACATGAAAAAAATATAGTATTTAATACTATTCATTGTTTTTATCACTCACCTATTTACTGACTTCCCACTGCAAGGCTGCCCTTTCTGAGAAACTTCTTGCAGTCAGTCATGGCTCAGATGGTAGAGAATTTGCCTGCAATGCAGGAGACCTGGGCTGGATCCCTGTGTCGGGAAGATCCCCTGAAGGAGGAAATGGCTACCCACTCCAGTATTCTTACCTGGAGAATTCCATGGACAGAGGAGCCTGGCTGGTTACAGTCCACAGGGTTGGAAAGAGTTGGATACAAATGAGTGATTTTCACTTTTCACTGTCCCTCTCTCTATTAATCTCCACCTTGTTGGTTGTTTCTTAGCAGGAGAGTGGTCATGGGTTGAATGTTGGAGTGTCTGGGATCTGTGATATTTTGTTCCACATTTCCTGGGCTCATGGGTGGTTTCAAACTGTTTCTCAAGACATTGATTATAGCAAGGATTTCCTTTATGCCACCAGCACCTCTTAAAGCGTACTTTTATGCTGTGGTCAAAATCTGAGGAGTGTCTGACTTCATGGAGCCTTAGGTATAGGATCTATTTAGGGTGGAAAAGGCAGAAAATGGGGACAGTGTGAGGACTGAGAATAGTCTTGGGAAACATGCCAATTGCAGTTGAGAGCTGAAAGAAGGCTCCAACATCTGCTCTCTGGTTGCTAAAGCTGGACACAAGTTTGAAGTCCTTATCCTGCAAAGGAACTGGAGAGACTCTGTCTGAGACATAGGACTCACTGATCAGAAGCTGAAGAGGATCTGTTTACCTGATCTGTGGACAAAAGGGGTCATTACTAGGCAAAATGAAAACAATCCAGGTTACAAATATCCTTTGAGGAGCACCTCAGGGATTTTAATGAT
Source organism: Bison bison bison (assembly GCF_000754665.1). Taxonomy (NCBI): domain Eukaryota; kingdom Metazoa; phylum Chordata; class Mammalia; order Artiodactyla; family Bovidae; genus Bison; species Bison bison. The sequence goes on from NW_011494876.1 coordinate 3,196,987, forward strand.
GCTTTCTTTTACCAGGAAGGTCAGTGGACTCAGAGGTGGTACCTATACTCCTGTCTGCTACACATAAGCTGATTTCCAGCTTCCTTATTTTCAGGTAAAAGGCATTGCTTAGGCAGCCAGAATCACTTTTGCAGATGTTTTTGCCCTAAGTTTGAATCAAAATCAGCTCCATCTCCAAGACTTGCAACCAAAGCACATCAGGCATTCACTAAAAATATTTTCCTAAAAGAAGAAAACAAAACTAAGGGAAAGAAAAAACACTGTATATATTCTGGCTCTTAAACACAAGGGCTTATCTCCTTGATGTGATTCTGCATTAAATGAACTAAAGCTTATTGGTTTCCATGGGAGGCACTTTCTATTACTTTTTTCTGTTCTTTATCTTACCATTAGGGAAGATACTTTTTTTCTTAAGGAGAATATTGGGCAGAGAGAACTGAGCTAGACATGGAAAATGCAATTAAGGTTATTGCAAAGAATACTCTTTTCTATGCAATTTGCTGTGCTTGTTCATATGACGATAAGGTTGGAAAATGACTGGCTCTCCTCCCTAGTATATGCATGTCAGTTCCATGGGCTAGAAAGATATTTATCAAATTTACTGAAAGTGTACTATGCTAGTAGGATCTTTTCAAATTTCATCCCCTCTCTACAAGTTTGCATTTGTATAGATAAACATTTCAAAGTAAAAAGGTAGACTCCAAGGTGATTAAAAAGAAATGGATCTGTGGAAGCCAGGGCATGGCCTGGAGTAGCACTGAAAGAAGAAAAACCCTCTGAAACCATATAATGACTTGCAAAGAGGCACTGCCATTCTCATAAGCTATGACTTATTAATTTTAGTTTCTTCAAATAGAGTTTGAGTCATAGGGAACTCAGACTGCCTCTACATTGTCAAATTAAAATAGATAATGAGGTCGTTATCTGTATATTTCAGGGAAATTTTTTTTTCCCCTTCTTGTTTGCCTTCCCTGAACTATGGTGCTATACTCGAGTGAATTACGAAACAAACAAGTCTCAGAGTTTTGTTTGTTTTTTCTTTACACTTGAATGTCCAGGCAACTGCCTCTCGTTGTCCATTTTATCTAGTTAGTACAGAAATGTTTCACAAATAAACAATTTAAAGGCTTCAACTAAAAGATTTTTATATTTGGCACACATATAGGTCACGTGGGAGAGGGCTGCAGAAATCTGTCTGAGCTGACCTTTTGTTTAGAGTTTAGGTCAAACTGATTTGATTTATTAACAGTCAAAATATGCTATATATAAAAGTTCAATCAATACAGAAATGATTAGAGAAGGAAAATATAAGGTTTCTCATAATTTCAATTAGTATTAACAACTTAAAAGACGGAAATCAAACAGGGTCTTTAAACTGCTGTTTATTACCTAATAAGATGACCAGCAAATACCTTATTTTTTTAGGAAGATCTGCTATATTCTTGGAGAAGGCAATGGCACCCCACTCCAGTACTCTTGCCTGGAAAATCCCATGGGCGGAGGAGCCTGGTAGGCTGTAGTCCATGGGGTCGCGAAGAGTCAGATACAACTGAACGACTTCACTTTCACTTTTCACTTTCATGCATTGGAGAAGGAAATGGCAACCCACTCCAGTGTTCTTGCCTGGAGAATCCGAGGGACGGGGTGGCCTGATGGGCTGCTGTCCATTGGGTCGCACAGATTTGGACACGACTGAAGCGACTTAGCAGCAGCAGCAGCAGCCATATTCTTAAGTCTAATAATATACCTAAAGATCCCTGGGTTGAATTTTTCAAACCCAGAGATGGAACCCAGGTCTCCCACATTGCAGGCAGATTCTTTACCATCTGAGCCACCAGGGAAGCCCAATATACCTAGAGGATATATGAATTATCATATTGTTTAGAATGTTCTATATTAGTGTACATCGCATAATAATTTTATTAATGGTCCTCCAGTGGTGGAAATTTTATTTCCCATCTTTAAACACTGAAACATTGCCTTGAACATGTATCTTTGGATATCTGTATGTTCTTTGGATAAATTTCTAGAAGCAGAACTGCTGGGGAAAGGAGTTTATTCGTTAGGGTTCTCCAGGGAAACAGTACTAATGGGATACATATTATAAGGAATTTAAGGAATCTATTTTAAGGAATTAGCTCATGTGAGTGTGGGGGCTGGCAAGTCTGAAATGCACAGGGCAAGCCAGCAGCCCGGAGATCTAGGTAAGAGGTGATGTCATGAACTTAAGTCCAAAGCCTGGAAAAGCAGAATTTCTATGATGCAGTCTGAAGGCAGAACTTCTCCCCCAACCACCCCTTTTTTTGCACAAGAAATCTCAGTTTTTGTTCATCACATCTTCAACTGACTGGATGAGACACACTCACATTATGAGATAATGTATTACATTTATTGTAATAGAAAGAAAGTGAAGTCGCTCAGTCGTGTCCGACTCTTTTGCAACCCCATGGATTGTAGCCTACCCGGTTCCTCCGTCCACGGAATTTTCCAGGCAAGAATACTGGAGTGGGTTGCCATTTCCTTCTTTCCGACCCAGGGACTAAACCCAGGTCTCCCGCATTGTAGGCAGATGCTTTACTGTCTGAGCCACCAGGGAAGCTTTATTGTAATGCTTGCATGTAACTGGCAATTGCAGTTGCTACTCCTAGGTGAATTGCAAACAGTTTCCAATGCTCAAAATTCAAGGCAGAAGTCTAATTACTAAAGTTGATTTTTTAAAAATCCAAATGCTTTCAAAAAGAAGAATTCCAAGACCTAGAAATACAATGCGTTCTATTACTATACTGCTCTGTCAAAAAGTCACCCTTATCAGCAGTTATTTGGTCATTTTCTTCTTCTGCCTGCTGTCATTTCATTCTTCACATAATAACGACCTCATTGAATGTTCAGGATAGGGAAACTAACAGAATCCTTGCTGGGAAGGCAATTCAATATATCTGCCAGATTATAATAAAATAAGCAGGAATCGTTCATACATATAGAACAAAATGCAATCTCCTTTAAACCACTGAAAAGCTATTGCCCTGTCAAGTGGCCGTGAAGTTGTAAATTTCCAGTTCTTCAGGTTGTTAATATTACCACAAATACACAAATTCTTTTTTTGGGAAAAACAAAAAACAAAAAAACGTCTAAGGCATAAGGAAACACTGTTCATCTTAGTTAACTAAACACAGTTTGTTCAATAAATTTATCAGCTCAGAATGGAAACTGCTCTTCATTGTCAGCAAACATAATGTCATCCATGTTCCTGATGCTTTGCCAGCAACAGGGGATTAATCATACTTTTTTCAAGTTGCATTTGAAACATGACATCTAAGAATTCATTTTCCACATAGCAACCAGAAATCTCTTACATAAATCAGAGCATGTCACTCCATGGCATAAAGCTCTCCTTTAAGGCTTCCCCTCCCACTCAGGGCCAGATGCAAACACCTCATTGCGGCTTACAGGTCTGACATCATTTGGATCTTGCCCACTTGTTTGCTATCATCACACCCACTTGATACTTTCTCTTCCTGGAACACAACTCCCCCGCCCACTGGGGCCTCTTAACTGGCCTTCAAGCTGTCCACCGTCAGCTTTCTCTTCATTCAGATTCTCAAGGCAAGTATCACCACCACTGAGAGACCTCCCTTGACCACCTAATCTAAAGGGCCTGTCCATCCCATTATCCCACTTCACTGCTTAATTTATTTTGTTTATTGCTCTAGTGCCTGTCTGAAGTCACACTGCTTATTTGTGAACCTGTGTTTTGCCTGTCTCTCCTCCTAGGCTCTAAGTAGCATGAAGGCAGGGATCCTGTTTATTTTTGCTACCTATAACGGAGCACCAAGTCAAATCACAGGCAAAACACAGATGCAAGGAAAATGGCTTTCTTGCATATTTAGTTCTAGTGGGAATGAATGGAGAGACACTCAGGGTGATCCCACACTGTCTATCCCTGTAAAAGAATTCTTGGGGACAACTTTGTGCCTCTGAAGTTAACAATGAAAAAGAGACCGTTTTTCACGCTGCCCAGGAAAAGGCATGAGGTAGCTTCCTCTCCTCACCCATTCTAGTCCACATACATGTTTGGGGTCTCAGGGAATCCTTGACTATGTCCTGCTTAATCCCTTCCTGCTTATCCAAGCCATCCTCCAGGACATCTGTTCCCAAATACATCACCTCAATTTGAACCAATCGCCTATGAAAGACCATTGTATACAACATCTAGCAAAGATTCTACCAGAAAAACTTTGAATATTTTAATGAGGCCACTGATACTAAACTATTCGTTGAAGGGTCCCAAACGTCTTCAAAAGGAAAAAAACAGTGGTCATTGGAAAGATTTCAAACAAAACCAAACTCAAAACCCTTCTATGTGTGTGTTTTTTTTCCCTTGATTCACAGAATGTTTAAACGGAAGCGAACAGAAGTGAAATCCTGCTTCTTCCCCTGATAATTAGAAACCAAGGTCTAAACCATGTGAATATATGCTGCAAATAATTCTTGCAAGTAATTTCATATTCAATATTTCTATTTAGCTCCCTGGAAATACTTAATGTTTATGAAAACTCTAGAGCAGAACTTCTCACACTGTGACTCAAAGACCCCTGAGGATATATGAAACCCTTCCAGGGGGTTCATGAGATCAAAACTAATTTCACAATAATACTAATATGTTATTTGTCACTTTCAATCTCATTCTCTTGCAAGTATACGATAGAGTTTTCCAGAAGGAAAACTGCTATAGGTTGTGGCTGTTGTTCTGATGGCTAATAAAATGCATATTTTTATATTTTATACATTTCTTAGCTTTGATTTCTAATTTGGTAATCTTCTAAATATCCACAGACATATTCCACACAAATGAAAAGCTCTTTGTAGTCCTCATTTATAAGAATGTAGAGGGGTCTGGGACTTAATGCTTGAGAATGGCTACTCTAAATGATGATTTTTTACTTTCCCCCAAATCTTCATTTTTCTTATGTCCATTTCTGCTATTCAAGTTATATGGACACGCATGGCCTGATATTGAGTACCTATCATATGCATGTCATCACACTAAGCAATCATTTGTATTGTCATCAGCCAATGAGTGTGTAGAGTATCTATCAGCTTCCTGTCCTTGGCAAATACTCAATAAAGGGCTCTTGCATGAGAACTGCAGATGATACTACCTAGATATCCTCTGTCCCACTGACTGTCCATGCCTCACCTAGAGGGCATATGCCTTTATCTCAGATTACGAATCCTCCCTGGTCTTTGACATTTCATTTTCATCCTACCTCAAATGGCCTCTTAGGCTACAGGTAGGAAAAGAGAGGTTAGACTTAGATGTTCCGCTCTGATGATTATCCAATGCACTCACTCCCTGTCCATCCTTTATCTCTTCCCTGAAAGTGAGTCACAGACTGAGGCCTCAAGAATGGGGACATTTGCAACATGAGATCAAGAGTTATTTATTTTAGTGTCCCCATGGAGTAGACATCTGATGTTTTGCTTCAGTTCAGTTCAGTCGCTCAGTCATGTCTGACTCTTTGTGACCCCATGAACCACAGCACGCCAGGCCTCCCTGTCCATCACCAACTCTTGGAGTTTACCCAAACTCATGTCCACTGAGTTGGTGATACCATCCAACCATCTAATCCTCTGTCGTCCCCTTCTCCTCCCACCTTCAATCTTATCCAGCATCAGGGTCTTTTCCAATGAGTCAGCTCTTCACATCAGGTGGCCAAAGTATTGGAGTTTCAGCTTCAAAACATCGGACCTTCCAATGAACACTCAGGACTGATCTCCTTTAGAATGGATTGGCTGGATCTCCTTGCAGTCCAAGGGACTCTAAAGAGTCTTCTCCAACACCGCAGTTCAAAAGCATCAATTCTTCGGCGCTCAGCTTTCTTCACAGTCCAACTCTCACATCCATACATGACCACTGGAAAAACCGTAGCCTTGACTAGACGGACCTTTGTTGGCAAAGTAATGTCTCTGCTTTTTAATATGCTGTCTAGGTTGGTCATAACTTTCCTTCCAAGGAGTAAGTGTGTGTTAATTTCATGGCTGCAATCACCATCTGCAGTGATTTTGGAGCCCAGAAAAATGTCAGATGTAGACCTGATCAATTGTCATATTTCCTCCTTTGGACTTAAAGACCTAAGACAGGCATGTTGGATCCTACTTGAAAACAATGAGGCCAATACAGAAGAAAACATGTGGAGAAAGAGAAAAGGATTCTAGTCCCCTAGATTTAGGGATTGTGTTCCTAGCATTCCTTGGCACATAGCAGGTGCTCAAAAATATTGATTCAATTGACTTTAATTTAGCTTCTTTACAAATGACTGAAGCATCTCATATAAAAATCTTTTAATAAATAAAACCATTTAATCCTTTATCCTGAATAGGCATCAACTGCAGAAATACCCACTGGCATTTCAAAGTTTGATAAAATCCACTTCCTCTCTCTTCTATTGAACCTCTCTCCTGCACTACCATGCAGTACTTCTCTAGATTTTTATTTTAATTCCAAGCGTCCTCTTGAGAAAGTAGTTGTTTTAAATCAGGTTATGTCCCATGATTCAAGAACATTCTTTTCTGAAAGTACTTTTAGTTTTGCATTTCTCTGTTTAGTTTCTCTAATTTCTTAAATCTTGTGAAAGAAATTCTACACATGGCCAACCTATGACAACCCTAATAGTCTGGATATCAAGCCAATGAACATGAACCAAAGTGAGTGAGAAAATAAAGATTTTTAATAAAAGGAGGATTATAATTAGGATTCAGTACTCAATTTGGCTCCTTCAATCAAGGAAAGCTTAACCTAAAGTTTAGATTTTCATCTAAAATCTAGACAATTATTTCAGAATCCCACATATATAAATATTCAGTGGGTCTAATTGTCTGTGATGAGTGGGCCAGTGTACTATAATTTGACATCTTCAATTGGTTGAACTTAATAAGAAAACTATGCTATGGTTTTTCCAGCAGTCATGTATGGATGTGAGAGTTGGACTATAAAGAAAGCTGAGCACCGAATAATTGATGCTTTTGAACTGTGGTGTTGGAGAAGACTCTTGAGAGTCCCTTGGACTGCAATGAGATCCAACCAGTCCATCCTAAAGAAAATCAGTACTGAATATTCATTAGAAGGACCGACGCTGAAGCTGAAATTCCAATACTTTGGCCACCTGATGCAAAGAAGTAACTCACTGGAAAAGACCCCCATGCTAGGAAAGATTTAAGGCAGGAAGAGAAGGGGATGACAGAGGATAAGATGGTTGGATGGCATCACCAACTCTATGGACATGAGTTTGGGTAAACTCTGAGATTTGGTGATGGACAGGGAGGCCTGGCATGCTGCAGTCCATGGGGTCACAAAGAAGGAAACATGACTGAGCAACTGAACTGAACTGAATAAGAAGACATGTTAAGAAAAGCTTACCAACCAAACTCCCTTCTTCTATGGGATTAGCAGGGCTTCTTTTGAGAAGTTTGAGATGAGATTTATCTTATTATCACTGAGTCCAAGAGCATACACACATACACACAAACTGGCAGGGCACAGACTGATCATTCCTCAAATCTTGCCTCTGCTTGACTTTACTCTTTTTCCTAGTTGTGGGCAAAATGGCAGCTTCATACCCACACCTCATTAACTCATTAACCCTGATCACCAAAAGCAAACATCCCTCTGTGCTCCAGATGAAAAATCTAAATTAAGTCATGTGTCCATCTCTAAAGGGCTTTCCATGTGGGACAGTGGTAAAGAATCCGCCTGCCAATGCAGGAGACACAACAGAGGTGGGTTTGATGCTGGGTTGGGAAGATTCCCTTAAATATGAAATGGAAACCCGCTCCAGTATTCTTGCTTGGAAAATTCCACAGACAGAGAAGCCTGATGGGCTTGTGGGTTGCAGTCCATGGGGTTGCAAAGAGTCATATATGACTGAGCAACTGAGCACAGCACAACACAATCTATCTCTAATACAATCATGGAAGCCAAGAGGCTGGGTGCTCTAACTGGCCAGGCTACAGTCATGTGCCCTGTGTGTGTGTGTGTGTGTGTGTGTATGGGGTAAAAGGAGATGGAGTAGAACTTCATGTGACCTTCATGAATGGGTTATTCACTGAAAGATAGAGTCCAGTACTGAAAAACAGAAATAACAAATATCTACTGCATGGGGATCTTCCTTCGCAGAGCATGTCTGGATTTAAAAAAAAAAAAAATCTCTGTACTTCCAATGTCCAGTATTAAGCAGATGCTGAATACATATTTGTTGAATGAACAAAGAATTACATGTAATATTACATGTGCCTCACTCCATAATAAGGATCAACTCTGTGTACTCTCCAGCGAGGATATTTTGCTGAACTCATGCTCATCACGTTATAGCCCCTTCTACATTCATCTTTCCCTATTCTTATTATATACAAGCTCATTTCTTTTTCTGCACTTTCCCACTTTAAACTACTACTTAAAGTACTCCTCAAGTTTATTTCCACCATGAAGCCTTTTCTGAGGATTACATGCCTCACTATTTTCCCATCTTTGAGTTACCCGTGCTTCTGATTTCTGCACTTAGCCTTTCATGAGTAAAGAGGCCTAGAATCAGGCTACCCATGTTTAAACCTCCACCATTTACTTGCTTTGTCATCTTGGCAAATTTCTTAATTGTTTTGTCTATAGAGGGTGTGAATCATAGTATCTACCTCTCAGAGGCTGATGCAAGGATTAAATGATATGATACACAGGTCATTAGCACTGTGCCTAATATACAGTAAGTGCTCAGGAAATACTGAATATCATTCTAGCTGATGGAACAAATAGCTGTGTGCCCTGTAGCAGACAAAGATGGTGTCCTGCACCATGTCTCCTTGGCCTATCTGACTGAGTTCAGGCAGCTGATGTAGATGCTGATAAACCTCCTACGTTATGCTTTCTTCTCTGACTGAGGGCTTCCCTTAGCCTGAGGAAGCCTTTTCTGCTGCAAGTAAGGGTAGTTGGAAGTAGAAGGTACGAGGTTAATTCTCTTGTATGCAGCTTTTAATAACTGGGGGATAGAAGTCCCAGCCTCCCTGGTGCCTAGTCTTAGGATTCTTGGGTGTGTTCCACACAGTTTCTCAGAGGATCCCAGCAGGATTGGGTGTGAGTTGCCCATAGTAGTAACCTGCACACAAATGCAATTAAAAAAAAATTTTTTTTAAACCTTATTTTGTATTGGAGTATTGCTGATTAACAGTGTTGTGATAGTTTCAGGTGGACAGCAAAAGGACTCAGCCTTTTGGGTACATATGTATCTCCCTTAAACTCCCCTCCCATCTAGGCCGCCATATAACATTGATCAGGGTTCTCTGTTGCTATACAGTAGGTCCTTGTTGCGTATCCATTTTAAATATAGCAGGCAAATTTTTTTAGCTTGTCCTCCTTACTTTCTTCACCCTTGCTTCACTCGTTCGCTTGTGCCTCTTGGGATCACCTCACACAGGAGCTCCCTGTGCCCAAGTCTGTCAAAAGGCCTGACTTGGGGGGAGCCCAAAGTAAGACAGCTCCCAGCAGTTTAAACTGTTAAAGTCATTTCTCAGTGTGTGTGTGCTAAGTTACTTCAGTTGTGTCCGACTGTTTGTGACCCCGTGGACTTTAGCCCACCAGGCTCCTCTGTCCATGGGATTCTCCAGGCAAGTATACTGGCGTGGGTTGCCATTTCCTCCTCCAGGGGATCTTCCCAATCCAGGGATTGAATCCGCCTCTCTTGTGTCTCCTGCATTGGCAGTTGGGTTCCTGGGAAGCTCTCATTTCTCAGGGTATATTTACTTAAAGCAGAGATCAAATTCTTTTTCTTTTAATTGAGATGTGATTGACATATAACCTTGTTTTAGGGTATATAATATACTGATTTGATTTTTGTATATATTGCAAAATTGTTATCATAATAGGTTCAGTCAACATCCATGACCACATACGGTCACTATTTTTTTATGATGAAAGCTTTTTAGCAAATACAGAATACTGTACAGCGCTGTTAACTACAGTCACCAAGCTGTACATTATATCCCCAGCACTTGCTTATAACTGGAAGTTTGTACCTTTTGACTACCTTCACTCATTTTGCCTATCCCAAACCTCTTACATCTCTATGGCTAGACATGTTTTGTGAACCTACACCACAGAATTCCTTGCTGAATAACTGATATATTGTGAGACAATTTTTAGTATTTAGATTCAAGAGAAAGAAGTCCTGTGGTTTTCTCACCAGAGCTGATAGGTTTTTGTTTTTTTTTTTTAATATTTATTCATTTATTTGGCTGCACCAGGTCTTAGTTGCAGCATGTGGGATCTAGTTCCCTGACCAGGGATCGAACCTGGGCCCCCTGCTTTGGGAGCTGAGAGAGTTAACCACTGGACCAGCAGGGAAAGGTTTGATTTTCTTTTTGTATTCCTGATATGGCTCAAATTTGGGATATATAGGTATGAAAGCTTGACCCCCTTTTGGAAAATTTAGCCTAGGAACTACAACTTGTGAAAATGAGCCATAAACTGGGTTTATATATAAAAATAACTTCACACTTGTGTGGTGGATTTTACTTTGTGAGGGATCACTGATCTACTGAGTGACTAGTACAAACATACAAAGATGTCAAAATATACCTAGAATTGTGTGTTTTTTCTTAAGTAACAGAAATCTGTCAAATTCGGAAACTGAAAAAGCAGATGTCCTGGTGCAGAGGTATAAACAGAAGTGGGGAAAAGAGAAAAGGCCTTTGTTTTCCTTCTACTAAACAAGTGGCTAGAAGAAATTAGGGGTCTAGTCAGATGAGGTTTATTCTTTGCAATAAAATAGCTCTGCTCATGTTTGTTCTATTTATGACTTACTGCTATTTTCAGAAATGTTTAGGCAACTGTAGATTATATGAACAATAAATTGTTCTTGTTCAGTCGTTCAGTCATATCCGACTCTTTGTGACCCCATGGACTGCAGCACGCCAGGCTTCTCTGTTCTCTATTTCCTGGAGTTTGTTCAAACTCATGTCCATTGAGATGATTATGCCATCCAACCATCTCATCCTCTGTTGCCCCCTTTTCACAATAAATGATGTTTTTTTAAAAGTGAAAAAATAGAAACAAAGGTATACTAATAATGTGTAAAGTTGGTCTTGAAGACTGCATGAGGTAACCATTGCCACTGTAAAGTCTACATAATAAATCAGGTCCAAATTCAGAGGCTTATAACAACCACCACCTACTGCTGCCCTTGTGTTTCTGGCTGGAGTAGCTCTGCTTCATATGCTATGCTATGCTAAGTCACTTCAGTCGTGTCCGACTCTACGCGACCCCATAGACGGCAGCCCACCAGGCTCCCCCATCCCTGGGATTCTCCAGGCAAGAACACTGGAGCGGGTTGCCATTTCCTTCTCCAATGCATGAAAGTGAAAAGTGAAAGTGAAGTCGCTCAGTCGTGTCCGACTCTTAGCGACCCCATGGATTGCAGCCTAACAGGCTCCTCCGTCTATGGGATTTTCCAGGCAAGAGTACTGGAGTGGGGTGCCATTGCCATGTTAATTCTGGCAGTCAGGATGAAGTGGGGGCGTGTCTACCTGCAGGCCTTTTCTTGCTGATGGCAGAGGCACAGGAAGGCAGACAGGAATATGCCATGTCTGTGAAGGATTCATCTGGACAATGTCACACCATTCTGCTCACATTCCATTGGCCAAAGCAAGTCACCTAACAAGTTAAACATCAATGGGCAGGGAAATATACTCTGTCTCATGTGACCATGGTGACTGACATTGCAAAAACTAGTTTGGGGAAGGGGACAAATAATCGTGACCAGTAAGTCTGTCTGGGGGAATAATATTAATGATCACACTGCTTTCTCATATGCATTATGCGCCAGTTATCCTGTTCTCCTTCGACTTATCAGACATCACCTTTATCCTAATTATTCTCTCTGCTTGAAATTATTTCCCCTTACATTTCTTCCACTTCTATAATATAAACTCCATGAAGGCAATGTTTTGAGGGTCTATTTTCTTCACTGATGGTGATCTCTTATCTCTCAGATGCTGCCAGCTGCTTATATAAGATTTGAGTTCAAAAATCTTATTGATCAAAATTCATTGTATGTATACTTTTTTTTAAATGTAATACTGTTTATTTAACTTCAGAAACATTTCAACATTCTAAACATACAAAAAAAAAAAAAGAACATTGCAGATCATGTTTAGTACAGAAGGTTCTTGAACTTTATTGGTGCAGTGGCTCTTGGCTTTGCTGACAATGAAGAGTTCTATGGTTTGTTCAAAGAAAAACAGTTTAAAACTACCACACTTCAACTAAAAAGGATCCAAAACACTTCTCATGCCAGCTGACTGCAGGATGCTATATCATTATATACAAAAACAAGACAACCTGAAGCTAAATGCATGCCCACTGCAGTGTCCACGGGTCCAGCCCCACGGTGTATGCCCTGAGCTACGGCCCCTCTGGAAGGCTTCACCCCGACAGCCTCCGTACCAAGCAAGGAGAATCAAGAGTGTGTCTCGGTTGCTTTGTTCTTTTTACAAACTATAGATATGTACAGTTGAAAACTCGGGATTTCTAGCCAATGACCATAGAATTAACACACCACCTTACAAATTAAAAAAAACAAACAAACCCAGAAACATTTTTAAATGCCTTGTCACACCACAGCAAAGTGCACAGAGTGAGGAGAACATGAGAGCCTTTTCGTTTTAAAAATGTTTGGAAATATGTACAACTTTGATACAGTTTCCAGGGGCTTTGGACACACATGGCCACTTCATGTAAACCAATGACAATTGCTAGAACACTTTGAGAGACTACGATATGATCGTGAGCCAACTGGGTATTAAACCTAATGATGGGAACAGACACATCTTGGGTGAGAGGTGTGTCAATCATGGCGCTCCCTACTCGAAGGTATTCACAAGGCGAAAGATTAACAATTTTTTTTATTCCTCCTCCTCCTCCACTTCCTCCTCATTTTCTTCATCTTCCTCTTCCATGTGTTTCCGGGCAACTTTGGCAGGACCCTCGGTGCCATCAAACTTCCCTTTAGCCTTCTCATACTTCTCCTTCAGCTTTGCTGCCTTGTTGCTTCTCACTGTCATTTAAGGTATTCCACATCTCGCCCAGCTTCTTTGCCACATCTCCAATAGAGATGCCAGGGTTTGTAGACTTGATCTTTGGGCGGAATTCAGAGCAGAATAGGAAAAATCCATACGGTGGTCTCTTGGGGGCATTAGGGTCCTTGCCTCCCTTAGCTGGTCCATAATCCTTCGTTTCCTGATCATAGTGCACTTTATCTGCCTTTCATTGAATTTAGACTTCTCTTTTCCAGACATGGTCTTTCACCTCTCAGAGCATTTCTTGGAAAATTCAGCAAAATTGACAGGGGCCTCCAGGTTTTTCTTCTTATGTTCCTCTCTGCACATCTGCACAAAGAAGGCATGAGCAGACATCTTGCCATTTGGTTTCTTGGGATCACCTTTGGCCATCTGGACTGTATTGTTCGCTAGTCTGTATGCACACTCCTAATACATTTGTTGATGAGATAACTTTGTTCAAATGTTTCAAACCACAGTATGTTTCAGTAGCAGAGCACTGAGACATTGTTCTGGAAGCACAGTAATCTGGATAAAATTTATTCACCAAAGGGTCTATTTCCCACCACAAGAGACCCAGGATTCAAAGCTTTAAATATCTTGGATTACTGACAACCAAGGCTAATTACTCCAATGAAGTATTTTAGAGTCCTGCAACATAGTTTGTTAATTGTACAAGAATTTTCCATGTGGTGTGCTTCCCAGGTGGCTCAGCGGCAAAGAATCTGTCTGCAATACAAGAGATGTGGGTTTGATCCCTGGGTCGGGAAGATCTTCTGGAGAAGGAAATGGCAACCCATTCCAGTATTCTTGCCTGGAAAATCTCATGGACAGAGGAGTCTGGCAGGCTACAGTCCACAGGGCTGCAAAAGAGTTAGACATGACTGAGCCACTGAGCATGCACACACAAATTCCATGAGATAGGGAGACTTATTTGTTTCTCTTAGGGAGCTCAGCTTATCCTGGGACATGTGAGGACTGAGCTAGCATCTCACATTTAGGAGGCAAACAAATATTCATTGTAGCATGAATTTCCGTAGGTAATCTCAATTCATCATACCAAGCATTTCAGGTTTAAATCCAAGACACTTTCTGATATCAGAAAATACCTTGATATCACAGAATCCTTCAACCTGGAAACATTAAATTTTCTATCTTTAAACATTCATGCATTTATTTATTCAGTAAACATTTCTAAGTACCCATTACCGGCCAAACATGCCTCAAAACACAAATACCTAAGGAGCTTATACACTAGTGGGGACACAGATGCATAAACAAATAATTACCATGGAATATGATCTTTACTGGAAAGAAAATGTGAACCTTCAGATAAATGCAGCTCATGGTTGAACTAGGGATTCAGGGAGATTTCCTAGTAGAGATGAAATCTAAGTCAGTTCATGAAAGAGGAATAAGAAATTTACAAGGCAGGAAAGGGGTTGGGTGGGAAAGTGGGAAGAATTTTGTAGACAAAGAGTAAAGTTATAGAAATGCATGAAAATAATAAGTTTGGAGAACTACAAATCACTCTACAAACTTACCATCTCAGGGAGATAATGACTGATCGTGGTTTTTATGTTTAAGCATCAGCTTGACTGAAACATAATTAACCATAATATAATACCACAAAATTCATCCTGGCTTTTAATATTTATATAGCCTTTAGTATATTCACAGAGCAACCTATACCACTGTCTGATTTCAGAACATCTTCACCCCCCAAAGAAGTCTCCTACCTATGAGCTGTCACATTCCATCCTCCCATTCTTTTTCCCCTGGAAACTACTAATATACTTTATTTCTAGAAATGTGCATATTCTAGATATTTCACATAAGTAGCATATTGTACAGAGAAGGCAACGGCACCCCACTCCAGTACTCTTGCCTGGAAAATCCCATTGACGGGGGAGCCTGGTAGGCTGCAGTCCATGGGGTCGCTAAGAGCCGGGCACGACTGAGCAACTTCATTTTCACTTTTCGCTTTCATGCATTGGAGGAAATGGCAACCCACTCCAGTGTTCTTGCCTGGAGAATCCCAGGGACAGAGGAGCCTGATGGGCTGCCGTCCATGGGGTTGCACAGAGTTGGACACGACTGAAGTGACTTAGCAGCAGCAGCAGCAGCATATTGTAAGTATATTTCATCTAAACAATTCAGAAAATAAATTCTGCAGTTATTTTTATAATTATATGTATTAACGTATATATAGTGTATTCATTTTCCTCATCAGTATTTTCTGATTTTACTTTATTACTTTATTTTCTGCCACTTAGTTGTGTAATCTTAGGCAAGTTATATAATTTTTCTGATTCTTATTTTCCTAACACTGAGAGTACCTCTTTTCACTGAGTTCTTATAAACATTAAATGAGAAATGCATGTAAAAGGTCTGAGTAGAGTATCTGATATACAGAAGTACTTCAAAGGCTTAGATGTTAGCTTTTTCTATTTACTTTTACCATGAGAATATTAGTAGGTGATACACTATGAGTATCTGTTGACAAAATGTAATTTTCACATGTTAATTAAAGAAATTGGAAATGGAATAATGCAATCCCTAAAGTTCCATTTCACTAAACAAAATCAGCTGGCTCATCTTTCCTCCTAGCTGTAACTTGGTCCCATACCCACATGAGAAAACAGAAAAACATTGACAGACTTTGTTAACTTAATGCTCCCATCAATTCAAATTTCTGATTTATTCATTATTTGATGACTTCTTTCAAGGTTGGCCCTTTCATCTTTCTATAAAAAAGAAGGCTTCCTAAGAAATGTAATAGGTAAAAAAAAGAAAAAAAAAAAAAAACTCCTGAAATATGTGGGCAACACAAATGATGAATAAACTATTTGAAAGCACTTGTCCAAACATCTTGTACTGGAATTTCAAGTCTAATTTACTTAACAAATAGAAGTTTTCTAGTGTTTCATCTTTCCCATTAGCTCTAAGGGAGTTTCATCCCTTATAGTGGTTTTCTGATTTGCACATTTTCCAAGGTAAACTTTAACGGGCATTAGCTGTGCTTTGGTTGACAAGCATTTATTCTTCTTTCTCTTATTAGTAGCACCTTGGTTTCTTTTGAGGAATCACATCTCTTTGAGAGACAGCATTTCTTCCTCAAAAGGAACATTTCTAAGCCAAGGATGTGTGTGTGTGGTCCAATTTAGACAACTATAATAGATTATTTTTCTGGATTTAGGCTCTTGAGTGGTATTATATAAGAATGGGATGAGGGGTTGAGTTGAATCATTTCCAAAGCAATGCACAGATTTGACTATAAATTAAAGTCATTTCTTAGTTTCAACTGTATATATGTCTTGAGTTGTCCCATTTCCTGTATTTTCTGGAGCCCAGTTCCTCTGTATTTCCTTTCATTATGTGAACTTCCCTAAGACCTTCCAATAAATTACTTCACTTGTTGCTCAAAGGCAAATCGTATTCTTGCAACCTCCAAACTCCTAGGCATACATAGTCTGCCTCCAGCCCCTGTGCACTCCCAGACCTTCCAAAAGAAGCAGAGCTACTTATAGCCAGTTTCTGTTAACTCATTTAATCTTCAAAAAGACTCATCACAAACTCCCTTGAAATTCTCTTATTCCTTTTTTTCCCACTTAAAATTTTTTTTTACAAAAAAATTTTGGTTTGTTGTTGTGTTGTGTTGGTTTCTGCTGTACAACAATGTGAATCAGCCATAATTATACATATATCCCCTCCTTCGTGAGCCTTCCTCCCCTGCCCCGACTCCACTCCTCTAGGACATCACAGAGTGCCAGACTGGGCTCCCTGTGTTATACAGAGACTTCTCAACAGCTATCCATTTTACACATGATAGCGTATATATATTGATGCTACTTCCTCCATCTGTCCCACTCTGTGCCTTCCCCACTGTGTCCACAAGTCCATTCTCGATCTCCTATTCCTTTAAAGTTTCAGAATCTTTCAAGTGTTCCAGACCTTTCCTCCAAAGGATTTGACTGAAACCACATGTGATAGGAGAAAGTGACATTTGATAATGATGGAGAAAACCAGGAAATCCTCTTCCCATCCATCCTTCAGTTTTTCAATAAATATTTAATGAGGACATACCTGCCCTGTTCTAGATATTATAAATACAAGAATTACTAGGATGGAGTCTTGTTCCTTAGAGAGCCTAGAGTCTAGTAGGAGAGATAAGACACACAGAAATAGCGCTAATGCCCACAGAGGCTGTGATAAGAGTCACAATTGAGGTAGAGATCAAGGGCTACACGAGCACAACGGAGAGAAGATTAATTCAGGCTGGAAGGATTGGGGAGGATTTCAGGGGAGGAGATGAAACTTTCAGCCAACTAATCCTCCTGCAAGTGTCCAGTGGCCAATTATCTCCAGGAAATGGAGTTTGCAAAATTAAGCCTAGCCCACAGAGGATCGTTTATTTTCTCTTAGCATGGCATATTACTGTTTCCAAGGTTTATGCCTTCTTGGGAAATGTACTAAATTGCTTAGGACAGGGACTGAGAATACAAGGATGTCAAACCTTGCTGGTCTGTGCCTAATATGTCCGGGGCCTAGTGTCTGCCTCATTTTAATTGGTGGGACCAAGAGACGACTGACCATGGTCTGGATTGGGGCCAGTGTGTCTCTAAGCAGTCTTGAAATATGGCTTAAAATGAACTACCACCTCCACACAGCCACTTGGGCTTATTTTCTTCAAATGGGGACAGCGGCTACACCAAGCCTGCAACTTGTTCTCAGCTGCCTTGAAAACAGATATTCCTTTCATGTCCTTTTATTGCTTTCTTCTGTCCACATAATGCAGCCAACGTTCTTCATTTTAACAGAGAATGGATGCTCTGTAAAAACCTGGGATGGACAATCGACCTGACAGAACAGGCTTGAAAAACTTATTACTGCGCATGGCCATACTGGCAGGGGGTTTACGTGAAATGCCCCTTTCACACTGCTAACCTCAAAGACATTAGGAAGCAGTGTTATTTGGACTACAAAATGTTGTATACCTTGGTGACGATGAATTCATCTACGAAGTCAGAAAGTATATAATTAAAAGAGATAAAGTCACTTCTTTTCTTTAAAGATCTCATTTTTTCAAGACAACAATTCAATTTGGTAAAATAAGTAGCCCTGTACCCACTTGCACCTACCTATAAACTTCACATTGTGGTCAGTGTTCTCACTAGGCTTCCACTGGACAAGAGCAAAGGGGGAAAAAACAAACAAAACAAAACAAAACAAAAAACGGTTGGCCATTGCTTCTCACAGAGTCCAGGGAGAAAGACTCTGTAACATCATTATTTTATTGGACCCTGCTGTGTGAACACATTAGGGAGGGTGCTTCTGGGGGATGCACTAGCAGAAGCTCCTTGGGAATGACATAACATTCCTGCAGAAGTTGGCAGAAAAGAGACATAAGGCTTCAGTGGGAATTCTAATGCTGCCCTGATTTTTCCCAGCCTCAGGGACCTGAATTTTCAGCTTAGTTCAATGACCCCTAGGATGTCCTGAAGATCTTTTCCTACTTGGGAAGGGGTGAAGACAGAAAAGGCAGAGGTCTTCAGCTCTATGGACATTCCTTTGTTCCCAGTGCTCAGTGGAAAAGAGTCACTTCTGAATTTCATCTGACAGGACACAGGAGATTGCTGGGGCCCAATGAGTACAAATGTATTTGTTATTATGAGTTGAACTGAATCCTCTACAAAAGGTATGCTTAATTCTTAACCCCCAGTACCTTAGACTGTAACCTTATTTGGAAAAAGGGTCACTGCAGATGTAATTAATTAAAATGAGGCCATGCTGCAGTATGGTGAGCCTCTGATCTAATATGATTGGTGCCCTTATAAGAGGATGGCCATATGAAGACAGAGACACAGGAGAATGCCACATGATGACTAAGGCAGAGACTGAGTTATGCAGCCATAAGCCAGGGAATGCCAAGGATGGCCAGCAAACTGCCAGGAGTCAGGAAGAGGCCAGGAAGGATTCCCCTGCAAATTTCAGAGGGAGCATGGCCCTGTAGACACTTTACAAAAAATTTGCCTATGGACAGTCTGATCTTAGACTTCTAGACTCCAGTACTGTGAGATGATACATTTCTGTTGTTTTAAGCCATGCAGATTGTGGTACTTTGTTATAGCAGCCCTGAGAAACTCATACATTTGCTCAGAACTCATCTAGATTGTATATTATTGATACTTGTGACTAAGAAACTTATGGTCCACTTTATACCTGCCTCCTCCTCACCACTCCCTGAGCATCTCCTAAGTTCCCCATATGCTCTTTCACCTCTGGGAGGGTGCTACCTTCCTGGCACAGCCAGAACCTGTGACCCCCAAGTCTGCTCAAAGTCTACTCATCATTCATAGTCAGTTCAAGGGGAAAAGTCACCCATCATTCTGAAGGGAGTGAGAATAACAGTGTCTTCCAAAGTGAATCATTTGTACCAGAACTCTGCTTGCCATTTAGGTAGCTTTATTTATTATATAGTAATTTATTATAACTCTTTAAAAGTTGAGACTCTGGTTCCTTTTACATCTCTGAGATGCTTACTTCTCAAAATACAGTTCTCAAATTAGGAGAATAAATTCAGAGAATCTTAGCACCCATCCCATACCAAAATCAGAATCTGCATTTAACAAGCGCCTGTGAGACTGCATAGATGGTAATACTTGAGAAGCTGACCCTAGAGAACCTTGACATACCAGCATACCATACATTCACTGAATGTATGCTTCACATCGGCTGCTTAGCTGAGTGTTTTTATTTACATTATTCCAGATTAGTCATTTTGACGATTCTATTAGCAGTTCTGTGAGGAAGGTATTAACCTATTACATGGATGAGAAGATTGGAGGGAAGCTAGATTGGGAAATTCAGGGTGTATTCCCATATTTCCACCTCTCTGCCCAGTTCAACACAATGCCTACTTGGCCTACCCAGCAGTTTTTCAGGCAACAATGGTATCTGCCCAGGAAGCTGGAATTTCAGAGGGACATCTGAGCATCTGTTTTCAATACAGGCTTTCTTTTTCTTCTGCTACTTTAACAGTTAGAGGATGAATGTGTGTCTCTCCAGATACTCTATCAAAAAAGAGTTCCATGGAAACGCTCATTTTGAGAAATGATGCAAATTACACAGCCCTCTTGAACATTAGTGGTGGAGAGCACCTATTAAAAGCTTCATCCCATGACCTCAGTAAATATACCTACTCAACTTGGTTTAACTCAGTTTTCCCTAAAGTTTATTTGACTCCGAATTAACATGGTGTAACAGCCATTAACATTCTGTGAAGGGCATTCTGGTTTAAAATGAGATGTTAATGACAAAGAGATCAAGAGAGAGATTCACTTCATGGATTGCTTTTTAATTGAGAGAGAGACAGAGGTAGAGAGACAAAGAAAAGAGAGAGAGAGAGAGAGAGCTTTCTCTCCTGTGGTTATTCTTCAAAGTGGAAGTTTTCTCAAAATGAGATATTAGCATGTGGCAAGAGCTAGGAATCAGCATGAGCTTCTGAACCACTGGGAAGAGTGGCTCATTTCTTTATGCATTATTTAACATCATAACGTCCTTCCTAGAATCTTCTGTTCCAAGCTGTAACTCGAGACAAAGACCTTTGATAAAATTAAGTAGGATGTTAGCTCTGAAGCACAATGGGAAGGTAAAGTGGCAGATTAGATCATATTAACTTTTAAAAAATGATCACTAAGGTCATGAGCTTGACACATGGGGGGGTGTGGTATTGCAAAGTAGCAGGATAAAGCCATGCAAAAGACATTAATTACCCAACAGGGGGTTTCTAGGGAGAGGGAGGTGGAGGCTTAAGCATTTGGCTACCAGGGGAAATCTCTTTTCAAGGATTCTTTTCTCCTTTGAGATGAAGGACTTCATTAAGAGCCTTTGTGCTTGATGTGGACTCTTGATAGTTTCATGGGTAGATTTATTTGTATTCCTGGTGCTGATGGAGAGCAGCTCCTGATCCACAGAGCTTCTCAGGGTTCTGACAAGTGATGCCCCCATTTTCTGGAGTTTCTAGTCAAAGACAGGCATCCTTTTAGTGCAAATCCAAAGCCATGATTGATCACTACTTGCATGCTTACAACGGAAACAAAGGATGGGGTTTCCTAGGTATTTTCTTTTCAGGAAAGAGGGGATTTGAGGTTGGTTATTTGGAAGCACACATGGCTTCTTGAAGCTCCTTTCTTCTTTTGAAAAAAAATTTTATTATTTATTTTTGGTTGTACTGAGTCTTCGTTGCTGCGTGGGCATTTCTCTAGTTGTGGTGAGCAGGGGCTAATCTGTAGTTGCGATGTGCAGGCTTCTCATTGCAGTGGCTTCTCTTATTGTGGAGCACGGGCTCTAGGGTGTGTGGGCTTTAGAAGCTGCTGCCAGAGGATTCAGTAGTTGTGGTTCCTGGGCTCGAGAACACAGGTTCAATAGTTGGGGTGCACCACAGGCTCAGTTGCTCTGAGGCATATGGGATCTCCCTGGATCAGAGTTACTACTGCCACCAGGGGAGCCATGAAGCTCCTTTCTGTGAAGACATGGACACAATCACCTGAAATACTTTTCAGACAATGTATGTGGCATCAGCTTTACAAAAAGAGATAAAAGCAGGTAGACTGGAAGTGCTAACAGCAGTTTTCCTCTGAAGTCCACAGATATATTTTTCACGGTGCCCTGTGAGCTCATGTCCCCATATTATTTGCTGCTCTTCTGCCTGGCTTTATTTCAGCAGTCCCTTTGTCCGGAATGCCTTGGCTCCCATTTCTTTTTTAAAAAATCTTTTGGCCACACTGTGCGGCATGTGGGATCTTAGTTCTCCAACCAAAGATTGAACCCACACCCCCTGCATTGGAACTGCAGAGTCTTAACCACTGGACCACCATGGAAGTGCCTTGGCCCCCATTTCTGCTGATTGAAATCTTACCCATTCTTCAAGGCCCTGTTCAAATTTCTTGTTTTCAGAGAAGGGTTTCCTGATTACCTTCAGAGAAACAAATGCTACTTTTCCATGGCTTCTTTGGACCTTTATTATAGCACTGATCACATTTTGATTTCTACAATCATGGTGTCCATGTCTCTATCTCCGAGGTTCACTTTTGAAGACGGGATTGGATTTTTCATCACATTTACTCCCCTCCACACTGAGCTCATAGCTGATATTCAGTAAATGCCAGATGAACAGTACCTCAACACTGCAAGAGAGACTACAGTTGTGGGCAGGCAAAGTTTACCATTCAGTATGCTGATGTGAATTTAAGATAATATTCCTCTTACTTCTAGGCTTGGTGCTTCTTTCTTTGTTTCCTGATCTGTTTCTAGACCAGTATTTTCCAAACACAAGTCACTGGCATCACTCTCAAGAGTCACATCTGTAGACCACTTATGCTTTCATTTACTTAATATCCTTTTCTAAATTGATTCCCCTTTTCCTGATACCAACTCATTTAAAAAGCAGACCATTTATCTTGAATTAAAAGTCTAGTATCATAAGAGACTATTACGAACAACTATATGGCAATAAAATAGATAACCTGGAAGAAATAGACAGATTCTGAGAAAAGTTCAATCTTCCCAACTGAACCAGGAAGAAATAGAAATTATAAACAACCCAATTATAAGCATTGAAATTGAAGCTGTGATCAAAAATCTCCCAAAAAACAAAAGCCCAGGACCAGATGGCTTCACAGGAGAATTCTATCAAACATTTAGAGAAGAGCTAATGCCTATCCTTCTAAAACTCTTTAAAATAATTGCAGAGGACGGAACACTTTCAAACTCATTCTATGAGACCACCATCACCCTGATACCAAAACCATACAAAGACAACACAAAAAAAGAAAACTACAGGCCAATATCACTGATGAACATAGATGCAAAAATCCTCAACAAAATTTTAGCAAACAGAATTCGGCAACACATCAAAAAGCTCATACACCATGATCAAGTTGGGTTTATTCTAGGAATGCAAGGATTCTTTGATATATGCAAATCAATCAATGTGATATACCATATTAACAAATTAAAAGATAAAACCATACGATAATCTCAATAGATGCAGAAAAAGCCTTTGACAAAATTCAGCACCCATTTGTGATTAAACTCTTCAAAAAAATGGGCATAGAAGGAACCTACCTCAACATAGTAGAGGCCATATATGATAAGCCTACAGCAAACATTATTTTCAATGGTGAGAAACTGAAGGCATTCCCCCAAGATCAGGAACAAGACCAAGGATGTCCACTTTCACCACTATTATTCAACATAGTTCTAGAATTCCTAGCTACAGCAATCAGAGAAGAAAAAGAAATAAAAGGAATCCACATCAGAAAAGAAGAAGTAAAGCTCTCACTGTTTGCAGATGACATAATGCTGTACATAGAAAATCCTAAAGACAGTATCAGAAAATTACTAGAGCTAATCATTGAATTTAGCAAAGTTGCAGGATACAAAAGCAATACACAGAAATCACTTTCATTTCTATATACTAACAATGAAAAATCAGAAAGAGCAATTAAGGAATCAATCCCATTCACCATTGCAACAAAAAGAATTAAATATCTAGGAATAAACCTACCTTAGGAGACAAAAGAATTGGACACAGAAAATAATAAGACACTGACAAAAGAAATCAAAGATGACATAAACAGATGGAGAGATATTCCATGTTCCTGGGTAGGAAGAATCAATATTGTGAAAATGACTATACTACCAAACGCAATCTACAGATTCAATGTGATCCCTATCAAATTACCATTGGCATTTTTCACAGAACTAGAACAAAAAATTTCACAATTCACATGGAAACACAAAAGACCCTGAAAAGCCAAAGCATCTTGAGAAAGAAGAATGGAACTGGAGGAATCCACCTTCCTGACTTCAGATTAGACTACAAAGCTACAGTCATCAAGACAGTATGGTACTGGCACAGAAACAGAAATATAGACCAATAGAACAAGATAGAAAACCCACAAATAAACCCATGCACCTATGGGTACCTTATTTTTGACAAAGGAGGCAAGAAAATCAGTGGGGCAAAGACAGCCTCTTCAATAAATGATGCTGGGTAAACTGGACAGCTACATGCAAAAGAATGAAATTAGAACACTTCCTAACACCATACACAAAGATAAACTCAAAATGGATTAAAGACATAAATGTAAGACCAGAAACTATAAAACTCTTAGAGGAAAACATAGGCAGAACACTCAGTGACATAAATCAAACAAGATCCTCTATGACCCATCTCCTAGAGTATGGAAATAAAAACAAAAGTAAACAAATGGGACCTGATTAAACTTAAAAGCTTTTGCACGGCAAAGGAAACTATAAGCAAACTGTCACCCTCAGAAGGGGAGAAAATAATAGCAAATGAAACAATTGACAAAGGATTCGTTTCCAAAATATACAAGCAGCTCATACAATTCAATACCAGAAAAACAAACAACCCAATCAAAAAGTGGGAAAAAGACCTAAATAGACATTTCTCCAAAGAAGACATACAGATGGCTAACAAACACATGAAAAGAAGCTCAACATCGCTCATTATTAGAGAAATGCAAATCAAAACTACAATGAGATATCACCTCACACCAGTCAGAATGGCTCTAATCAAAAAGTCTACAAACAATAAATGCTGGAGAGGGTGTGGAGAAAAGGGAACGCTCTTGCACTGTTGGGGGGAATGTAAATTGATACAGCTACTATGGAAGACGGTATGGAGATTCCTCAAAAACTAGGA
>NW_011494876.1:3222706-3223061 GCF_000754665.1 Bison bison bison
TAGTCAATAAAGCAGAAATAGATGTTTTTCTGGAACTCTCTTGTTTTTTCCATGATCCAGTGGATGTTGGCAATTTGATCTCTGGTTCCTCTGCCTTTTCTAAAACCAGCTTGAACATCAGGAAGTTCACGGTTCACATATTGCTGAAGCCTGGCTTGGAGAAGTTTGAGCATTACTTTACTAGCATGTGAGATGAGTGCAATTGTGCAGTAGTTTGAGCATTCTTTGGCATTGCCTTTCTTTGGGATCGGAATGAAAACTGACCTTTTCCAGTCCTGTGGCCACTGCTGAGTTTTCCAAATTTGCTGGCATATTGAGTGCAGCACTTTTATTAGCATCATCTTTCAGGATTTGA